>NC_086334.1:76131420-76496413 GCF_032445375.1 Bacillus rossius redtenbacheri | reverse complement strand
AGACACGTGATGCGTGCGCGGTTCTTACGTACTGTCTCGTAACGTCGGCGATGGTTCAGCAATGAGTAACTATATCCCTCCAAAAAAACGTGACGCGTGCGCGGTTCTTACGTACTGTCTCGTAACGTCGGCGATGGTTCAGCAATGAGTAACTATGTCCCTCACAAAGACACATGATGCGTGCGTGGTTCTTACGTACATCTCGTAACGTCGGCGATGGTTCAGCATTGAGTAACTATGTCCCTCACAAAGACACGTGATGCGTGTGCGGTTCTTACGTACTGTCTCGTAACGTCGGCGATGGTTCAATAATGAGTAACTATGTCCCTCACAAAGACACGTGACGCGTGCGCGGTTCTTACGTACAGTCTCGTAACGTCGGCGATGGTTCAGCAATGAGTAACTATGTCCCTCACAAAGACACGTGACGCGTGTGCGGTTCTTACGTACTGTCTCGTAACGTCGGCGATGGTTCAGCAATGAGTAACTATGTCCCTCACAAAGACACGTGATGCGTGTGCGGTTCTTACGTAATGTCTCGTAACGTCGGCGATGGTTCAGCAATGAGTAACTATGTCCCTCACAAAGACACGTGACGCGTGCGCGGTTCTTACGTACTGTCTCGTAACGTCGGCGATGGTTCAGCAATGAGTAACTATGTCCCTCACAAAGACACGTGACGCGTGCGCGGTTCTTATGTACTGTCTCGTAACGTCGGCGATGGTTCAGCAATGAGTAACTATGTCCCTCACAAAGACACGTGACGCGTGTGCGGTTCTTACGTACTGTCTCATAACGTCGGCGATGGTTCAGCAATGAGTAACTATGTCCCACACAAAGACGCGTGACGCGTGCCCGGTTCTTACGTACTGTCTCGTAACGTCGGCGATGGTTCAGCAATGAGTAACTATGTCCCTCACAAAGACACGTGATGCATGCGCAGTTCTTACGTACTGTCTCGTAACGTCGGCGATGGTTCAGCAATGAGTAACTATGTCCCTCACAAAGACACGTGACGCTTGTGCGGTTCTTACGTACTGTCTCGTAACGTCGGCGATGGTTCAGCAATGAGTAACTATGTCCCTCACAAAGACACGTGATGCGTGCGCGGTTCTTACGTACTGTCTCGTAACGTCGGCGATGGTTCAGCAATGAGTAACTATGTCCCTCACAAAGACACGTGATGCGTGCGCGGTTCTTACGTACTTCTCGTAACGTCGGCGATGGTTCAGCAATGAGTAACTATGTCCCTCACAAAGACATGTGATGCGTGTGCGGTTCTTACGTACTGTCTCGTAACGTCGGCGATGGTTCAGCAATGAGTAACTATGTCCCTCACAAAGACACGTGACGCGTGCGCGGTTCTTACGTACTGTCTCGTAACGTCGGCGATGGTTCAGCAATGAGTAACTATGTCCCTCACAAAGACACGTGACGCGTGTGCGGTTCTTACGTACTGTCTCGTAACGTCGGCGATGGTTCAGCAATGAGTAACTATGTCCCTCACAAAGACACGTGATGCGTGTGCGGTTCTTACGTACTGTCTCGTAACGTCGGCGATGGTTCAGCAATGAGTAACTATGTCCCTCACAAAGACACGTGACGCGTGCGCGGTTCTTACGTACTGTCTCGTAACGTCGGCGATGGTTCAGCAATGAGTAACTATGTCCCTCACAAAGACACGTGACGCGTGCGCGGTTCTTACGTACTGTCTCGTAACGTCGGCGATGGTTCAGCAATGAGTAACTATGTCCCTCTCAAAGACACGTGACGCGTGTGCGGTTCTTACGTACTGTCTCGTAACGTCGGCGATGGTTCAGCAATGAGTAACTATGTCCCATACAAAGACGCGTGACGCGTGCGCGGTTCTTACGTACTGTCTCGTAACGTCGGCGATGGTTCAGCAATGAGTAACTATGTCCCTCACAAAGACACGTGACGCATGCGCGGTTCTTACGTACTGTCTCGTAACGTCGGCGATGGTTCAGCAATGAGTAACTATGTCCCTCACAAAGACACGTGACGCGTGTGCGGTTCTTACGTACTGTCTCGTAACGTCGGCGATGGTTCAGCAATGAGTAACTATGTCCCTCACAAAGACACGTGATGCGTGTGCGGTTCTTACGTACTGTCTCGTAACGTCGGCGATGGTTCAGCAATGAGTAACTATGTCCCTCACAAAGACACGTGACGCGTGCGCGGTTCTTACGTACTGTCTCGTAACATCGGCGATGGTTCAGCAATGAGTAACTATGTCCCTCACAAAGACACGTGACGCGTGCGCGGTTCTTACGTACTGTCTCGTAACGTCGGCGATGGTTCAGCAATGAGTAACTATGTCCCTCTCAAAGACACGTGACGCGTGTGCGGTTCTTACGTATTGTCTCGTAACGTCGGCGATGGTTCAGCAATGAGTAACTATGTCCCACACAAAGACGCGTGACGCGTGCGCGGTTCTTACGTACTGTCTCGTAACGTCGGCGATGGTTCAGCAATGAGTAACTATGTCCCTCACAAAGACACGTGATGCGTGCGCGGTTCTTACGTACTGTCTCGTAACGTCGGCGATGGTTCAGCAATGAGTAACTATGTCCCTCACAAAGACACGTGATGCGTGTGCGGTTCTTACGTACTGTCTCGTAACGTCGGCGATGGTTCAGCAATGAGTAACTATGTCCCTCACAAAGACACGTGATGCGTGCGCGGTTCTTACGTACTGTCTCGTAACGTCGGCGATGGTTCAGCAATGAGTAACTATGTCCCTCACAAAGACACGTGATGCGTGCGCGGTTCTTACGTACTGTCTCGTAACGTCGGCGATGGTTCAGCAATGAGTAACTATGTCCCTCACAAAGACACGTGACGCGTGTGCGGTTCTTACGTACTGTCTCGTAACGTCGGCGATGGTTCAGCAATGAGTAACTATGTCCCTCACAAAGACACGTGACGCGTGTGCGGTTCTTACGTACTGTCTCGTAACGTAGGCGATGGTTCAGCAATGAGTAACTATGTCCCTCACAAAGACACGTGATGCGTGCGCGGTTCTTACGTACTGTCTCGTAACGTCGGCGATGGTTCAGCAATGAGTAACTATGTCCCTCACAAAGACACGGACGCGTGTGCGGTTCTTACGTACTGTCTCGTAACGAAGGCGATGGTTCAGCAATGAGTAACTATGTCCGTCACAAAGACACGTGATGCGTGTGCAGTTCTTACGTACTGTCTCGCAACGTCGGCGATGGTTCAGCAATGAGTAACTATGTCCCTCACAAAGACACGTGACGCGTGCGCGGTTCTTACGTTCTGTCTCGTAACGTCGGCGATGGTTCAGCAATGAGTAACTATGTCCCTCACAAAGACACGTGACGCGTGTGCGGTTCTTACGTACTGTCTCGTAACGTCGGCGATGGTTCAGCAATGAGTAACTATGTCCCTCACAAAGACGCGTGACGCGTGCGCGGTTCTTACGTACTGTCTCGTAACGTCGGCGATGGTTCAGCAATGAGTAACTATGTCCCTCACAAAGACACGTGACGCGTGTGCGGTTCTTACGTACTGTCTCGTAACGTTGGTGATGGTTCAGCAATGAGTAACTATGTCCCTCACAAAGTCAAGTGACGCGTGCTCGGTTCTTACGTACTGTCTCGTAACGTCGGCGATGGTTCAGCAATGAGTAACTATGTCCCTCATAAAGACACGTGACGCGTTTGCGGTTCTTACGTACTGTCTCGTAACGTCGGCGATGGTTCAGCAATGAGTAACTATGTCCCTCACAAAGACACGTGACGCGTGTGCGGTTCTTACGTACTGTCTCGTAACGTCGGCGATGGTTCAGCAATGATTAACTATGTCCCTCACAAAGACACGTGATACGTGTGCGGTTTTTTACGTACTGTCTCGTAACGTCGGCGATGGTTCAGCAATGAGTAACTATGTCCCTCACAAAGACACGTGACGCGTGCGCGGTTCTTACGTACTGTCTCGTAACGTCTGCGATGGTTCAGCAATGAGTAACTATGTCCCTCACAAAGACACGTGACGCGTGTGCGGTTCTTACGTACTGTCTCGTAACGTCGGCGATGGTTCAGCAATGAGTAACTATGTCCCTCACAAAGACACGTGATGCGTGCGCGGTTCTTACGTACTGTCTCGTAACGTCGGCGATGGTTCAGCAATGAGTAACTATGTCCCTCACAAAGACACGGACGCGTGTGCGGTTCTTACGTACTGTCTCGTAACGAAGGCGATGGTTCAGCAATGAGTAACTATGTCCGTCACAAAGACACGTGATGCGTGTGCAGTTCTTACGTACTGTCTCGCAACGTCGGCGATGGTTCAGCAATGAGTAACTATGTCCCTCACAAAGACACGTGACGCGTGCGCGGTTCTTACGTTCTGTCTCGTAACGTCGGCGATGGTTCAGCAATGAGTAACTATGTCCCTCACAAAGACACGTGACGCGTGTGCGGTTCTTACGTACTGTCTCGTAACGTCGGCGATGGTTCAGCAATGAGTAACTATGTCCCTCACAAAGACGCGTGACGCGTGCGCGGTTCTTACGTACTGTCTCGTAACGTCGGCGATGGTTCAGCAATGAGTAACTATGTCCCTCACAAAGACACGTGACGCGTGTGCGGTTCTTACGTACTGTCTCGTAACGTTGGTGATGGTTCAGCAATGAGTAACTATGTCCCTCACAAAGTCAAGTGACGCGTGCTCGGTTCTTACGTACTGTCTCGTAACGTCGGCGATGGTTCAGCAATGAGTAACTATGTCCCTCATAAAGACACGTGACGCGTTTGCGGTTCTTACGTACTGTCTCGTAACGTCGGCGATGGTTCAGCAATGAGTAACTATGTCCCTCACAAAGACACGTGACGCGTGTGCGGTTCTTACGTACTGTCTCGTAACGTCGGCGATGGTTCAGCAATGATTAACTATGTCCCTCACAAAGACACGTGATACGTGTGCGGTTTTTTACGTACTGTCTCGTAACGTCGGCGATGGTTCAGCAATGAGTAACTATGTCCCTCACAAAGACACGTGACGCGTGCGCGGTTCTTACATACTGTCTCGTAACGTCTGCGATGGTTCAGCAATGAGTAACTATGTCCCTCACAAAGACACGTGACGCGTGTGCGGTTCTTACGTACTGTCTCGTAACGTCGGCGATGGTTCAGCAATGAGTAACTATGTCCCACACAAAGACGCGTGACGCGTGTGCGGTTCTTACGTACTGTCTCGTAACGTCGGCGATGGTCTAGCAATGAGTAACTATGTCCCTCACAAAGACACGTGATGCATGCGCGGTTCTTACGTACTGTCTCGTAACGTCGGCGATGGTTCAGCAATGAGTAACTATGTCCCTCACAAAGACACGTGATGCGTGTGCGGTTCTTACGTACTGTCTCGTAACATCGGCGATGGTTCAGCAATGAGTAACTATGTCCCTCACAAAGACACGTGATGCGTGCGCGGTTCTTACGTACTGTCTCGTAACGTCGGCGATGGTTCAGCTATGAGTAACTATGTCCCTCACGAAGACACGTGACGCGTGGGCGGTTCTTACGTACTGTCTCGTAACGTCGGCGATGGTTCAGCAATGAGTAACTATGTCCCTCACAAAGGCACGTGACGCGTGTGCGGTTCTTACGTACTGTCTCGTAACGTCGGCGATGGTTCAGCAATGAGTAACTATGTTCCTCACAAAGACACGTGATGCGTGTGCGGTTCTTACGTACTGTCTCGTAACGTCGGCGATGGTTCAGCAATGAGTAACTATGTCCCTCACAAAGACACGTGACGCGTGCGCGGTTCTTACGTACTGTCTCGTAACGTCGGCGATGGTTCAGCAATGAGTAACTATGTCCCTCACAAAGACACGTGACGCGTGCGCGGTTCTTACGTACTGTCTCGTAACGTCGGCGATGGTTCAGCAATGAGTAACTATGTCCCTCACAAAGACACGTGACGCGTGTGCGGTTCTTACGTACTGTCTCGTAACGTCGGCGATGGTTCAGCAATGAGTAACTATGTCCCTCACAAAGACACGTGACGCGTGCGCGGTTCTTACGTACTGTCTCGTAACGTCGGCGATGGTTCAGCAATGAGTAACTATGTCCCTCACAAAGACACGTGACGCGTGCGCGGTTCTTACGTACTGTCTCGTAACGTCGGCGATGGTTCAGCAATGAGTAACTATGTCCCTCACAAAGACACGTGACGCGTGTGCGGTTCTTACGTACTGTCTCGTAACGTCGGCGATGGTTCAGCAATGAGTAACTATGTCCCACACAAAGACGCGTGACGCGTGCGCGGTTCTTACGTACTGTCTCGTAACGTCGGCGATGGTTCAGCAATGAGTAACTATGTCCCTTACAAAGGCACGTGATGCATGCGCGGTTCTTACGTACTGTCTCGTAACGTCGGCGATGGTTCAGCAATGAGTAACTATGTCCCTCACAAAGACACGTGATGCGTTTGCGGTTCTTACGTACTGTCTCGTAACGTCGGCGATGGTCCAGCAATGAGTAACTATGTCCCTCACGAAGACACGTGACGCGTGTGCGGTTCTTACGTACTGTCTCGTAACGTCGGCGATGGTTCAGCAATGAGTAACTATGTCCCTCACAAAGACACGTGACGCGTGTGCGGTTCTTAAGTACTGTCTCGTAACGTCGGCGATGGTTCAGCAATGAGTAACTATGTCCCTCACAAAGACACGTGACGCGTGTGCGGTTCTTACGTACTGTCTCGTAACGTCGGCGATGGTTCAGCAATGAGTAACTATGTCCCTCACAAAGACACGTGACGCGTGTGCGGTTCTTACGTACTGTCTCGTAACGTCGGCGATGGTTCAGCAATGAGTAACTATGTCCCTCACAAAGACACGTGATGCGTGCGCGGTTCTTACGTACTGTCTCGTAACGTCGGCGATGGTTCAGCAATGAGTAACTATGTCCCTCACAAAGACACGTGACGCATGTGCGGTTCTTACGTACTGTCTCGTAACGTCGGCGATGGTTCAGCAATGAGTAACTATGTCCCTCACAAAGACACATGACGCGTGTGCGGTTCTTACTTACTGTCTCGTAACGTCGGCGATGGTTCAGCAATGAGTAACTATGTCCCTCACAAAGACACGTGATGCGTGCGCGGTTCTTACGTACTGTCTCGTAACGTCGGCGATGGTTCAGCAATGAGTAACTATGTCCCTCACAAAGACAAGTGACGCGTGTGCGGTTCTTACGTACTGTCTCGTAACGTCGGCGATGGTTCAGCAATGAGTAACTATGTCCCTCACAAAGACACGTGACGCGTGTGCTGTTCTAACGTACTGTCTCGTAACGTCGGCGATGGTTCAGCAATGAGTAACTATGTCCCTCACAAAGACACGTGACGCGTGTGCGGTTCTTACGTACTGTCTCGTAACGTCGGCGATGGTTCAGCAATGAGTAACTATGTCCCTCACAAAGACTCTTGACGCGTGTGCGGTTCTTACGTACTGTCTCGTAACGTCGGCGATGGTTCAGCAACGAGTAACTATGTCCCTCACAAAGACACGTGACGCGTGTGCGGTTCTTACGTACTGTCTCGTAACGTCGGCGATGGTTCAGCAATGAGTAACTATGTCCCTCACAAAGACACGTGATGCGTGCGCGGTTCTTACGTACTGTCTCGTAACGTCGGCGATGGTTCAGCAATGAGTAACTATATCCCTCCAAAAAAACGTGACGCGTGCGCGGTTCTTACGTACTGTCTCGTAACGTCGGCGATGGTTCAGCAATGAGTAACTATGTCCCTCACAAAGACACATGATGCGTGCGTGGTTCTTACGTACATCTCGTAACGTCGGCGATGGTTCAGCAATGAGTAACTATGTCCCTCACAAAGACACGTGATGCGTGTGCGGTTCTTACGTACTGTCTCGTAACGTCGGCGATGGTTCAATAATGAGTAACTATGTCCCTCACAAAGACACGTGACGCGTGCGCGGTTCTTACGTACAGTCTCGTAACGTCGGCGATGGTTCAGCAATGAGTAACTATGTCCCTCACAAAGACACGTGACGCGTGTGCGGTTCTTACGTACTGTCTCGTAACGTCGGCGATGGTTCAGCAATGAGTAACTATGTCCCTCACAAAGACACGTGAGGCGTGTGCGGTTCTTACGTACTGTCTCGTAACGTCGGCGATGGTTCAGCAATGAGTAACTATGTCCCTCACAAAGACACGTGACGCGTGCGCGGTTCTTACGTACTGTCTCGTAACGTCGGCGATGGTTCAGCAATGAGTAACTATGTCCCTCACAAAGACACGTGACGCGTGCGCGGTTCTTACGTACTGTCTCGTAACGTCGGCGATGGTTCAGCAATGAGTAACTATGTCCCTCACAAAGACACGTGACGCGTGCGCGGTTCTTACGTACTGTCTCGTAACGTCGGCGATGGTTCAGCAATGAGTAACTATGTCCCACACAAAGACGCGTGACGCGTGCGCGGTTCTTACGTACTGTCTCGTCACGTCGGCGATGGTTCAGCAATGAGTAACTATGTCCCTCACAAAGACACGTGACGCGTGCGCGGTTCTTACGTACTGTCTTGTAACGTCGGCGATGGTTCAGCAATGAGTAACTATGTCCCTCACAAAGACACGTGATGCGTGTGCGGTTCTTACGTACTGTCTCGTAACGTCGGCGATGGTTCAGCAATGAGTAACTATGTCCCTCACAAAGACACGTGATGCGTGCGCGGTTCTTACGTACTGTCTCGTAACGTCGGCGATGGTTCAGCAATGAGTAACTATGTCCCTCACAAAGACACGTGATGCGTGTGCGGTTCTTACGTACTGTCTCGTAACGTCGGCGATGGTTCAGCAATGAGTAACTATGTCCCTCACAAAGACACGTGACGCGTGTGCGGTTCTTACGTACTGTCTCGTAACGTCGGCGATGGTTCAGCAATGAGTAACTATGTCCCTCACAAAGACACGTGACGCGTGCGCGGTTCTTACGTACTGTCTCGTAACGTCGGCGATGGTTCAGCAATGAGTAACTATGTCCCTCACAAAGACACGTGACGCGTGTGCGGTTCTTACGTACTGTCTCGTAACGTCGGCGATGGTTCAGCAATGAGTAACTATGTCCCTCACAAAGACACGTGACGCGTGCGCGGTTCTTACGTACTGTCTCGTAACGTCGGCGATGGTTCAGCAATGAGTAACTATGTCCCTCACAAAGACACGTGACGCGTGCGCGGTTCTTACGTACTGTCTCGTAACGTCGGCGATGGTTCAGCAATGAGTAACTATGTCCCTCACAAAGACACGTGACGCGTGTGCGGTTCTTACGTACTGTCTCGTAACGTCGGCGATGGTTCAGCAATGAGTAACTATGTCCCACACAAAGACGCGTGACGCGTGCGCGGTTCTTACGTACTGTCTCGTAACGTCGGCGATGGTTCAGCAATGAGTAACTATGTCCCTCACAAAGGCACGTGATGCATGCGCGGTTCTTACGTACTGTCTCGTAACGTCGGCGATGGTTCAGCAATGAGTAACTATGTCCCTCACAAAGACACGTGACGCGTGCGCGGTTCTTACGTACTGTCTCGTAACGTCGGCGATGGTCCAGCAATGAGTAACTATGTCCCTCACGAAGACACGTGACGCGTGTGCGGTTCTTACGTACTGTCTCGTAACGTCGGCGATGGTTCAGCAATGAGTAACTATGTCCCTCACAAAGACACGTGACGCGTGTGCGGTTCTTAAGTACTGTCTCGTAACGTCGGCGATGGTTCAGCAATGAGTAACTATGTCCCTCACAAAGACACGTGACGCGTGTGCGGTTCTTACGTACTGTCTCGTAACGTCGGCGATGGTTCAGCAATGAGTAACTATGTCCCTCACAAAGACACGTGACGCGTGTGCGGTTCTTACGTACTGTCTCGTAACGTCGGCGATGGTTCAGCAATGAGTAACTATGTCCCTCACAAAGACACGTGATGCGTGCGCGGTTCTTACGTACTGTCTCGTAACGTCGGCGATGGTTCAGCAATGAGTAACTATGTCCCTCACAAAGACACGTGACGCGTGTGCGGTTCTTACGTACTGTCTCGTAACGTCGGCGATGGTTCAGCAATGAGTAACTATGTCCCTCACAAAGACACATGACGCGTGTGCGGTTCTTACTTACTGTCTCGTAACGTCGGCGATGGTTCAGCAATGAGTAACTATGTCCCTCACAAAGACAGGTGATGCGTGCGCGGTTCTTACGTACTGTCTCGTAACGTCGGCGATGGTTCAGCAATGAGTAACTATGTCCCTCACAAAGACACGTGACGCGTGTGCGGTTCTTACGTACTGTCTCGTAACGTCGGCGATGGTTCAGCAATGAGTAACTATGTCCCTCACAAAGACACGTGACGCGTGTGCGGTTCTAACGTACTGTCTCGTAACGTCGGCGATGGTTCAGCAATGAGTAACTATGTCCCTCACAAAGACACGTGACGCGTGTGCGGTTCTTACGTACTGTCTCGTAACGTCGGCGATGGTTCAGCAATGAGTAACTATGTCCCTCACAAAGACTCTTGACGCGTGTGCGGTTCTTACGTACTGTCTCGTAACGTCGGCGATGGTTCAGCAACGAGTAACTATGTCCCTCACAAAGACACGTGACGCGTGTGCGGTTCTTACGTACTGTCTCGTAACGTCGGCGATGGTTCAGCAATGAGTAACTATGTCCCTCACAAAGACACGTGATGCGTGCGCGGTTCTTACGTACTGTCTCGTAACGTCGGCGATGGTTCAGCAATGAGTAACTATATCCCTCCAAAAAAACGTGACGCGTGCGCGGTTCTTACGTACTGTCTCGTAACGTCGGCGATGGTTCAGCAATGAGTAACTATGTCCCTCACAAAGACACATGATGCGTGCGTGGTTCTTACGTACATCTCGTAACTTCGGCGATGGTTCAGCAATGAGTAACTATGTCCCTCACAAAGACACGTGATGCGTGTGCGGTTCTTACGTACTGTCTCGTAACGTCGGCGATGGTTCAATAATGAGTAACTATGTCCCTCACAAAGACACGTGACGCGTGCGCGGTTCTTACGTACAGTCTCGTAACGTCGGCGATGGTTCAGCAATGAGTAACTATGTCCCTCACAAAGACACGTGACGCGTGTGCGGTTCTTACGTACTGTCTCGTAACGTCGGCGATGGTTCAGCAATGAGTAACTATGTCCCTCACAAAGACACGTGAGGCGTGTGCGGTTCTTACGTACTGTCTCGTAACGTCGGCGATGGTTCAGCAATGAGTAACTATGTCCCTCACAAAGACACGTGACGCGTGCGCGGTTCTTACGTACTGTCTCGTAACGTCGGCGATGGTTCAGCAATGAGTAACTATGTCCCTCACAAAGACACGTGACGCGTGCGCGGTTCTTACGTACTGTCTCGTAACGTCGGCGATGGTTCAGCAATGAGTAACTATGTCCCTCACAAAGACACGTGACGCGTGCGCGGTTCTTACGTACTGTCTCGTAACGTCGGCGATGGTTCAGCAATGAGTAACTATGTCCCACACAAAGACGCGTGACGCGTGCGCGGTTCTTACGTACTGTCTCGTAACGTCGGCGATGGTTCAGCAATGAGTAACTATGTCCCTCACAAAGACACGTGATGCATGCGCGGTTCTTACGTACTGTCTCGTAACGTCGGCGATGGTTCAGCAATGAGTAACTATGTCCCTCACAAAGACACGTGACGCTTGTGCGGTTCTTACGTACTGTCTCGTAACGTCGGCGATGGATCAGCAATGAGTAACTATGTCCCTCACAAAGACACGTGATGCGTGCGCGGTTCTTACGTACTGTCTCGTAACGTCGGCGATGGTTCAGCAATGAGTAACTATGTCCCTCACAAAGACACGTGATGCGTGCGCGGTTCTTACGTACTGTCTCGTAACGTCGGCGATGGTTCAGCAATGAGTAACTATGTCCCTCACAAAGACACGTGACGCGTGTGCGGTTCTTACGTACTGTCTCGTAACGTCGGCGATGGTTCAGCAATGAGTAACTATGTCCCTCACAAAGACACGTGACGCGTGTGCGGTTCTTACGTACTGTCTCGTAACGTCGGCGATGGTTCAGCAATGAGTAACTATGTCCCTCACAAAGACACGTGATGCGTGCGCGGTTCTTACGTACTGTCTCGTAACGTCGGCGATGGTTCAGCAATGAGTAACTATGTCCCTCACAAAGACACGTGACGCGTGCGCGGTTCTTACGTACTGTCTCGTAACGTCGGCGTTGGTTCAGCAATGAGTAACTATGTCCCTCACAAAGACACGTGATGCGTGCGCGGTTCTTACTTACTGTCTCGTAACGTCGGCGATGGTTCAGCAATGAGTAACTATGTCCCTCACAAAGACACGTGATGCGTGTGAGGTTCTTACGTACTGTCTCGTAACGTCGGCGATGGTTCAGCAATGAGTAACTATGTCCCTCACAAAGACACGTGATGCGTGCGCGGTTCTTACGTACTGTCTCGTCACGTCGGCGATGGTTCAGCAATGAGTAACTATGTCCCTCACAAAGACACGTGACGCGTGCGCGGTTCTTACGTACTGTCTTGTAACGTCGGCGATGGTTCAGCAATGAGTAACTATGTCCCTCACAAAGACACGTGATGCGTGTGCGGTTCTTACGTACTGTCTCGTAACGTCGGCGATGGTTCAGCAATGAGTAACTATGTCCCTCACAAAGACACGTGATGCGTGCGCGGTTCTTACGTACTGTCTCGTAACGTCGGCGATGGTTCAGCAATGAGTAACTATGTCCCTCACATAGACACGTGACACGTGCGCGGTTCTTACGTACTGTCTCGTAACGTCGGCGATGGTTCAGCAATGAGTAACTATGTCCCTCACAAAGACACGTGATGCGTGTGCGGTTCTTACGTACTGTCTCGTAACGTCGGCGATGGTTCAGCAATGAGTAACTATGTCCCTCACAAAGACACGTGATGCGTGTGCGGTTCTTACGTACTGTCTCGTAACGTCGGCGATGGTTCAGCAATGAGTAACTATGTCCCTCACAAAGACACGTGATGCGTTCGCGGTTCTTACGTACTGTCTCGTAACGTCGGCGATGGTTCAGCAATGAGTAACTATGTCCCTCACAAAGACACGTGATGCGTGTGCGGTTCTTACGTACTGTCTCGTAACGTCGGCGATGGTTCAGCAATGAGTAACTATGTCCCTCACAAAGACACGTGATGCGTGCGCGGTTCTTACGTACTGTCTCGTAAAGTCGGCGATGGTTCAGCAATGAGTAACTATGTCCCTCACAAAGACACGTGATGCGTGCGCGGTTCTTACGTACTGTCTCGTAACGTCGGCGATGGTTCAGCAATGAGTAACTATGTCCCTCACAAAGACACGTGACGCGTGTGCGGTTCTTACGTACTGTCTCGTAACGTCGGCGATGGTTCAGCAATGAGTAACTATGTCCCTCACAAAGACACGTGATGCGTGCGCGGTTCTTACGTACTGTCTCGTAACGTCGGCGATGGTTCAGCAATGAGTAACTATGTCCCTCACAAAGACACGTGATGCGTGCGCGGTTTTTACGTACTGACTCGTAATGTCGGCGACGGTTCAGCGATGCGTAACTATGCTTACGCGTCCTATATTGACCGACTCGTGACGTAACTCGTAACTCGTAACTCGGACACCCAATCGCGTGGGCGGCACAACGTAGGCAGCGCGGCTGCTGCGAATGCTCGTACTGTGGCGGTGTCGCCGTACCGTGAGCTGGATAGACCCGTCTCGCGATCAGCGCGGAGCGGAGCGCACGTCCGCCGCTGCTCGAGTCCTGAGTTCAACTCATGGGGAGGAAACTGGAATAGGAAATTGTTGCACAGGCTTTTTTTTTATGATGGACCCTTTTTTTTGTTAGTTCGTCATTCGCCATGATACAGGTGGCCGCGCTAAATGCTATATCACACAATCACACTAAAGACTTCAACAAGTATAGCATAGCTACTTGTACTTGTAACGAAGTTTCTACATCAATTTTTAAAATTATTCAATATTATAATAAAAATAATTTGCTTTGAAAATACTCCGCTAAAAAAAGTAGGATATTTATTTGACTCGCAAGGGTTGACTTGCTGGCGCCATGTTGTGTTTAGTGGTAAACAACAACTTGCAGCTGGTAAATTAGAAATCATTTTAAAATATTTGGTTAGCAAGAAAACGTGAAAAGATAAAAATGTCTGGACGATATGCCAATGAGCGAAAATGTGCAGTAAGATGCTGTCGTTCAAAACCAGAAGAGCAAAGATTTTTTTTCTAATGAGTTTAGTGAATATTTTTATAAAATAGTGCATAACCAACTCCGTGTTCATCAGATTATTAAAATGTGTACAATACAGCCTCCATTTCTGGCACAACCTATACATCGTCTTCTATTTTCATATCTCCTGTAACTAAAATGGAGTTATTGTCAGTAGTTCATAAATCAAAAGGTAAACGTTCATCAGGTTTAGATGCTGTACCTGATTTTATTATTAAAGACTTGTATTGATTATATAGTTGACCCATTGTTATATGTTTATAATGAATCTTTTATGCAAGGTTATTTTCCTACCTTATGGAAGTGTTCAAATGTTATTCCCTTGCATAAAAAAGGTCCTCGTGAAGCCTGTCAGAATTATAGGCCAATATCTCTTCTGTCCTCATTCTCAAAAATATTAGAATTATTAATTTTTAATAGATTAATGTCATTTTTTGAGAAAAATAATATTTTAGTGGGCAGTCAACATGGATTCAGGCATTGTAAATCGACGATAACTGCACTTTATGAATTTATCAGCATTATAACTATGTACCTACACAGAACGAATCATCCTGTTGGGCTATTTTGTGACCTAAGTAAGGCTTTTGATAGTGTTAACCATAAAATATTAATTAAAAAGTTAAGCACATATGGTGTAAGAGATACAGTGCTTAATTGGTTAACATCTCACTTGTCTCAGCATTTACAAGTAGTCGTAGTACAACATATAGATCCCTTAACCAACATAAAATATAATGTTCATTCAGATAGGCAAAACATATCTGTTGGTGTTCCTCAGGGTTCTGTACTAGGACCTTTGCTTTTTCTTATATACGTTTAACGATTTGCCTAAAAATGTTAAGAGTGGGAAAATTGTATTATATGCTGATGACACTAATATATATATACATGGAGATAACCCTTTATGTTTAATTGCAAATATTAAAATTTTAACTAGGGACATCATAGATTGGTTTAAGGCTAATGAATTAATTCTTAATAACACAAAAACAACGTGGCTGCATTTTAAACTTAATAACTTATACAATTTGCAAGACCCAACTGTATCGATTAATGGTTGTTATAATATATCTCAATCAAATTCAACCAAAATACTAGGTAAATATATTGAGAAGAACCCTAATTGGAAATCTCATATTGCTCATTTAACTAAAAAAATGAGCTCAATATTATTTGCTATGAGAACATTTTCAAAACGGACTAATCTAAATGCTTTAAAGATTATTTACTTTGGTTATGTTGAACCTCACGATATGGAATAATATTTTTGGGTAATTCCACGGACTCATCTAAAATTGTTCAAATACAGAAAATATTTGTGCGTATAATAATGCATATAAATTATCGTACCTCATACAGACAACTTTTCAAAAGCTTAGGTGTCTTAACATTACCATCGTTATACATTTATGAATTACTTATATTTGCTCATTTACAATTGAATGAACTGCAGAATTTCAATTTACATAATTATTTGACTATAACAAAGAATAATTTTCATATATTACAACATCGTAGGTACAAAATGTTTTGCTAATAGTTCGAGATACTCTGCTATATGTTTTTTTATAATAAACTTCCACCACATTTTAAATCAGAAAACCAACTTTGTGTATTTAAAATAAACTGAAAGATTTCTGTTGGAATTCAGTTTTTATTCTATTAATGATTTTATGGAAGCAAAACTATGCTAAAAATGAATTATTATTATTATTATTTTATGATGTACATTATGTTTTTTTACTATTATTTTTGTTTATGTTTATATGATTGTACTTAAATGTGTATTCATAATGTTTAATATTCTTGACGAGTCCTATACATACTACATGTACAATATAATTGTATATGTTTGAAGTCGACTTGGACATTTTAAAACAATAAATAAATAAAATAAAAACTTCTTCTTGCTGCTGAAGAGTGTAAATATTTCTTCATATATTGGTTGATTTTTTGCTCATAATGATATTTAATTTATGAAATTCACTTGTCTAATATATTTTTAAAGAATTGTACTCTGAAATGATCTGGCGGATGTAATAAAATAATTAGTAGAGTAAATTATGTTGTTTGACTCAGGTAAACTAGTAATACATATAAATAGCCTATTCAGGTTACCTTTGCATGAAATATATTCTGCATTTGAAAATAATCTGGCCCAAGTAGGTCATACCCTGACTTTGGAGCTTTCAGTATACCCTGTGACAGTTATGGCACTGCAGCACCACAAAAATGAATGAGTGGAACCCTAACAACTGGAAAAATTACCTTGGTACATATTTACACTATTATACAGCATGAGTTTGTTGTAACAGTTTTGTTTTTGATTGTTGAAATATAATTTTAACATTAATTTTGTAAATATAGGAAAACACGACAACTATAATTGCACATTTTATTGGCACCAGTAAACATGGGTTTAGGTTTTGTGTCTTGTGAACAGTGAACCTTTTAATTTTTGATCTTGAATGATATTTAAATATATTGGTATAACATGTCTGAAGATACATTTTTTATTTACAGCAAATACAATTTCCCCTTTCCTTTTTTCAGAAAGTATGGCACATAAATGAGACATTCATTAATTCATTCATTGAAATAGGTTTCATATCAAACATCAGAGTGATCATGGTTAACTGTTTTTGCCAACTTTTGGACAGTCGTTTTGACAGCTTGATCTACTATGGCTCCCAGAAGCCAGATTTTTGCAAAACAGAGTACACAGAATTATTGATCCGTCTGGCTAAATGTATGCTCATGACTTAGGCAAAAAATGCTATATTAATTATTCAGCTTTAGTTTTCTATATTCTGATTAAAAACCTGATTAGTTCAACAAATATTAACAGTGTTGATTATGTGTCACTGTTAGCCTACATTATATCCCAACCTTCAACATGCTTCTTATTCTGCAAATAAATATTCTGAGAAGTGGCGACTGGCAATGCAGTGCAACAGCACAATTTCACTGAGTAGTTTGTAAAGTATAAACATGTTCTCGCTTCTCAATATGTTAATGTATAGTCTGTATGGCTACACTGCTTCTCCGCCTGAAAGATAGTTTACCTACCTAGCTACTGCTGCCTTGTGAGGACCTGCCAAGCAGGGGTTTGGTCGGGCTTGCAGTGTGCAGAAGGACGTCATGGTCTGTAGGAACGCCACATAGTTTGTGGTGAAACTCTCCCTCCCACCTCCTTGCGAAGCCAGCTGTATGCGCTGGCCAACATTTAAGGCCCATTCTATAAGTGAGAATCTATTACAAAATGCAATTTTGGCCTATTTGTGTACCATGTAATTCATCATTTTGAGGTGATATGTTATTAATGTTTAACTGTGTATAAAACTACTGAAGGGGGGGGGGGGGGGGGGGTTGAAACTGTAAACCCAGTTGTGATAAAATTGGTTTTAATGGTAACAAAGTAGGATTTAGTCAGGCCTACAGGAGAAAAAAAAACTTTAGTAACGAACATGATAACTAGATTCATTTCATAACAGAACCTTCCTGACCTATGTGTCAAAAGTGTAATTAAATGTATTCACGCCTGGGTTAGAGGCCTGTATGTTTTTAAAATATAGGTACGTTTTATGCATGCGCATGGTAACTTAAACCAAACAAAATGCTCACGAAAGTGATTCCATTCTGGCAATATATTTATTATGGTTAACATGACATGTCGGGGTTTCATATGGTACAAGCCAGATAATATCAGGCACCTTAACAAGAATATTAGCCTTTCTTTGCAACTGAAAGCTTAAAGAAGGTTAAGTATTTAACGAGTGTAACTTTTAGAACTAAACATGCAGAGATGCAATAGGTCCGAGTTACGCCTGTTTAGATATAGTACATAATTATTTGCCGAGAAAATTAATTACAAGTGTTTTATAAGATAATATCAAAGTAATTGACCAATTTAGTTTCGAAAATAATAAAAAGTAACATCCTTTGTGAAGAATGTTTTGCTTCTCTGCATCTTTGTTTACAAACAAATCGTTAATTTTCTGTATGGCGGGAAAAGCAAGCACGTGGCAGCTAAAAAAAAGGGCTCCTAATGAGCATGCGCCGCACGCTCGTTAGTTCAGGTTTTGCCACGACACACATGGTATCGCTGCGGTCGCTCCATAGCAGTCTGCTTATTGTGACACGCATTTAACATGGAAGTTACCACTCTTTCCGTAGGAGTAATGCTCGTTGGTTCAACTACTGCTCTCCCCCGCCGCCCACGGGCCGTCGCGCGCGGGCGGCGGGGGAGGGGAGGGGAATCGGCCGGCGTGGGAGAGCGCCACCCCTCGCGACGCGGATGAGCGCCAGGCCGCGCTTACATACAGACACTGCGACACGTTTACGAGAATTACAAGACTAGTTACACACTAATAAATACATTACGGTACATTATTTACACACTTAAAAAGTCACGGTCATTTGGAAAGAATATATACAACACAGAAACACACACTAGCACTGGCTCACTGGCATGCTAGGGAGCACGCGGGTGCGTCCCTGGCCGATGCACAACACTGAGGGTTCACTGGGGAAACAAGGGAGGACGTTGACGAGGCATAACGGCCTGAAGGAGCCGAGGAGACACTTGGGTCGACGTCAGTAGAAGGAATGGTAGATGGTAGCAAGGAGAAGATGATGCTGTCCATTTTCACGAGCTCCTTTATTCCGTGAAGAATCCTGTCGCAGCCTGGCCGGCACATCGTGGAACGAGCGTCCTCCCCGCCGCAACCCGGACTCCCGGAAACAAACTCTTGGCAACAAAATGAGAACCGGCATAACAGTGAATGCAGTCCCGTAGCGAATCGTACCGGTTACAAAAGTTCAGGAGTGCTTCGTAGCATGTACGCGACCTGTTACGTATGCGGAGATGGTTCTGTAACGATACGTACTGACTAGGAAGTTCGGCAGTTCGGAGTAGCACATACACGGCCTGTTACGTATGCGGAGATGTTTCTGTAACGATACGTTCTGATTAAGAAAGTAAGAAGGTTCAGACGTGCACAGCATGCGTCTCGAGCGGAGCGAATTGCGAAGTGACTAAAGATGTGATCTTGTTAACGAGATTTATCACTGGGAATCCTGTCACAGCCTGGACGACCACGTGGGTTGACGGACGTTTCATCCACGCTGCGACCCGGACTCCGTGCTACTTCTCGCGGAGTGGAGCGAAGCAAGTCCGCTCTGTGCGACTGCCAGCAGGCGACTCAGGGGGGGGGGGGGGGGGGGACACTTCATAGGGTATAGCAAACGCATTTTTCTAGTTGCTATACAGCTTTATCCAACATCTGAGCACAAAAATTATAATCAAAATACCACGTTGATTAAATAATTATTACATTTGTTTTAACATTTTACCTATCAAATTTATGGCATAAATTGATATTGTTGAAATAAAAATAATATATTTACGTAAAAGAAAATAAACGAGTTTTCGTTGGCACGTTGAACCACTTGTTTATCCATCAACACCATAATTAATGGCGTCGGCGTTGAATTAAGTGATATTAGGTTAATAAAAAATTTCTAAGGAAATTTTGTTTCAATCATGTTGAAATAGTAATCTCGTTAAATAATATCAATGATTTCATGAACTGCTTTATAAATCACTGTTATGAAACATGCCTGATTCAGCTACGTGTTGTGTTAACTACTGCTACAACAAGAGAAGAGATAATAATAATTAACTTTACTTTAAGTTTCCGCTTGACGAAACTAGGTATGTGTAAATTATTAAAACGAAACAAAATAAAAGTTTTGTGTAATTAAAATAGTGATGAGCATTTTGTTTTCATGCCCTACAGAATTTCCTCTTTTTAGGTAGTGTGTAGTCGCACATTGAGGACAAGCACACAATACATAAATACTTTGGTACTGTTATAAATGTCACTGAGTCTCAAATTCTGCTCAAACGTGCTGCTTATGTACTTTAATTAGTCTAAATGTTTTGTATGAATTTTATTTTTAGGTCGAGAGGGAGGTGTGGGTAAAAATTTCGTAATGCGTATCCAAGTCTATCCCTTGATACTAATAAATGGCATGATCCTGAATACATTGATCCTGTGGTAATGATGCTTGCTGTTTTAACATTAATTAAAACAGCAAGCATCATGTGCCACCGGATAAATCATACATGATCATGCCAACAGGATCAAGGTATATACTTGGATACGTGATATGGAACAATTACCGAGGTGAGGGTTGCGAAAAAATTAAGTGTCTTAAATTTTTATGTTGAAATTAAGGTTTTTTTTCTTAATTTATTGCTACACACGTGTCTTCAAGAAGTGAAGATACGATAAAGATTTGTACTTTCACCTAATCCATAAAGAATTAGATGCCATTGGTAACAGCTTCATTTCAGTTTTTGTGGAAAAATTGTACATCATAGGCAGTTAAATTTGCCAGAAATACACATTGCCTGTGTTAATGATTATATACTTCTGCACGTTTTTTTATGCATTTTGTTTGCGATTTGTAATGCAATTCGGTAGGTACCTACGAAAATCCTAACCTTAACTTCAATCAACGTGATTCTACTAGAACAGAAATTATTTCTTGGACATAAAAAAAGGCAGCGATTTATTATAATCCGAAAATATGTTACATGTTATGCATGTATTTTAACAAATGTTATGCTACGTTGCCGTCGTCCGGGGTCTCGGGCTCGAGTCCCGGTGTGGCTCCTAGTGGGAAAAGGCGGTTCTTGATCTGTGTTGTCCGGGTGGGCGCCAGACTAGCTCGTTTCTAGTCGTGAATTTGGGGTCGTGGATGTATGTGCCCCTGCGTGGCCCACTAGGGCCGGCGGCGGTGTTGCGTGAGATGATTTTAAATAAGAGGCGTGGAGTTGAGGTGGTGGTGTCGTACCTTTTATTCAGAGGAGCGAGTCGTACACAATACAACACTCTACAGAGGTCCCCGGGGGGTTGTTACTTGTTATTCCGTGGCGCCGTATTGTTTGTGTTCCGCGTTACGTGGCCTCGGATGCTGTTATGTCTCAGACGTCTCACTGGGTACGCAGGTAACGTAATTTCGTAACACAAAGGCGGGACACAAAATACGCTGAATTAAGGGGGCGCGTACAGGTTACGTGGCACTCGTTACTCGGGTAACGTAAGTTAGCAATACAAAATACGGGATACAAAAATACACTGAATTAAGGGGGTGCGCACAAGTTACGTGGCACTCGTTACTCGGGTAACGTAAGTTAGCAATACAAAACACGGGATACAAAAATACACTGGATTAAGGGGGCGCGCACAAGTTACGTGGCACTCGTTACTCGGGTAACGTAAGTTAGCAGTACAAAATACGGGATACACAAATACACTGAATTAAGGGGGCGGGCGATTGGAGACGGCCAATCCCGTATGCAAATGTCTCGGCGCGGGTGTTGTGCCCACTGTGGTGAAACACGCACCGCAATTAAGTTTGTCCAAGTTCCCTTGCGGGTTTGTGGTCAGCGCCGTGCGCGTGACCTTAAATAAAGTTCTGTACGTTGCGGGAGACGGCCCGTGCCGTATGCTGAAGAGCAGCCCCGTTGACCAAGTGTGGTGCGGGGTGTCCTTAAGTTGATGCGGCCGGATTAGGTCCTGGACCGAAAAAAGGGACCGGGTACTCACGGAGAGGTTAAGTAATAAAGGGGGTTTTGTTAATTAGTGACTATATTTACCGGACGTTACTTTCAATGTAGACAAAGGGTGTTGCCTCTCCGTGGGACGTAGGTCCGCCCCGGTCCATGAGCTGCGCTGAACTGCCGAACTGGCATGGCGTCCGAGGGAGGCTCGGCCTCTCTCGCGCCAGGCGTGACCTCATTACGCTAGACTCCAAACGGGTGTGTCTGGAAGAGATTTTATTGTCGCTAAAATCCTAATTTAATGTTTCAGGAGGAATGGGTACGGTTCTTCTCTTGTCTACTCAGGTTTCCGCGGTTTTGCCTTTAATTGCTGTTCGGCTCGCCTGACTCGGGTGGGCCATGGCCAGGGGTGTGTTCCGTTAGCGGGAGCGTATACTGGCGGGTGCAGGCGGGGCTCTGGGGTGGTCGTCGGCCAGACGACGTCAACGTAAAGAAAACATTTTTAACCGAAATGAGGTTAAGTCAAAAACTGTCCCGAAGGTAAGAAATTTACTTATTGTTTAAAAAATATTGCTCTCCTAAATCATTATATGTTACGTTTACCGATATTTAGTTAAATGATTTGCTTATAAGGGGAAAAAAAAATAAAATCAATATTTTTATAAATATTAATGCATGCACGAAACAAGTCACAAGCTTGCCAACATTCAGTTGAAGCTGCAAATTTCCCTACTATTCAAATTATTGTTTTAAGCATATTAACTGCAAATTGTACTTTCTAGGATCAATGTTGTATTTAAATTAAAATTTACTTATAATTTGAAACGTAAGTCTTACTCCAGAAGGTACTTTATCTTGGTTTAAGCCATTGCAACTTCGTTTTAATGTTTGTCAAGTTTGCGTTTTTGTATAGCAACTAGCGCATTTCTGAATTAAAAAAAACGTAGAACTGCAATAGCATTGAGTGTCCACTCTGTACTAGTACTTTATTTACTCTATGGGCGACTGCCTGACACTCCGCCGCCCGCCCGCGCGGCTGTGGAGGGGGGAAGGGGAAACGGACGGCGGGGAAGACGCGACTCGCGCGGTGGGCCAGGCTTGCCGATCTACATGTTACTGACACAGCATAAGCACTTCAAAATATATACAAAAATATCTGAATGCCAATTATTAAAAAGAAAATGACATTATAAATTATTAACCAAAACGTAGACACTCGAGAATATTTACAACGGAACATAGTGACAATAAATAGAGGATGTTAGAAGTTATTTACAAGGCACAAGATCGCCTTTGGACGTTCCAGGGCGCACGCGGGTGCGTCCCTGTTCGTAGACACTGCACTTAGGTTGCACTAGTAATGCAAGAGAGGACGCTGACGAGACATAACGGCCTGAAGGAGCCGAGGAGACACTTGGGTCGACGTCAAGTGTTTTATACCAAAGTTGCTCGTGTTCGACATAATCAGTTATGTTTTCGCGATTGACAGAAACAATTCCATTCTCGCAATCGATGGCAATTGTTCTGTGCTCGCGATCGATAGAAATAGTTCTGTTCTCGCGATCGATGGAAACAGTTATGTCCTCACGATAGACAAAAAAGTTTTCCGCTCGCGATAGTCAGAAACAGTTCTCTGCTCGCAATAGGCAGAATCGTTCTTTGCTCGCGATCGACATTTTAAACATTTCTCAGTTATTTGACAACGATCAGGGAGTAGTAGTTATTCATTTTTAAGTAATGGTTGGTTTTAATAGATAATGGTAGCGGAAATAGGCTTGTAGTCGACCCAAGTGTCTTCCCGGCTCCTTCAGGACGTTATGCCTCGCCAGCGCCATCTCTTGCGTGATTAGTGCAACGTAAGTGCAGTGATGTGCGACGTGCTATTTCTTTCCAGGATTTGACATCTATTTTTATTGTAAATATATTTTGTTTTACATTTTATTGTATATATTTTGTTTATATTTTATTGTAATTAATTTTTCATTGTCGGCCCCAGCAGCCTTTCCACACCATGGCATTGGACATAATGGGGCCATATCCACGTAGCAAAAGAGGGAAGTGGTTCTTGGTCGTGGTAACAGATCTTTTCACGAGGTGGGTTGAGGCATACCCAGTGTCCAACGTACATTCAGGAACTGTGGTGGCACTGCTGGAAGGGGAGGGGTTCCCGCGCTTCGGTTACCCAGCCGTGCTACTGAGTGACAATGGGAGACAGTTCAAGGGAGCCAGGTGGAAGATGGCTTGCTGGAAGTGGGGTGTCGAACATCATACGACCCCCACTTACCACCCATGGGCCCAGGGCCGTTTTATGAGAATGCGAGGCCTGGGGCAACAATATTCGGAGGGCCCCCTCTCCTTTTTTATTGTAGTGATAATTTTCAGATATGAAAAACTCATATTTGCATTGACGTGTATGTATGTAATAACTAACATAAAAAGGACAAGAAGTACCATAATGAAATGCAGCCTCTATACGCAGAAATATGAAACATATTTATGCAGGGAAAACAAAATAATGTATAACAACAAATTTTCTAGTTGAAATAGAGTAATATTTCATAGCCAACACCCACCCTCAATATTTCTCTGCTTCATTTACGAAAGTCTTAAATCGTTCTCAAATATTTACACAATTTTATGAGTTGCAGATCCCGACCAATCAAAATTACATATTTATTAACTCACTTTGCAATAAACTTCTTCCTTGCCTTTTCAGCAGCAAACAAGTTAATGAGTCCATCAAATGAAATGTTGTTCACAATATCATGTTCTGTAGAAATCACCGCTAACGTGTTTCATCTCTCTTGTGACATGGTAGATCGGAATTGATACTTCAGAACTGACAGTATTGAAAATGATCTTTCACTTTCACAGTTTGTGATTGGTAGTGTCAAATACAAGCGCAGTGCTATTGATACATTTGGAAATACATCAATTATATCACTGTTATATAAGTGCTGCAAAACCTTTTGTGGAGTGAATGATGTAACACTGTCTTCAACTTGTTGCTCTCTGAGAAATGATGATAAGTGTAATAATTCATTTGTAATAACAGGCTGCAGATCCTTTCTGTATTTTCTGACCAACTCGGTAGCACTAGATTTGAGTTCATCTTCACTTGCTGTAGTTAAGTTACAAAGAAACCCAAATGTTGAGGCAATATCTTTGTAGGAAGCAGCTCTCTTCTCCAGATCCATGCGGAGCTTATCAGCGATGCATAGAAATGTGGAAATTCTGACATTCTCGCGGGATGTTACAACAGTTGAAAGTTCGTCTTTTCCATCCAAAAACTTTTTATTTTTGGAAGATCTAGTATCTACAAAAGTTTGTAACAGAAGGTTGCTTAGTTGTGTTGCTTTAACTTCAATTTCATCAAAATTATTTCGCAAATCGGAAACAAAATCTTTCAAAGAATTCATCAGTTGATGACCAGTTATGACATCGAGTCCAGGCTTCTGTAGATGCTTGGTTACTGCACCGAATCTTTCCATACTGTCGTACCAAAATACGGCCATAAAAGCAAATTCTAAATATTGCATTTTCTTCATGAGGGAGTTCACTTCCATCCTTGTGACTTGCGTTTCATTTTTGTCGTTGAACATATCATTAAATGCACAGAAAATCTCATCACAATGAATGACGAGAGTTTTCAATATATCTTCTCTGCATGACCACCTTGTTTCCGACAAGCTCTTGACAGTGATTTTTGGCTTTCCGCTATTTCCTGTGCTTTCCGAAATAACTCTTTCAAGAACTGATCACCTGTGAGTGGAAGCAGCGAAAAGTGAGTACAGCTTTTCTAAACACAGAAACAGTTTTGTTGCATGAATATATTCACCAACGCTGTTTTTTTCCTACTAAGTTTACTGAATGTGCTGCACATGGAACATACAGCACATAGCTGATTATTGATTTAATGTGCGCTTGTAGGCCCTCGTATTTTCCTGACATGTTGGCTGCATTATCATAGCTCTCACCTCGGCAATCCTGGATATCAATGGTGTTGTCTTTTAGAGTTCAGGTTACAACTTCACTTAAATTTCTTCCTGTGTGGCTGTAAAATGGAATGAAACACAAAAACTTTTCCAAAATGTTACAGTTAAGGCAGTATCTAAATACAAACGATAATTGATCTGTATGGGTAACATCAGGTGTAGAATCAACTATCAGTGAATAATATTTAGCCTGTCTAATCTCATTTAGCATGTGTTTCCAAACATCGTTGCCCATTAGCTCAATGAATTCTTTGCATATATCAGAAGAAAGATACGATACATGACCTTTTCCTTTGTTCCCATGTATCCTTAAATTTTCCTGTAAAAAAGGATCAAACTGAGCAAGGAGTTCCGAAATTCCTAGGTAATTAACATTACGAGGTGATCCAAGCATCTGATTATCACCACGAAAAGGAAGACCACGACTGCACAAACATTTTACAACTGCCACTATTCTAACAATAACATTCTTCCAGTAATTTGTCTCAGTCACTTGTGCATCTAAATGTGATGAATTTGACATTTTCTTATTTTTTTTCTTGAAACCCATTTTAAAGAACATGCTTTGTGTTCAATACTGTTTTCATGCTCCCTCAACTTTTCTTCTGTTTTCTTCCAATTAGAAAAACCATTTACAAATTTTGATAGTTTACAATTACTGAAAAGTTTGCACGCAAAGCAAAACACATTTCCCGTACATTTAGAGTACAATAACCATTTTCTCTCCTGTCGCTCTCCAGTTTCAAGAACTCTCACAAATGCAGATGATGTTAGTTTACGAGTACATTTTGGATGTTGCCTAGCAGAAGCTGTGTAGTCTCCATCATTATTAATAAAAAAGTTCGGCCCCTTATCAACACAATAACTAATCATTTCGTCAGTGATATTTCCAGGCCATGCAGCAGGATCTTGCTGGATTTCTTCTATTAACACTGCACTATCAAACTACACTTCTTTCAGTCCTAGCACAGTTTCTAGAAGTTATGGTAATTTCTGGAGTTGTGTTAATGAGATTACAATTATCTATTTTAGTTACTTTTGTGTTTTCTTTAACTTTATCAGAGCTTGAAAGTGGTAAAGTCAAAGGCAACTTACCATCACAATCACATGGTTCTAGTGTTTGAGGAGGTTCATGGACCGGCATCGATGTCGGTGACTTACTCAGTAGTTATAAATAAAACCATACAAATTACAGCACGGTGTGGTTTTATTGTGGAATCATGCTTTACAAAACTAAATAAATAGGTATCTATATTTAAAGACAAGTTATTATTACGCCAGATATAAAAAGGGAATTTACTTTAAATAATAATATATTTTTTTGATGAAATTTGAGGCCCCCTTGAATATGAGGCCCGGGGCAAATGCCCCTTTTGCCCCCCCCCTCCCCCTAGACACGGCCCTGCATGGGCCAACCCAACCGAGAGGCAGAACCAGGTGATCAAGGCACAGCTCCGCCTCCGGTCGGGAGAGGACCATTCAAAATGGGACATCCACATTCCCAATCAGTTATATTGTCTATGACGGCGGACGAGCACCGTCACCGGCTGCTCCCCCGCGGAGCTGGTGCAGCGACAAGGTTGGCCCTCCCGGGAGAGTGCCGCGTGGCTGCGGCGGCAACAGAGGGAGTATTTATTGTCCGATTTTAATGGAAAAAAAAAAAAAAAAAATTTATAAAAAAAATTCAATTTATAAAATTTAAAAAAAATATTTAAAAAACATACTTTGTCGACATGGAGCTCGGAGTCTTCGGTTCGAATCCGGCGAGGGCAAAAAAAATGGCATCCAATCCTTCCCTCATGGTGGCTGCTGGCAGACTGACCCCCACCATTCTTTTCAAAGTGTATATTTTGTCACCTAGTATGACGTCATGTCCGCCATCTTGAAAATCAGTAATTTTTTTGTTAAAAATTCGGATAAAATTTTAAAAATCATTAAACAATTAATAAACTGAATTAAATAATAAAAAATTAATAAAAAATTACCATAAAACCACTGTTTCACTTATCGTATGGTCGCCATTATGTATTTTATAAATGTTGCATGTTTCGTTACGCCCGCCATCTTGGTTGAGTACGATGTTATCGTTACACTTTATGTTACGACTGCCATATTGGATCCTATTAATGTTGCATGTTTCGTTACGGCCGCCATTTGAAAATCCGTAACTTCAATGCTAGAAATTCCGAAAAAGTTCTAAAAATATTTTTAAAAAAATTGCCTACTTAAAATGTTTAGTTATTTAAACGATATTTGTCCTCGGTTGGATTCCCGACGAGAGTAAACCAGTAATTTATTAGTATATTTAAAAAATTCTCAATAAAAAGTAATAAAAATGTTTTACACCACACCCGACATTTTGAATTATGTCACCACTGTATCAATTATCGTTATGGATGCCATATTGAAAATCTTTATTAATTACCCGATTTAAATGAAAAAAGTTCAAGATTCATCAAAAAATTAACTTACCAGATTACATATTGATTATATTGATTCCCGCCCTAGGTTCGATCCCTGGACGATTAAAAAAAACATCTTAATTTTATGTAAAAAATATCAATTTCAATAAATAATGATCAAAGTCCTAAAAGAAGCATAGTTTCCAATTCAAACATCATCCTACAAGCAATTACGACCACCATCTTGCATATTTGTATTTATTGACATAGAAACTCACGAAAGATTCCAAAATTCACCGAAAAAATCACACATTCATTACATATTGAATCGATACCCGGTTCGATCTATGGATGAAGCTAAAAATAAATTTAATTTAAATTCCAGAAAAGTGTCAGGTTCGAGACATAAAACACCGCAAGTACTTTTACAAACATAATATTTATTACATAATTTCTATTCTACTACAGGATCACTTGCGAAATCTAGCAATCTTATAAACATTTAGCCTTGCATAGGCACGAAATGACTAATTCTTAGCTCCAATCGGTTTATACTAGACAGAGACCAACCAGAACCTTTACTAATATATTCCTCCTCTTCTTGACAGAGTTTCTGGATACAGTGTTTAACAGTTTGCTTCACATCATCAGAACTGTAAATTACTGCAGCCGATGTCTTCAATGCACACTTCTTCACTTTGTCATCGAACGGATATGGCTTTCCATATATACAGTACAACCACAAGTTATATTTCAAAGGTCCATTTGTTGTTACGTCATCAGTAAGCTGATTGATTATGTTCTGTCTGATATCGTCAAGAAAATTACAAATGTCTTTCGAATCACTAAGCGTATTTAGATAATAGTAGTCTTTCAATGTTCCACGAAATGCAGACTGCGCCAAGTAGAAGCCATTATCATTCACCTGTAGGGCACCATCACAGTCTTAGGTTTAGTTCCATGTCCAGATGCCATACCAATCGGTTGCTGCACATCTGTTTTTTGCTTGTACACTTTCGTGTCTCCAATCTAAAGCGAGGAGTCGTAATTTCTGCAGGTAGTTCAGCAGTAGGCGTACGGATTTCACCTTTACAGTTTTTCACATGTCGACGCAAATTATCAATTCGAGTAAACCATTCTTGACACTCATTACAGCGAAAATACATGCGAGAAGGATTCTTCGTACATTTACACCTCTCATGTCTCCGTACATCATGAGCAAATGCGAACGACATATAACAGTAGCTTTAAGGATACTGGGGTGATGAAGACGAGCCTTTCAGACTCGATCCAGATACTGACGTTGCCGCAGTTGTACCATCTCCAAGCATACTCTTATGAACATCAATGCATCGCTGTTGTATAGAAACCTTTACTTTCTGCCGAACAGCAGGACCTTTGCATATCTTCATGTGCGTTTTCATATTATCTTGTCTTGCAAACTGCTTATGACATTTCTCACAAACAAACATTTTGCGAGGAGGGTTATTAGCACATTCCCTCTTTTCGTGTCGTCGAGCATTGCTGTTGTTTGAGAAAATCTTGTCGCAGTAACAGCACCGATTTTCGTTAGTTGTTGACGAATCACCACCCATTGAAGTCTCCATCGATGGCTGACCAGCGTTCGCCGTGTTTCCTGTGCAGCCAGCACTATCGGCATTAAGGTCTCTTCTGCTGGTGGTACCACGACTGTTGAAGTCTCCTCCAATTTTTACGTCGTCGTTGCCAACGGGATCTGCTCCTGCTTCGTCACCGCTGACGTCAGGATTCCCGTAGACGATGGTACAACCTCCATCGAGTTCGACGTTAAAGACGGTAAAGATGCCATCGAGTTCACAAGAACAGGTAATCACGCGACTTAAGCACGAGAAGAAACAAACTAGGTGATCCTTACACCGTCGACGTCAGTAACAAACTCAGCGACCTGCTTTCTAGGACTCGCTTATATACATGCACCGGATGGAATAATACGCTAGTGAAATCAAGAACCATTTACTATAATACTAGAGTCAAAACAACATTAAAAATAGAAACCCATTCAACAAAAAAGGCAGCACATTTGGAAGCACAATTAAAAAGGAAGCAAATTTGAAAGCACAATCAACAAAAGGAAGGACATTTTGGACGCACCGTCAATCAAAAGGAAGCACATTCTACAAAACGAAAGCTTATTTAACGAAAAGGAGGTACATTATCATGTTCATTCAACTCGGTAGGATGCGATCGTCAATGTTAAGTTAGGATATAATGTCTCCATCAGTATATGAATTCATCAGTTTTTAGTTCCATAAGTCATTGGCTCCAATAGTCATTGGCTCCATCAGTCATTGACTCCAACAGTCTTTTGGCTCCAAAAGTCATTGGCTCCTACAGTCATTGGCTCCAACTGCCTTTTGCTTCAACAGCTCCAATAATATTTGCCTAGAATGGTACGAGTCTAAGAGACTATGAGGCTACAAGGCTACGAGTCTACAAGGATCTAGCTGGTTACGAGTTATACATGGCTGCGATACTGCATTTCTAAAAGGCTGCGTGGCTACGAAACTACATGTCTATGAAGCTACAAGGATACAAGTCTAATCGACTCCAAATGACTGCAAGGCTACATGGCTGCAAGATCATTTGGCTACAAAGCTTCAATTCTACGAGTCTACAAGACTCCTCCAACTGCCTACGAGTCTACAAAGCTCCAACTACTCCAGCAGCATTATGTTATAAGATTACAAGACTACTTTTTTACGTAACTACCAGTCTACGAGGCAACTTGGCTATGTAGCTACAAGTTTACGAGGTTTAAGACATCATGACTACGCGACTACGAGCCATGAGGTTACGAGACTACGTGACTACGAGTCTTCCAAGTTTACGAGACTGCGAGGCTACAGAGCTACGAAGCTTCTAGAACACAAGTTTACGAGACTGCGAGGATACAGGACTACAAGTCTAAATGAGTACTTGACTACGAAGCTACAAGTATACAAGGCTCCAATTGCTGCATCTGTCTTCGGCTTTATTTTCTCTTTTGCTCCAACTGCTCCAACAACATTATGTTATAAGATTACAGTGCTACTTGGTTACGTAGCTACAAGTCTACGAGGCTCCAAGGCATCATGACTACATGACTACGAGTCATGTGGTTACGAGACTATGCGATTGCAAGTCTACATGGTTATGTGATCGCGAGGCTACAAGATTACGAAGCTTCCAGAACACAAGGTTACGAGACTGCGAGGCTACAGGACTATGAAGCTTCCAGGACACGAGGCTACGTGGCTAAGAGACTACTTGACTCTAACTGACTACAATAGCACATTCAGTGGTGAGAGTTAATTTATCTCATGCAAAATAACCTGTTTAAAGTAGTGTCTATTATTGTCAACAGATGAAACCACATGTTGCTTACAGGTAAACATTTTTTAGTTATTTTATGTGGGATGCGGGATGCTCACTAACGATCGCAAAAGAAGGATGGCTTCGCTAGACACCAAGGAGAAGGTAGTTCGTCTTGCATGTAAGTGCTTCACAGATGTCTCATGGTATAGTATTTGACTGAGTAATGGCTGTTTAATTTTTGAATTCCACCTGGTAAAAAAAAAAAAAAATTACAAGTGCTGATTTACTAGCAGAAATTCACGAATTAGATGTAACTCCAAATAAAATGTCATGACTCATTAGGTAAAAGATCCTTCATGCAGATAGCGGTTTCTCAGAATAGACAGAAGCATTTGAAGAAACCACAGGAATAATCAGGAGCACGCGGAGAAAACCATCATCATATTGACAAGAATAATCAGGAGCACACGGAGAAAACCATCTCACTTTTCTTTGTTATCATAAAATAACAGAAAAAATATTTAATAAAATAAATAAATAAATTTTTATGAAAAAAATTACAATAAAAATACATATATAATTCTGGCTTGTACTAAAACTCGGCTCAACAATGAGAAGTTCACAAGCTAGCATCATTCATTAAATAAATTTCCAATCAATATACTAATGTATCCAATCAGTTCCTGTCCTTGGTTCAATACTTGATCGTTGCAATAATTTATAATTTTATTTAAAAAATATCAATTTCAAAAAATAAGGCAGTAACTCATAAAAGATGCATAGTTTCCAAGCCAACTATTATCCTATAAACCATTATGAACACCATCTTGGAAATTTATCATAATTAACCTAGAAATTCTGGAATTAGTTCAAAATTCATCAAAAATTCACTCATTAATTTACATATTGACTCGATACTTGGTTCGATCCGTGGACGATATAAAATAAATTTAATATATCATCAATTTTGCATAATAGTGACAGGTTCGAGAAACAAAACACCGCAATTTCTTTTACAAAATAAATTTTATTACATAACTAGCTGCAGTACCCAGAGTTGCCCGGGCTGAACACAGGGTGAAGGGGAACTGTTTAGAGATCAGATGTAGTTAGTAATTGTCTTCTTAATTTGAATGTCAAGTGTGCAAAATAATTTATATCACTTTCAGATCCCGACAGACGTTGTTCTGCCAGTTTATAGTTATTTACCTGGTCTGTATGTAATCTAGACTTTATAAAGCAATATAGAAAAATAAAACTGAAAAATAAATTATTACTAATATTGAAAAGATTCCATTATCTAGCTAATGCTCGGCATGCATTGCAATGCCTCAGTCAGTTTGGTTTTGTAATATGTTTGAAGTAGTTACACATATACAAATAATCTATCCATGTCTCTAAATATATATTTATCTCTATCTACATTTAAAGTCCTATATATCTATGTATCTCTCTATCTGTATTTATCTCTTTATTTCTACATATATACCTCACACTATCTCTATGTATTCTATATGAGGGTACTGATTGCTTCATTGTTAATATCACACGGGTGTTTTTTTACTTGTATGGGAAAATTAAGAATGATAAGGCATCTAGTGCGTGGCAACAATTTTAATAGGCAATAGGAAATAAAACTTGTAGCGCCTGCGGCATTGTCAACACACACTTCGTACGTGTACTGCATGTTGTATCTAACGCCCTCCAATGCATTTGATTCTAAATTGGACTTTTAGTAAGGATCCCTAATGTTATTGATAATATAATATAGCCTATAGCCTTCCTCGATAAACGTACTATCCAACACAAAGAATTTTTCAAATCGGACCAGTGGTTCCTGAGATTAGCGCGTTCAAACAAACAACCAAACAAACAAACTCTTCAGCTTTATAATATTGGTAAAGATTCGTATTATACTACAGGATCACTTGCGAAGGTTAGCAATCTTATAAACATTTAGGCCTGCATAGGCGTGAAATGACTAATTCTTAGCACCAATCGGTTAATACTAGACAGAGACCAGCCAGAACATTTACTGACATAGTTCTCCTCTTCTTGACAGAGTTTCTGGACACCGTGTTTAACAAAAAATTGATAAAATTTACAAACAATTCTGGCTCTATCCTTGCTCAAGAAATGAGAATTTCAAATACTACAGAACAGGTTTTTGTAATTTTTTATCCATTTTATGTTGTTTAGTTTCTATTATTATTTTAATTATTATGATTTTAAAATTTTTTTGTGATTATTCTGATATTAAGGAAAGCGTGTGATGGTTTTCTCCGTGTGCTCCTGAATTTCTGACAATATATTGGTGGTTTTCTCTGATTGCTCCTGATTGTTTGTGAGAAATCGATCTCTGCAGGAAGGAATTTTTACTTAATGAGTCATGCCATTTTATCCTGAGTTGCAATTAAATTGTGAATTTCTGCTACTAAATAAGCACTTAAAATATTTTTATTAGGTGGATTAAAAAAATTATTACTCAGTCCAATAATATGTGATAAGATGGATGAGATACACTATCACGAAGGTCGAACGTCCTTGTCCTTGGTGTCTAGCGAAGCCTTTCTCCTTTTGCGATCGTAAGTGAGCATCCCACATCCCACACAATATAAATAATTAAATAAATTTTCACTTAACACAACACGTGACGACAACTATTGTCAACAAGAGGGACTACTTGCAACAAGTTCAAATGAAATCAGTTGGAGCCAAATATAGATGGAGCAGATGGAACACTTGGAGAAATTGGAGCACTTGGATCATTGGAACATTGGAGCTCTTGGTGCAATTGGAGTTTAGGAATTGTTGGAGCTTTGGAGCTGTTATAGCTTTTGGAGCTGTTGGAGCTTTGGAGCTGTTAGAGCTTTTGGAGCTGTTAGAGCTTTGGAGCTGTTAGAGCTTTTGGATCTATGGAGCATTTGTAGATGCTGGAGCTGTTGGAGCTATAGAGCTTTTGGTGCTGTTGGAGCTTCGGAGCTGTTGGAGCTTTTGGAGCTGTTGGAGCTTTGTAGCTATTGGAGGTATGGAGCATTTGGAGCTGTTGGATCTTTTGGAGCTGTTAGAGCTTTGGAGCTGTTGGAGCATTGGAGCTGTTGGAGCTATGGAGCATTTGGAGCTGTTGGAGCTTTGTAGCTGTTGGAGCTGTTGGAGCTTTGGACTATTTGGCTCTTTCAAACCTAAGTCTTTCGTGTCACCTATGCAAATTTAGTGTTATTTTGTTGTAATAAAACTAGGGCAATATTTATGTTTGTTCAAACATTGTTTCTTTGATGCAATTGACTGATTCTTTTTTTTATTTATAAAAATGTGACAGTAATACAATATTTGAAGTAAATAATTAGTTTTTTTAATTATACTTTAAACATTAAAATTATTCATGTACAAAATTATAAAAATTCAAGGTGCATATAACTGAAACAGAATCAATGGATAAGACACAAATCAGAACGATAAATATTTATGTCTTTCTCTGCCTTAAATTATCGTATTTACTGTTTTACTACTCACAACTATTAAGTTACCTGAACAGTCAATTATCATAATTTTTGTAAAAGATTCTCCTTGAAATTTTAATTACAAATTTAATTAATGAAAATAAATATAATTTTTTTATGTATATTAGTTTGACCCACAAAAAAAGTAAATATTAAACGGAAACTTCATTTGTCTAAAACAAAATTATTTCTCTTTATTTCACTAAATAAAGCCATAATTAGATTTTAAAAAATTCCGTGCTTGAGAAGAACATATTTCAGTAGTATGTAAATGGGGCTCCTGGCACTGGGTCCTGGGTGAGGTGCCTGAGGTGCCAACCGCCATCTTGGATTGTGACATCACGGCGGCCATCTTGACCTGGACCTTTGACATTGACCTTGAATTTGACCCTCAAAACATGTCAAAATTTGCCAAAATTTGCCAAAATTTACCCAAAATTCGCCAAAATTTCAATTTTTTTTAGGAAAAAAAACCACCAAAAATCTCAAAAAGTTTGATAATTCAAAAATTAGGATTTCAAAAAACCTCAAGAGTGGTTTTGCCTCTGAAAGAATTCAATATCCTAAAATAGGCTTAAGCATCCATGTCTACAACCTCCGATAAGACTCTGACATCATCTAGGATTATGACGTCACCGTTGCAATTTCCGTTACGGCCGCCATCTTGAAAATGTTTATTTATTATCCCATTTTAGTTAAAATAATTTAAAATTTATAAAAAAATTCAATTAATAAACATTTAATAAAAATATTTTATAAAACATACATTTACATCAAGGAGCTTGGAGTCCTCGGTTCGAATCCGGTTAGGGCAAAAAAATAAGGCGACTGATCCTTTACCTCACAGTGGCTTCTGGCAGACTGACCCCCACCACTTGTTTCATAGCGAATATATCAACAGGTAGTATTATTTCATGTCCGCCATCTTGAAAATCCGTAATTTGTATGTTAGAAAATCGGGAAAATTTTTAAAAATCATTTTAAAATTAATCAATCTAATTAAATAAAAAAATCTTTAAAATCACCGTTGCTCTTTTCGTTACGGCCACCATCTTGAAAATCTGTAATTTCAATTATAGAAATTCAGGAAAAATTTCAAAATTCAACAAAAAATTTACTTATTGGAAAACAGTTTGATTAGATCGATTCCTTTTCTTGGTTCGATCCCTCGTCTATGCAAAACATTTAATTTTATGTAAAAAATAATAATTTCAATAAATCATGACCATAGTCCTAAAAGAGACTTAAAATCATCTAGAACCAGCCTCCAGTAAGACGTTATGCCCACTATCTTTGAAATATTTATTTATTGACCTAGAAATTCAGCAAAAATTCCAAAATTCACCGAAACAAACACAATACTTTACATATTGAATCAATACTTGGTTCCATCTCTGAACGAAGCTATAAATAAATTTAAAAAATACCACAAAACTGACAGGTTCGAGGAATTAAACACCACAAGTTCTTTCACAAACATAATATTTATTACATAATTTCTATTCTACTACAGGAACATTTGCGAAAGCCAGCAATCTTATAAACAATTAGCCCTGCATAGGCGCGAAATGACTAGTTCTTAGCTCCAATCGGTTTATACTAGACAGAGACCAACCAGAACCTTTACTAATATAGTCCTCCTATTCTTGACAGAGTTTCTGGATACTGTGTTTAACAGTTTGCTTCACATCGTTAGAACTGTAAATTACTGCAGCCGATGTCTTCAATGCACACTTCTCCACTTTGTCATCGAACGGATATGGCTTTCCATATATACAGTCCAACCACAAGTTATATTTCAAAGGTCCGTTTGTTGCTACGTCATCAGTAAGCTGATTTATTATGTTCTGTCTGATATCGTCAAGAAAATTACAAATGTCTTTCGAATCACTAAGCGTATTTAGATAATAGTAGTCTTTCAATGATCCACGAAATGCAGACTGCGCCAAGTAGAAGCCATTAACATTCACCTGTAGGGCACCATCACAGTCTTAGGTTTAGTTCTATGTCCAGATGCCATACCAATCGGTTAATGCACGTCTGTTTTTTGCTTGTACACTTTCGTGTCTCCAATATAAAGCGAGGAGTCGTAATTTCTGCAGGTAGTTCAGCAGTAGGCGTACGGACTTCACCTCTACAGTTTTTCGCATGTCGTCGCAAATTATCAATTCGATTAAACCATTCATGACACTCATCACAGCGAAACTTCATGCGAGATGGATTCTTTGTACATTTACTCCTCTCATGTCTCCGTACATCACGAGAAAATGCGAACGTCATATCGCAGTAGCTACAAGGATACCGGGGTGATGAAGTCGAGACTTTCAGACTCGATCCAGATACTGACGTTGCCGTAGTTGTACCATCTCCAGGCATCCTCTTATGAACATCAGTGCATCGTTTTTGTATAGAAACCTTTACTTTCTGCCGAACAGCGGGACATTTGCATATCTTCAAGTGCGTTTTCATATTGTCTTGTCTTGCAAATTGCTTGTGACATTTCACACAGCCAAACATTTTGCGAGGAGGGTTCCTAGCACATTCTCTCTTTTCGTGTTGATGAGCATTGCTGTTGTTTGAGAAAATCTGGTCGCAGTAACAGCACCGATGTTCGTTAGTTGTTGACGTTTCACCAGCCATTGAAGTCTCCATCTAGGGCGAAACAGCGTTCGTCGAGGTTTTCTGCGCAGCCAGCACTACTGGCATTTAAGTCTCTTCTGCTGGTGGCACCACGACTGTTGAAGTATCCTCCAGTGTTGACGTCTGGGTTCAAGTAGACTACAATGTCCATCAAGTTCGCCGTTAAAGTCAGTAAAGATGCCATCGAGTTTGCAAGAACAAGTAATTATGCGACTTATGCACCAGATGAAACAAACTAGGTGATCCTTACATCATCGATATCAGTAACAAACTGAACGGTCTGCTTTATAGGACACGCTTATATAAATGCAACCGATAGAATTTTACGCTAGTCAAATCAAGTACATTTACTATAATGCACGAGTCAAAACGACATTTAAAAAAGAGGATCATATGATCGAAAAAATTCGATGATGTATGATACATTCACGTCTCATGAATTCGATCTCACAAATATACGCTAGGCTCCAAGAGATTAAATTCGTGCCACCATATCCATCTACATTTGGCTTCAAGAGCTACAATTCGCGCCATCAGCTTTAAGTTCTCCAAAGCTCCAAAGCTTCAACACGCAATGTATGTAATGTATGCACAATACACGCAATTTACGCGCAATAAATGTAATGAATACACAGTACACACAAGAAACGAAATGAAGAATTAGTACAAACAGTAAACGGAACGAACACGTAATGTTCTCGCAATTGACGCACAATACACGCAAAGTACACGCAATGTACGCAACGTACGCAATATATGAAATATACACACAATCACTACGCAACGTTCGCGCAGGACAAGCATTTAATGAAAACGAAGCATGTTTGGACGGAAATTCTACAAAACGAAAGCTCATTTAACGAAAAGGAGGTGCATTCTCTCGTTCATTCAACTAGGTAGGATGCGATCGTCAATGATAAGTTAGGATATCATGATTTCATCAGTCTATGAATCTATCAGTTTGTAATTCCATAAGTCATTGGCTCCTATAGTTATTGGCTCCATTAGTCATTGACTGCATTAGCTCTAAATGCTCCAACAGCTCCAAATGCCCCAAAAGCTTCAATGATCCATCAGCTCCAAATGATCCAAATCTTCAATGCTCCAACAGCTCCATATGCTCCAAATTCTCCAACAGCTCCAAATGATCCAAAAGCTTCAATGCTCCAACAGCTCCAAATGCTCCAAATTCTCCAACAGCTCCAAATGCCCCAAAATCTTCAATGCTCCAACAGCTCCAAATGCTCCAAAAGCTTCAATGCTCCAAATGCTCCAACAACTCCAAATGCTCCAAATGCTCCAAAGGTTCATAGCTCCAACAACTCTAACAGCTCCAAATGCTCCAAAGCTCCAAATGCTCCAAAGCTCCAAACCTCCAAAGCTCCAACAGCTCCAAAGCTTCCAGAACACAAGGTTACGAGACTGCGAGGCTACAGGACTACGAAGCTTCCAGGACACGAGACTATGTGGCTACGAGACTACTTGACTCTAACTGATTACAATAGAGCCATTCAGTGGTGAGAGTTAATTTATCTCATGCAAAATAAACTGTTTAAATTAGTGTCGATTATTGTCAACATTTGACACCACTTGTTGCTTACAAGTAAATATTATTTAGTTGTTTTATGTGAGATGCGGCGCTAGTACATTAGAGGCATGTCGAGCCTACTGCGTGATTCCCGGGACTATTCCTAGTCACAGTGGACAAACCACCGGGTCCCACGGCACAGGCAAAGAGAGACCAGAACTCCGGGGGGCGGAGTCCGGGGAACTGACCACCGCTCGGCGCCTGGGGGCCTCCGTGTCGCGAGGTCTCTGACCCTCCGCGCGCTGCTGCGCCGACCCCCCTGGTTACTAGCTTCTGTGCATTGCTTTCGGCTCCACGCCGCAAAAGGCTACAGCCATAAAACGAGGGATGATGTATGTTCACTCTTTACTAATGAAATTTGACCTCCATTTTTCACGGCATTGGGCAGGTACCAAACTCTGTGTAGGTAAAAATCTGCGTACGTGTGTGTTTTATGCGCAGTTATAAACTATGTGCGTGATATTTAATTCAAATTTGATAGTACAATAGGAGGGGAAAATACAATAATAAAAGTACACATATTTCATAAAATCAAACAGTAGCGTTTATTAAGAATTTCTACAATATTTCGTAAGCTACGATCGGATATAGGTATGTAGATACATTTAGTGAAACTTTCATAGAAACAAGTTTAAATATTAATTTTTTAATTTATTTTGCTGGACTCAAAAATTTTTCACCAGTATCAAATTTATTAAATGGTCTTTAATATATAACATACAAAACGCTTTGAAAAGGCGATAATCGTTTACCTCGACATACCTATACCAAGAGAACACAGATTTGTTAACTTGTATAATAGCCTACTGACTTTCACTGATCCAAGACAGACATCTCTGGTGATGTCACTTCCAGGGACAAGTACGTAAAGTTTATACTTCAAGCGAATTTGGACACGATTTTAGACAGTGACCTCGAACTCCTTGTAGACATTTATGGCTGACATAAAGCGACAGCATGATCAATCACTTAAAAACAAAAATATGGTCTCACAGAAATATTAATCTTCTGTTAGAAGTTTAGAGGTTTATTTACAACAGATAAGAAATGCCTTTTTCTTCCCGTATCAAACAAAGAATTTTTTTTAGTATCGGAAAAAATATTTATCGCCATACCTCTAATTGAAAAAAAGGTTTAATATATATAACTAATTTAAAGTGAAATAGTTTAGATTAAATTATTATAAAACGTAGTATTTTAAGCTTAAATATTTGATTGACTATTTGTGACAAATAAGCGATAACGATGGCCGAATGGAAGGAAGGGTAGTTCCTCCAGACTCAGCGACCCTCCCCCTGCTGTGAGCTGAGCGACTCTTCCGTCTCACGAGTGTTCCGAAGACCCGGCGACTACCTTCACTCTTTGTGACAACTTAGCTCTCGTACCTCTCGCCTTTAAATAAAACAACTTGAATACAGCATGTTTTAATAATTCCACGACGAGTACACGTGAATTCTCTCTTTCTTCAAGTGGAGATTTAGATGTTGTAATCACATCAAACAAAAGCCTGACTCTTCATCGCACTCGCGTCGGGCCCTCGGCTTGTGGGTGACTGGCGGAGGCGACACTCCGGGGCGGGCCCCTGTGGGCCGAGGGAGGCAGGCTGGTAGGGCTGGTAGGGCTGGTAGGGCTGGTAGGCGGGCTGGTAGGCGGGCTGGTAGGCGGGCTGGTAGGGCTGGTAGGGCTGGTAGGCGGTAAGTAGGCGGGCTAGTAGGCGGGCTGGTAGGCGGGCTGGTAGGCGGGCTAGTAGGCAGGCTGGTAGGCGGGCTGGTAGGCGGGCTGGTAGGGCTGGTAGGCGGTAAGTAGGCGGGCTAGTAGGCGGGCTGGTAGGCGGGCTGGTAGGCGGGCTAGTAGGCAGGCTGGTAGGCGGGCTGGTAGGCATGCTGGTAGGGCTGGTAGGCGGTAAGTAGGCGGGCTAGTAGGCGGGCTGGTAGGCGGGCTGGTAGGCGGGCTGGTAGGGCTGGTAGGCGGTAAGTAGGCGGGCTAGTAGGCGGGCTGGTAGGCGGGCTGGTAGGCGGGCTGGTAGGGCTGGTAGGCGGTAAGTAGGCGGGCTAGTAGGCGGGCTAGTAGGCGGGCTGGTAGGCGGGCTAGTAGGCAGGCTGGTAGGCGGGCTGGTAGGCGGGCTGGTAGGGCTGGTAGGCGGTAAGTAGGCGGGCTAGTAGGCGGGCTGGTAGGCGGGCTGGTAGGCGGGCTAGTAGGCAGGCTGGTAGGCGGGCTGGTAGGCGGGCTGGTAGGGCTGGTAGGCGGTAAGTAGGCGGGCTAGTAGGCGGGCTGGTAGGCGGGCTGGTAGGCGGGCTAGTAGGCAGGCTGGTAGGCGGGCTGGTAGGCGGGCTAGTAGGCAGGCTGGTAGGCGGGCTGGTAGGCGGGCTGGTAGGCGGGCTGGTAGGCGGGCTATTAGGCGGGCTGGTAGGCGGGCTGGTAGGCAGGCTGGTAGGCGGGCTGGTAGGCGGGCTAGTAGGCAGGCTGGTAGGCGGGCTGGTAGGCGGGCTGGTAGGCGGGCTAGTAGGCAGGCTGGTAGGCGGGCTGGTAGGCGGGCTAGTAGGCAGGCTGGTAGGCGGGCTGGTAGGCAGGCTGGTAGGCGGGCTGGTAGGCGGGCTAGTAGGCAGGCTAGTAGGCAGGCTGGTAGGCGGGCTGGTAGGCAGGCTGGTAGGCGGGCTGGTAGGCAGGCTAGTAGGCAGGCTGGTAGGCAGGCTAGTAGGCAGGCTGGTAGGCGGGCTGGTAGGCGGGCTGGTAGGCGGGCTGGTAGGCGGGCTGGTAGGCGGGCTAGTAGGCAGGCTGGTAGGCGGGCTGGTAGGCGGGCTGGTAGGCGGGCTGGTAGGCGGGCTGGTAGGCGGGCTATTAGGCGGGCTGGTAGGCGGGCTGGTAGGCAGGCTGGTAGGCGGGCTGGTAGGCGCGCTAGTAGGCAGGCTGGTAGGCGGGCTGGTAGGCGGGCTGGTAGGCGGGCTAGTAGGCAGGCTGGTAGGCGGGCAGGTAGGCGGGCTGGTAGGCGGGCTAGTAGGCAGGCTGGTAGGCGGGCTGGTAGGCGGGCTAGTAGGCAGGCTGGTAGGCGGTCTGGTAGGCGGGCTGGTAGGCGGGCTAGTAGGCAGGCTGGTAGGCGGGCTGGTAGGCCGGCTGGTAGGCGGGCTAGTAGGCAGGCTGGTAGGCGGTCTGGTAGGCGGGCTAGTAGGCAGGGTGGGGGGCGGGCTGGTAGGCGGGCTGGTAGGCGGGCTGGAAGGCGGGCTATTAGGCGGGCTGGTAGGCGGGCTGGTAGGCGGGCTGGTAGGCGGGCTGGTAGGGCTGGTAGGCGGTAAGTAGGCGGGCTAGTAGGCGGGCTGGTAGGCGGGCTGGTAGGCGGGCTAGTAGGCAGGCTGGTAGGCGGGCTGGTAGGCAGGCTGGTAGGCGGGCTGGTAGGCGGGCTGGTAGGCGGGCTAGTAGGCAGGCTGGTAGGCGGGCTGGTAGGCAGGCACGTAGGCGGGCTGGTAGGCGGGCTAGTAGGCAGGCTGGTAGGCGGGCTGGTAGGCGGGCTGGTAGGCGGGCTAGTAGGCAGGCTGGTAGGTGGGCTGGTAGGCGGGCTAGTAGGCAGGCTGGTAGGCGGTCTGGTAGGCGGGCTGGTAGGCGGGCTGGTAGGCGGGCTGGTAGGCGGGCTGGTAGGCGGGCTGGTAGGCGGGCTGGTAGGCGGGCTGGTAGGCGGGCTGGTAGGCGGGCTAGTAGGCAGGCTGGTAGGCGGGCTGGTAGGCAGGCTGGTAGGCGGGCTGGTAGGCGGGCTGGTAGGCGGGCTAGTAGGCAGGCTGGTAGGCAGGCTGGTAGGCGGGCTGGTAGGCGGGCTGGTAGGCGGGCTAGTAGGCAGGCTGTTAGGCGGGCTGGTAGGCGGGCTAGTAGGCGGGCTGGTAGGCGGGCTGGTAGGGCTGGTAGGCGGGCTGGTAGGCAGGCTGTTAGGCGGGCTGGTAGGCGGGCTGGTAGGGCTGGTAGGCGGGCTGGTAGGCAGGCTGGTAGGCGGGCTGGCAGATGTACGGCACTCCGGGAGAGGCAGACACCACGCTAGGAGCAGACCTGTGCATGCCCGAGCAAGACGTGGCAAGACTCTCCATCACCCAAGTGTGCACAAGCAATAGTCAAACACTTATAGATTCAGCTTTAATTTTTTATTTTTTTGGGTTTAAATACAAGGCCTTAGCTTATGTTTAACAAATGTCTCTTCCTGCAGTCATCCTTGTAAAATAATTAAAAAATACATGGTATTGACAAAAGTCTTAAATAAGATCCACAGTTGGCTATAACCTCTGTACACTTCGGAAATCTAACTGAATCGCTAGAAAGTAGAGGAAGGGAAATGAGATAACCAAATTGGATGTTGTATTGCAACTAAAAATGTATAAAAAATGTGTATAGAAAGTATTTGTTAGATTATGCAAGATCTCAGGTTGAACTTCTTCCAAACGCTCCGATAATATTTCCATCATTTCCAATTATTTTTTTAGTGAATTTCCCAATAAGAGCTTATATATATATAAAAAAAATTGAACATTGTTTTACCTATAAGTACATCAAATACTAAAAAGAAGACTGACTTGATATCGTAAGAAATTTTAAAAATAAAAGATTAATTATAAACAACATAATTTAGATATTATTTGGATTTTCAACAATATTTAAAGAAACATAAAAAAAGTAAGTTAAATAGAAAATCACTGATTACAACACTATTTTATTCAAGAATGTTAGCAATTATCTAAATAATGATGTAAATAATTGAAAACCTTTATGTAAATTATGCAAACATTGGAGCTAAAGAAAATTAACTACACTATGAAATTTATTAGTTAAGAATAATTCTATCAATTAAGTATTTCAGACCTGGATATTTTCTTATTGCACCTTACACAATGGAGAAGTAGTTGCCTTCCAATCCTTCCTTGTACTATTCAGATCATATCAAACACTATTCAGATATAGGCACTTACCAGTGGATGGATCTTTTTTAAAAATACCTATGTTTAATGGAACATTCATAGTTCATTTAATACTTTGAATTGTACCCATTTTATTGGTAAAAACTCTGATGTATTCTTACATAAATGTAACTATAGACAACATAATAATTAAATTTTATGATATGACACAAAAGGAGCACATAAAGTCTTTTTTTTTAAGTAGACCCATATGGTTTAACAAATAATAACAGCCGGGTTGTCTGTGACTACGGCACTGTGCTGGTGTCAGGCGTGTTATCTGTGCTGTGGCCCTGTGCTGGTGTCAGGCGGGTTGTCTGTGACTGCGGCTCTGTGCTGGAGATAAGCGGGTTGTCTGTGCTTCGGCCCGTGTGCTGGTGTCAGGCATGTTGTCTGTGTTGCGGCCCTGTGCTGGCGTCATGCGTGTTGTCTGTGCTGCGGCCCTGTGCTGGTGTCAGGCGGGTTGTCTGTGCCTGCTGCTCTGTGCTGGTGTCAGGCGGGTTGTCTGTGCTGCGGACATGTTATTGTGTCAGGCGGGTTGTCTGTGACTGTGGCCCTTTGCTGGTAGATGATTGGTAGTCTGTGCTGGTAACAGGCGGGTTGTCTGTGCTGCAGACCTGTGCTGTTGTCAGACGGGTTGTCTGTGCTGCGGCCCTGTGCTGGTGTCAGGCGGGTTGTCTGTGCCTGCTGCTCTGTGCTGGTGTCAGGCGGGTTGTCTGTGCTGCGGCACTGTGCTGGTGTCAGGCGTGTTGTCTGTGCTGCGGCCCTGTGCTGGTGTCAGGCGTGTTTTCTGTGCTGTGGCCCTGTACTGGTGTCAGGCGTGTTGTCTGTGCCTGCTGCCCTGTGCTGGTGTCAGGCGTGTTGTCTGTGCTGTGGCCCTGTACTGGTGTCAGGCGGGTTGTCTGTGACTGCGGCTCTGTGCTGGAGATAAGCGGGTTGTCTGTGCTTCGGCCCGTGTGCTGGTGTCAGGCATGTTGTCTGTGCTGCGGCCCTGTGCTGGCGTCATGCGTGTTGTCTGTTCTGCGGCCCTGTGCTGGTGTCAGGCGGGTTGTCTGTGCTGCGGCCCTGTGCTGGTGTCAGGCGTGTTGTCTGTGCCTGCTGCTCTGTGCTGGTGTCAGGCGGAATGTCTGTGCTGCGGCCCTGTGCTGGTGTCAGGCGGGTTGTCTGTGCTGCGGCACTGTGCTGGTGTCAGGCGTGTTGTCTGTGCTGCGGCCCTGTGCTGGTGTCAGGCGTGTTTTCTGTGCTGTGGCCCTGTACTGGTGTCAGGCGTGTTGTCTGTGCCTGCTGCCCTGTGCTGGTGTCAGGCGTGTTGTCTGTGCTGTGGCCCTGTACTGGTGTCAGGCGGGTTGTCTGTGACTGCGGCTCTGTGCTGGAGATAAGCGGGTTGTCTGTGCTTCGGCCCGTGTGCTGGTGTCAGGCATGTTGTCTGTGCTGCGGCCCTGTGCTGGCGTCATGCGTGTTGTCTGTGCTGCGGCCCTGTGCTGGTGTCAGGCGGGTTGTCTGTGCTGCGGCCCTGTGTTGGTGTCAGGCGTGTTGTCTGTGCCTGCTGCTCTGTGCTGGTGTCAGGCGGGTTGTCTGTGCTGCGGCCCTGTGCTGGTGTCAGGCGGGTTGTCTGTGCCTGCTGCCCTGTGCTAGTGTCAGGCGGGTTGTCTGTGACTGCGGCTCTGTGCTGGAGATAAGCGGGTTGTCTGTGCTTCGGCCCGTGTGCTGGTGTCAGGCATGTTGTCTGTGCTGCGGCCCTGTGCTGGCGTCATGCGGGTTGTCTGAGACTGCGGCCCTGTGCTGGTGTCAGGCGGGTTGTATGTGCTGTGGCCCTGTACTGGTATCAGACGGGTTGTCTATGCTACGGACATAATATTGTGTCAGGCGGGTTGTCTGTGACTGTGGCCCTTTGCTGGTAGATGATTGGTAGTCTGTGCTGGTAAAAGGCGGGTTGTCTGTGCTGCAGCCCTGTGCTGGTGTCAGACGGGTTGTCTGTGCTGTGGCACTGTGCGGTTGTCAGGCGGATTGTCTGTGCCTGCTGCTCTGTGCTGGTGTCAGGCGGGTTGTCTGTGCTGCGGCCCTGTGCTGGTGTCAGGCGTATTGTCTGTGCTGCGGCCCTGTGCTGGTGTCAGGCGGGTTGTCTGTGACTGCGGCTCTGTGCTGGAGATAAGCGGGTTGTCTGTGCTTCGGCCCGTGTGCTGGTGTCAGGCATGTTGTCTGTGCTGCGGCCCTGTGCTGGCGTCATGCGTGTTGTCTGTGCTGCGGCCCTGTGCTGGAGTCAGGCGGGTTGTCTGTGACTGCGGCCCTGTACTGGTAGATGGTGTGTTGTCTGTGCTGGTATCAGGTCGGTTGTCTGTGAATGCGGCCCTGTGCTTGTGTCAGGCGGGCTGTCTGTGCTAAGGCCCTGTTTTGGTGTCAGGCGAGTTGTCTGTGCTACGGCCCTATGCTGTTGTCAGGCGGGTTGTCTGTGCTGCGGCCCTGTGCTGGCGTCATGCGTGTTGTCTGTGCTGCGGCCCTGTGCTGGTGTCAGGCGGGTTGTCTGTGACTGCGGCCCTGTACTGGTAGATGGTGTGTTGTCTGTGCTGGTATCAGGTCGGTTGTCTGTGAATGCGGCCCTGTGCTTGTGTCAGGCGAATTGTCTGTGCTGCAGCCCTGTACTGGTGTAAGACGGGTTGTCTGTGCTGCGGACATGTTATTGTGTCAGGTGGGTTGTCTGTGACTGTGGCCCTTTGCTGGTAGATGATAGGTAGTAAGTGCTGATGTCAGGCGGGTTGTCTGTGCTGCAGCCCTGTGCTGGTGTCAGACGGGTTGTCTGTGCTGTGGCCCTGTGCTGGTATCAGGCGGGTTGTCTGTGCTACGACCCTGTGCTGGTGTCAAGCGGGTTGTCTGTGCTGTGGCCCTGTGCTGGTATCAGGCGGGTTGTCTGTGCTACGACCCTGTGCTGGTGTCAAGCGGGTTGTCTGTGCTGTGGCCCTGTGCTGGTATCAAGCGGGTTGTCTGTGCTACGACCCTGTGCTGGTGTCAAGCGGGTTGTCTGTGCTGCGGCCCTGTGCTGGTGTCAAGCGGGTTGTCTGTGCTGCGGCTCTGTGCTTGTGTCATTTGGGTTAACTCTAACTGTGGCCCTGTGCTGGAGACAGGCTGGTTGTCTGTGCTGCGCCCCTGTGCTGGTGTCAGGCGGGTTGTCTGTGACTGCGACTCTGTGCTGGAGTCAGGCGGGTTGTCTGTGCTTCGGCCCTGTGCTGGTGTCAGGCGTGTTGTTTGTGCTGCGGCCCTGTGCTGGTGTCAGGCGGCTGGTCTGTGCTGCGGACTGTGCTGATGACAGGCGGGTTGGTTGTGCAGCTGCTCTGTGCTGGTGACAGGCGTGTTGTCTGTGCAACGGCCCTGTTATGGTTTCAGGCGAGTTGTCTGTGTTACGGCCCTATGCTGTTGTCAGGCGGGTTGTCTGTGCTGCAGCCCTGTGCTGGTGACAGGTGGGTTGTCTGTGCCTGCTGCTCTGTGCTGGTGTCAGGCGGGTTGTCTGTGCTGCGGCCCTGTGCTGGTGTCAGGCGTATTGTCTGTGCTGCGGCCCTGTGCTGGTGTCAAGCGGGTTGTCTGTGCTGTGGCCCTGTGCTGGTATCAGGCGGGTAGTCTGTGCTGCGGCCCTGTGTTGGAGTCTGGCGGGTTGTCTGTGAGTGCGGCCCTGTTCTGGTAGATGGTGTGTTGTCTGTTCTGGTGTCAGGTGGGTTGTCTGTGACTGCGGCCCTGTGCTTGTGTCATGTGGGCTGTCTGTGCTACGGCCCTGTTATGGTGTCAGGCGAGTTGTCTGTGCTACGTCCCTATGCTGTTGTCAGGCGGGTTGTCTGTGATGCAACCCTATCCTGGTGACAGGCGGGTGGTCTGTGCTGCAACCTTGTGATGGTGACAGGCGGGTTGGCTGTGCTGCGGCCCTGTGCTGGTGTCAAGCGGGTTGTATGTACTGCGGCCCTGTGCTGAAGTCAAGCGGGTTGTCTGTGCTGCAGCTCTGTGCTTGTATCAGGCGGGTTGTCTTGCTGCGGCTCTGTGCTGGTAGATGGTGGGTTGTCTGAAACTGTAGCCCTCTGCTGGTGTCAGACGGGTCGTCTATGACTGCGTTCCTGTTCTGGTAGATGGTGTGTGGTCTGTTCTGGTGTCAGGTGGGTTGTCTGTGACTGCGGCCCTGTGCTGTTAGATGGTGGGTTGTCTGTGCTGGTCTCAGGAGGGTTTTCTGTGACTGCGGCCCTGTGCTGGTAGATGATGGGTTGTCTGTGCTGGTGTCAGGCGGATTTTCTGTAACTGCGGCCCTGTGTTGGTGTCAGGCGGGTTGTCTGTGACTGCGGCCCTGTGCTGGTGCCAGGCGGGTTGTCTGTGACTGCGGCCCTGTGTTGGTGTCAGGCGGGTTGTCTGTGACTGCGGCCCTGTGCTGGTGTCAGGCGGGTTGTCTGTGCTACGGCCCTGTTATGGTGTCAGGCGAGTTGTATGTGCTACGTACCTATGCTGTTGTCAGGCGGGTTGTCTGTGATGCAACCCTATCCTGGTGACAGGCGGGTGGTCTGTGCTGCAACCTTGTGATGGTGACAGGCGTGTTGTCTGTGCTGCGGCCCTGTGCTGGTGTCAGGCGGGTTGTCTGTGCTGCGGCCCTGTGCTGGTGTCAGGCGTGATGTCTGTGCCTGCTGCTCTGTGCTGGTGTCAGGCGGGTTGTCTGTGCTGCGGCCCTGTGCTGGTGTCATGCGGGAGTTCTGTGCCTGCTGCCCTGTGCTGGTGTCAGGCGGGTTGTCTGTGCTGCGGCCCTGTGCTGGTATCAAGCGGGTTGTCTGTGCTACGACCCTGTGCTGGTGTCAAGTGGGTTGTCTGTGCTGCGGCCCTGTGCTGGTGTCAAGCGGGTTGTCTGTGCTGCGGCTCTGTGCTTGTGTCATTTGGGTTAACTCTAACTGTGGCCCTGTGCTGGTGCCAGGCGGGTTGTCTGTGACTGCGGCCCTGTGCTGGTGCCAGGCGGGTTGTCTGTGACTGCGGCCCTGTGCTGGTGCCAGGCGGGTTGTCTGTGACTGCGGCCCTGTGCTGGCGCCAGGCGGGTTGTCTGTGACTGCGGTACTGTAATGGTGTCAGGCGGGTTGTCTGTGACTGCGGCCCTGTGCAGGTGTCAGGCGGGATGTCTGTGACTGCGGCCCTGTGCTGGTGTCAGGCGGGTTGTCTGTGCTGCGGCCCTGTGCTGGTGTCAGGCGGGATGTCTGTGACTGCGGCCCTGTCTTGGTGTCAGGCGGGTTGTCTGTGCTGCGGCCCTGTGCTGGTGTCAGGCGGGTTGTCTGTGACTGCGGCCCTGTGCTGGTGCCAGGCGGGTTGTCTGTGACTGCGGCCCTGTGTTGGTGTCAGGCGGGTTGTCTGTGACTGCGGTACTGTAATGGTGTCAGGCGGGTTGTCTGTGCTGCGGCCCTGTGCTGGTGTCAGGCGGGATGTCTGAGACTGCGGCACTGTAATCGTGTCAGGCAGGTTGTCTGTGACTGCGGCCCTGTGCTGGTGTCAGGCGGGATGTCTGTGACTGCGGCCCTGTGCTGGTGTCAGGCGGGTTGTCTGTGACTGCGGCCCTGTGCTGGTGTCAGGCGGGTTGTCTGTGACTGCGGTACTGTAATGGTGTCAGGCGGGTTGTCTGTGCTGCGGCCCTGTGCTGGTGTCATGCGGGTTGTCTGTGCCTGCTGCCCTGTGCTGGTGTCAGGCGGGTTGTCTGTGCTGCGGCCCTGTGCTGGTATCAAGCGGGTTGTCTGTGCTACGACCCTGTGCTGGTGTCAAGCGGGTTGTCTGTGCTGCGGCCCTGTGCTGGTGTCAAGCGGGTTGTCTGTGCTGCGGCTCTGTGCTTGTGTCATTTGGGTTAACTCTAACTGTGGCCCTGTGCTGGTGCCAGGCGGGTTGTCTGTGACTGCGGCCCTGTGTTGGTGCCAGGCGGGTTGTCTGTGACTGCGGCCCTGTGCTGGTGCCAGGCGGGTTGTCTGTGACTGCGGCCCTGTGCTGGTGCCAGGCGGGTTGTCTGTGAATGCGGCCCTGTGCTGGTGCCAGGCGGGTTGTCTGTGACTGCGGCCCTGTGCTGGTGTCAGGCAGGTTGTCTTTGACTGCGGCCCTGTGTTGGTGTCAGGCGGGTTGTCTGTGACTGCGGTACTGTAATGGTGCCAGGCGGGTTGTCTGTGACTGCGGTACTGTAATGGTGTCAGGCGGGTTGTCTGTGACTGCGGCCCTGTGCTGGTGTCAGGCGGGATGTCTGTGACTGCGGCCCTGTGCTGGTGTCAGGCGGGTTGTCTGTGACTGCGGTACTGTAATGGTGTCAGGCGGGTTGTCTGTGACTGAGGCCCTGTGCTGGTGTCAGGCGGGATGTCTGTGACTGCGGCCCTGTGCTGGTGTCAGGCGGGTTGTCTGTGCTGCGGCCCTGTGCTGGTGTCAGGCGGGTTGTCTGTGACTGCGGTACTGTAATGGTGTCAGGCGGGATGTCTGTGACTGCGGTACTGTAATGGTGTCAGGCGGGTTGTCTGTGACTGCGGCCTTGTGCTGGTGTCAGGCGGGTTGTCTGTGACTGCGGCCCTGTGCTGGTGTCAGGCGGGATGTCTGTGACTGCGGCCCTGTGCTGGTGTCAGGCGGGTTGTCTGTGACTGCGGTACTGTAATGGTGTCAGGCGGGTTGTCTGTGACTGCGGCCCTGTGCTGGTGTCAAACGCGATGTCTGTGACTGTGGCCCTGTGCTGGTGTCAGGCGGGTTGTCTGTGACTGCGGCCCTGTGCTGGTGCCAGGCGGGTTGTCTGTGACTGCGGCCCTGTGCTGGTGCCAGGCGGGTTGTCTGTGACTGCGGCCCTGTGCTGGTGCCAGGCGGGTTGTCTGTGACTGCGGCCCTGTGCTGGTGTCAGGCAGGTTGTCTGTGACTGCGGCCCTGTGCTGGTGTCAGGCGGGTTGTCTGTGACTGCGGTACTGTAATGGTGTCAGGCGGGTTGTCTGTGACTGCGGCCCTGTGCTGGTGTCAGGCGGGATGTCTGTGACTGCGGCCCTGTGCTGGTGTCAGGCGGGTTGTCTGTGACTGCGGTACTATAATGGTGTCAGGCGGGTTGTCTGTGACTGCGGCCCTTTGCTGGTGTCAGGCGGGATGTCTGTGACTGCGGCCCTGTGCTAGTGTCAGGCGGGTTGTCTGTGACTGCGGTACTGTAATGGTGTCAGGCGGGTTGTCTGTGACTGCGGCCCTGTGCTGAGTCAGGCGGGATGTCTGTGACTGCTGCCCTGTGCTGGTGTCAGGCGGGTTGTCTGTGCTGCGGCCCTGTGCTGGTGTCAGGCAGGTTGTCTGTGACTGCGGCCCTGTGCTTGTGTCAGGCGGGTTGTCTGTGACTGCGGCCCTGTGCTGGTGCCAGGCGGGTTGTCTGTGACTGCGGCCCTGTGTTGGTGCCAGGCGGGTTGTCTGTGACTGCGGCCCTGTGTTGGTGTCAGGCGGGTTGTCTGTGACTGCGGCACTGTAATCGTGTCAGGCAGGTTGTCTGTGACTGCGGCCCTGTGATGGTGTCAGGCGGGATGTCTGTGACTGCAGCCCTGTGCTGGTGTCAGGCGGGTTGTCTGTGCTGCGGCCCTGTGCTGGTGTCAGGCGGGATGTCTGTGACTGCGGCCCTGTGCTGGTGTCAGGCGGGTTGTCTGTGCTGCGGCCCTGTGCTGGTGTCAGGCGGGTTGTCTGTGCTGCAGCCCTGTGCTTGTGTCAAGTGGGTTGTCTGTGCTGCGGCTCTGTGCTTGTGTAATTCGGGTTTAACTGTAACTGCGGCCCTGTGCTGGTGTCAGGCGGGTTGTCTGTGCTGCGGCCCTGTGCTTGTGTCAAGAGGGTTGTCTGTGCTGCGGCTCTGTGCTTGTGTCATTCGGATTAACTGAAACTGCGGCCCTGTGCTGGTGTCAGGCGGGTTGTCTGTTACTGCGGCCCTGTGCTGGTGCCAGGCGGGTTGTCTGTGACTGCGCCCTGTGCTGGTGCCAGGCGGGTTGTCTGTGACTGCGGCCCTGTGTTGGTGTCAGGCGGGTTGTCTGTGACTGCGGCACTGTAATGGTGTCAGGCAGGTTGTCTGTGACTGCGGCCCTGTGCTGGTGCCAGGCGGGTTGTCTGTGACTGCGGCCCTGTGCTGGTGCCAGGCGGGTTGTCTGTGACTGCGGCCCTTTGTTGGTGTCAGGCGGGTTGTCTGTGACTGCGGCCCTGTGCTGGTGTCAGGCGGGTTGTCTGTGACTGCGGCCCTGTGCTGGTGCCAGGCGGGTTGTCTGTGACTGCGGCCCTGTGTTGGTGTCAGGCGGGTTGTCTGTGACTGCGGCCCTGTGCTGGTGTCAGGCGGGTTGTCTGTGACTGCGGCCCTGTGCTGGCGCCAGGCGGGTTGTCTGTGACTGCGGCCCTGTGTTGGTGTCAGGCGGGTTGTCTGTGACTGCGGACCTGTGCTGGTGTCAGGCGGGTTGTCTGTGACTGCGCCCTGTGCTGGTGTCAGGCGGGTTGTCTGTGACTGCGTCCCTGTGCTGGTATCAGGCGGGTTGTCTGTGACTGCGGCCCTGTGCTGGTGTCAGGCGGGTTGTCTGTGCTGCGGCCCTGTGCTGGTGTCAGGCGGGTGGTCTGTGACTGCGGCCCTGTGTTGGTGTCAGGCGGGTTGTCTGTGACTGCGGCCCTGTGCTGGTGTCAGGCGGGTTGTCTGTGACTGCGGCCCTGAGCTGGTGTCAGGCGGGTTGTCTGTGCTGCGGCCCTGTGCTGGTGTCAGGCGGGTTGTCTGTGACTGCGGCCCTGTGCTGGTGTCAGGCGGGTTGTCTGTGCTGCAGCCCTGTGCTTGTGTCAAGTGGGTTGTCTGTGCTGCGGCTCTGTGCTTGTGTCATTCGGATTAACTGTAACTGCGGCCCTGTGCTGGTGTCAGGCGGGTTGTCTGTGCTACGACACTGTGCTGGTGACAGGCGGGTTGGTTATGCAGCGGCCGTGTGCTGGTGACAGGCGTGTTGTCTGTGCTACGGCCCTATGCTGGTGTCAGGCGGGTTGTCTGTGCTGCGGCCCTGTGCTTGTGACAGGCGGGTTATTTGTGCGGCGGCCCTGTGCTGGTGTCAGGCGTGTTGTCTGTGCTTCGGCCCTGTGCTTGTGTCAGGCGGGTTGTCTGTTCTACGGCCCTGTGTTGGTGTCAAGCGGGTTGTCTGTGCTGCGGCCCTGTGCTTGTGTCAAGAGGGTTGTCTGTGCTGCGGCTCTGTTCTTGTGTCATTCGGGTTAACTGTAACTGCGGCCCTGTGCTGGTGTCAGGCTGGTTGTCTGTGCTACGACCCTGTGCTGGTGACAGGCGGCTTGTCTGTGCTACGACTCTGTGCTGGTGTCAAGCGGGTTGTCTGTGCTGCGGCTCTGTGCTTGTGTAATTCGGGTTAACTGTAACTGCGGCCCTGTGCTGGTGTCAGGCGGGTTGTCTGTGCTGCGGCCCTGTGCTTGTGTCAAGAGGGTTGTCTGTGCTGCGGCTCTGTGCTTGTGTCATTCGGATTAACTGTAACTGCGGCCCTGTGCTGGTGTCAGGCGGGTTGTCTGTGCTACGACACTGTGCTGGTGTCAAGCGGGTTGTCTGTGCTGCGGCCCTGTGCTGGTGTCAAGCGGGTTGTCTGTGCTGCGGCTCTGTGCTTGTGTCATTTGGGTTAACTCTAACTGTGGCCCTGTGCTGGAGACAGGCTGGTTGTCTGTGCTGCGCCCCTGTGCTGGTGTCAGGCGGGTTGCCTGTGACTGCGACTCTGTGCTGGAGTCAGGCGGGTTGTCTGTGCTTCGGCCCTGTGCTGGTGTCAGGCGTGTTGTTTGTGCTGCGGCCCTGTGCTGGTGTCAGGCGGCTGGTCTGTGCTGCAGCCCTGTGCTGATGACAGGCGGGTTGGTTGTGCAGCGGCTCTGTGCTGGTGACAGGCGTTTTGTCTGTGCAACGGCCCTGTTATGGTTTCAGGCGAGTTGTCTGTGTTACGGCCCTATGCTGTTGTGAGGCGGGTTGTCTGTGCTGCAGCCCTGTGCTGGTGACAGTTGGGTTGTCTGTGCTGTGGCCCTGTGCTGGTATCAGGCGAATAGTCTGTGCTGCGGCCCTGTGTTGGAGTCTGGCGGGTTGTCTGTGAGTGCGGCCCTGTTCTGGTAGATGGTGTGTTGTCTGTTCTGGTGTCAGGTGGGTTGTCTGTGACTGCGGCCCTGTGCTTGTGTCATGTGGGCTGTCTGTGCTAAGGCCCTGTTATGGTGTCAGGCGAGTTGTCTGTGCTACGTCCCTATGCTGTTGTGAGGCGGGTTGTCTGTGATGCAACCCTATCCTGGTGACAGGCGGGTGGTCTGTGCTGCAACCTTGTGATGGTGACAGGCGGGTTGGCTGTGCTGCGGCCCTGTGCTGGTGTCAAGCGGGTTGTATGTACTGCGGCCCTGTGCTGAAGTCAAGCGGGTTGTCTTTGCTGCAGCTCTGTGCTTGTATCAGGCGGGTTGTCTTGCTGTGGCTCTGTGCTGGTAGATGGTGGGTTGTCTGAAACTGTAGCCCTCTGCTGGTGTCAGACGGGTCGTCTATGACTGCGTTCCTGTTCTGGTAGATGGTGTGTGGTCTGTTCTGGTGTCAGGTGGGTTGTCTGTGACTGCGGCCCTGTGCTGTTAGATGGTGGGTTGTCTGTGCTGGTCTCAGGAGGGTTTTCTGTGACTGCGGCCCTGTGCTGGTAGATGATGGGTTGTCTGTGCTGGTGTCAGGCGGATTTTCTGTAACTGCGGCCCTGTGTTGGTGTCAGGCGGGTTGTCTGTGACTGCGGCCCTGTGTTGGTGCCAGGCGGGTTGTCTGTGACTGCGGCCCTGTGTTGGTGTCAGGCGGGTTGTCTGTGACTGCGGCCCTGTGCTGGTGTCAGGCGGGTTGTCTGTGCTACGGCCCTGTTATGGTGTCAGGCGAGTTGTCTGTGCTACGTCCCTATGCTGTTGTCAGGCGGGTTGTCTGTGATGCAACCCTATCCTGGTGACAGGCGGGTGGTCTGTGCTGCAACCTTGTGATGGTGACAGGCGTGTTGTCTGTGCTGCGGCCTTGTGCTGGTGTCAGGCGGGTTGTCTGTGCTGCGGCCCTGTGCTGGTGTCAGGCGTGTTGTCTGTGCCTGCTGCTCTGTGCTGGTGTCAGGCGGGTTGTCTGTGCTGCGGCCCTGTGCTGGTGTCATGCGGGTTGTCTGTGCCTGCTGCCCTGTGCTGGTGTCTGGCGGGTTGTCTGTGCTGCGGCCCTGTGCTGGTATCAAGCGGGTTGTCTGTGCTACGACCCTGTGCTGGTGTCAAGCGTGTTGTCTGTGCTGCGGCCCTGTGCTGGTGTCAAGCGGGTTGTCTGTGCTGCGGCTCTGTGCTTGTGTCATTTGGGTTAACTCTAACTGTGGCCCTGTGCTGGTGCCAGGCGGGTTGTCTGTGACTGCGGCCCTGTGCTGGTGCCAGGCGGGTTGTATGTGACTGCGGCCCTGTGCTGGTGCCAGGCGGGTTGTCTGTGACTGCGGCCCTGTGCTGGTGTCAGGCGGGTTGTCTGTGACTGCGGCCCTGTGCTGGTGCCAGGCGGGTTGTCTGTGACTGCGGCCCTGTGCTGGTGTCAGGCAGGTTGTCTGTGACTGCGGCCCTGTGCTTGTGTCAGGCGGGTTGTCTGTGACTGTGGCCGTGTGCTGGTGCCAGGCGGGTTGTCTGTGACTGCGGCCCTGTGTTGGTGTCAGGCGGGTTGTCTGTGACTGCGGTACTGTAAAGGTGTCAGGCGGGTTGTCTGTGACTGCGGCCCTGTGCTGGTGTCAGGCGGGATGTCTGTGACTGCGGCCCTGTGCTGGTGTCAAGCGGGTTGTATGTACTGCGGCCCTGTGCTGAAGTCAAGCGGGTTGTCTGTGCTGCAGCTCTGTGCTTGTATCAGGCGGGTTGTCTTGCTGCGGCTCTGTGCTGGTAGATGGTGGGTTGTCTGAAACTGTAGCCCTCTGCTGGTGTCAGACGGGTCGTCTATGACTGCGTTCCTGTTCTGGTAGATGGTGTGTGGTCTGTTCTGGTGTCAGGTGGGTTGTCTGTGACTGCGGCCCTGTGCTGTTAGATGGTGGGTTGTCTGTGCTGGTCTCAGGAGGGTTTTCTGTGACTGCGGCCCTGTGCTGGTAGATGATGGGTTGTCTGTGCTGGTGTCAGGCGGATTTTCTGTAACTGCGGCCCTGTGTTGGTGTCAGGCGGGTTGTCTGTGACTGCGGCCCTGTGCTGGTGCCAGGCGGGTTGTCTGTGACTGCGGCCCTGTGTTGGTGTCAGGCGGGTTGTCTGTGACTGCGGCCCTGTGCTGGTGTCAGGCGGGTTGTCTGTGCTACGGCCCTGTTATGGTGTCAGGCGAGTTGTCTGTGCTACGTCCCTATGCTGTTGTCAGGCGGTTTGTCTGTGATGCAACCTTATCCTGGTGACAGGCGGGTGGTCTGTGCTGCAACCTTGTGATGGTGACAGGCGTGTTGTCTGTGCTGCGGCCCTGTGCTGGTGTCAGGCGGGTTGTCTGTGCTGCGGCCCTGTGCTGGTGTCAGGCGTGTTGTCTGTGCCTGCTGCTCTGTGCTGGTGTCAGGCGGGTTGTCTGTGCTGCGGCCCTGTGCTGGTGTCATGCGGGTTGTCTGTGCCTGCTGCCCTGTGCTGGTGTCTGGCGGGTTGTCTGTGCTGCGGCCCTGTGCTGGTATCAAGCGGGTTGTCTGTGCTACGACCCTGTGCTGGTGTCAAGCGTGTTGTCTGTGCTGCGGCCCTGTGCTGGTGTCAAGCGGGTTGTCTGTGCTGCGGCTCTGTGCTTGTGTCATTTGGGTTAACTCTAACTGTGGCCCTGTGCTGGTGCCAGGCGGGTTGACTGTGACTGCGGCCCTGTGCTGTTTCCAGGCGGGTTGTATGTGACTGCGGCCCTGTGCTGGTGCCAGGCGGGTTGTCTGTGACTGCGGCCCTGTGCTGGTGCCAGGCGGGTTGTCTGTGACTGCGGCCCTGTGCTGGTGTCAGGCGGGTTATCTGTGACTTAGGCCCTGTGCTGGTGCCAGGCGGGTTGTCTGTGACTGCGGCCCTGTGCTGGTGTCAGGCAGGTTGTCTGTGACTGCGGCCCTGTGCTTGTGTCAGGCGGGTTGTCTGTGACTGTGGCCCTGTGCTGGTGCCAGGCGGGTTGTCTGTGACTGCGGCCCTGTGTTGGTGTCAGGCGGGTTGTCTGTGACTGCGGTACTGTAATGGTGTCAGGCGGGTTGTCTGTGACTGCGGCCCTGTGCTGGTGTCAGGCGGGATGTCTGTGACTACGGCCCTGTGCTGGTGTCAGGCGGGTTGTCTGTGCTGCGGCCCTGTGCTGGTGTCAGGCGGGATGTCTGTGACTGCGGCCCTGTGATGGTGTCAGGCGGGTTGTCTGTGCTGCGGCCCTGTGCTGGTGTCAGGCGGGTTGTCTGTGACTGCGGCCCTGTGCTGGTGCCAGGCGGGTTGTCTGTGACTGCGGCCCTGTGTTGGTGTCAGGCGGGTTGTCTGTGACTGCGGCGCTGTAATCGTGTCAGGCAGGTTGTCTGTGACTAAGGCCCTGTGCTGGTGTCAAGCGGGATGTCTGTGACTGCGGCCCTGTGCTGGTGTCAGGCGGGTTGTCTGTGACTGCGGCCCTGTGCTGGTGTCAGGCGGGATGTCTGTGACTGCGGCCCTGTGCTGGTGTCAGGCGGGTTGTCTGTGACTGCGGTACTGTAATGGTGTCAGGCGGGTTGTCTGTGCTGCGGCCCTGTGCTGGTGTCATGCGGGTTGTCTGTGCCTGCTGCCCTGTGCTGGTGTCAGGCGGGTTGTCTGTGCTGCGGCCCTGTGCTGGTATCAAGCGGGTTGTCTGTGCTACGACCCTGTGCTGGTGTCAAGCGGGTTGTCTGTGCTGCGGCCCTGTGCTGGTGTCAAGCGGGTTGTCTGTGCTGCGGCTCTGTGCTTGTGTCATTTGGGTTAACTCTAACTGTGGCATTGTGCTGGTGCCAGGCGGGTTGTCTGTGACTGCGGCCCTGTGCTGGTGCCAGGCGGGTTGTCTGTGACTGCGGCCCTGTGCTGGTGCCAGGCGGGTTGTCTGTGACTGCGGCCCTGTGCTGGTGCCAGGCGGGTTGTCTGTGACTGCGGCCCTGTGCTGGTGCCAGGCGGGTTGTCTGTGACTGCGGCCCTGTGCTGGTGTCAGGCAGGTTGTCTGTGACTGCGGCCCTGTGTTGGTGTCAGGCGGGTTGTCTGTGACTGCGGTACTGTAATGGTGCCAGGCGGGTTGTCTGTGACTGCGGTACTGTAATGGTGTCAGGCGGGTTGTCTGTGACTGCGGCCCTGTGCTGGTGTCAGGCAGGATGTCTGTGACTGCGGCCCTGTGCTGGTGTCAGGCGGGTTGTCTGTGACTGCGGTACTGTAATGGTGTCAGGCGGGTTGTCTGTGACTGAGGCCCTTTGCTGGTGTCAGGCGGGATGTCTGTGACTGCGGCCCTGTGCTGGTGTCAGGCGGGTTGTCTGTGACTGCGGTACTGTAATGGTGTCAGGCGGGATGTCTGTGACTGCGGTACTGTAATGGTGTCAGGCAGGTTGTCTGTAACTGCGGCCCTGTGCTTGTGTGTGGCGGGTTGTCTGTGACTGCGGCCCTGTGCTGGTGTCAGGCGGGATGTCTGTGACTACGGCCCTGTGCTGGTGTCAGGCGGGTTGTCTGTGACTGCGGTACTGTAATGGTGTCAGGCGGGTTGTCTGTGACTGCGACCCTGTGCTGGTGTCAGGCGCGATGTCTGTGACTGTGGCCCTGTGCTGGTGCCAGGCGGGTTGTCTGTGACAGCGGCCCTGTGCTGGTGTCAGGCAGGTTGTCTGTGACTGCGGCCCTGTGCTGGTGTCAGGCGGGTTGTCTGTGACTGCGGTACTGTAATGGTGTCAGGCGGGTTGTCTGTGACTGCGGCCCTGTGCTGGTGTCAGGCGGGATGTCTGTGACTGCGGCCCTGTGCTGGTGTCAGGCGGGTTGTCTGTGACTGCGGTACTGTAATGGTGTCCGGCGGGTTGTCTGTGACTGCGGCCCTTTGCTGGTGCAAGGCGGGATGTCTGTGACTGCGGCCCTGTGCTGGTGTCAGGCGGGTTGTCTGTGACTGCGGTACTGTGCTGGTGTCAGGCGGGTTGTCTGTGACTGCGTCCCTGTGCTGGTATCAGGCGGGTTGTCTGTGACTGCGGCCCTCTGCTGGTGTCAGGCGGGTTGTCTGTGCTGCGGCCCTGTGCTGGTGTCAGGCGGGTTGTCTGTGACTGCGGCCCTGTGTTGGTGTCAGGCGGGTTGTCTGTGACTGCGGCCCTGTGCTGGTGTCAGGCGGGTTGTCTGTGACTGCGGCCCTGAGCTGGTGTCAGGCGGGTTGTCTGTGCTGCGGCCTTGTGCTGGTGTCAGGCGGGTTGTCTGTGACTGCGGCCCTGTGCTGGTGTCAGGCGGGTTGTCTGTGCTGCAGCCCTGTGCTTGTGTCAAGTGGGTTGTCTGTGCTGCGGCTCTGTGCTTGTGTCATTCGGATTAACTGTAACTGCGGCCCTGTGCTGGTGTCAGGCGGGTTGTCTGTGCTACGACACTGTGCTGGTGACAGGCGGGTTGGTTATGCAGCGGCCGTGTGCTGGTGACAGGCGTGTTGTCTGTGCTACGGCCCTATGCTGGTGTCAGGCGGGTTGTCTGTGCTGCGGCCCTGTGCTTGTGACAGGCGGGTTATTTGTGCGGCGGCCCTGTGCTGGTGTCAGGCGTGTTGTCTGTGCTTCGGCCCTGTGCTTGTGTCAGGCGGGTTGTCTGTTCTACGGCCCTGTGTTGGTGTCAAGCGGGTTGTCTGTGCTGCGGCCCTGTGCTTGTGTCAAGAGGGTTGTCTGTGCTGCGGCTCTGTTCTTGTGTCATTCGGGTTAACTGTAACTGCGGCCCTGTGCTGGTGTCAGGCTGGTTGTCTGTGCTACGACCCTGTGCTGGTGACAGGCGGCTTGTCTGTGCTACGACTCTGTGCTGGTGTCAAGCGGGTTGTCTGTGCTGCGGCTCTGTGCTTGTGTAATTCGGGTTAACTGTAACTGCGGCCCTGTGCTGGTGTCAGGCGGGTTGTCTGTGCTACGACACTGTGCTGGTGTCAAGCGGGTTGTCTGTGCTGCGGCCCTGTGCTGGTGTCAAGCGGGATGTCTGTGCTGCGGCTCTGTGCTTGTGTCATTTGGGTTAACTCTAACTGTGGCCCTGTGCTGGAGACAGGCTGGTTGTCTGTGCTGCGCCCCTGTGCTGGTGTCAGGCGGGTTGTCTGTGACTGCGACTCTGTGCTGGAGTCAGGCGGGTTGTCTGTGCTTCGGCCCTGTGCTGGTGTCAGGCGTGTTGTTTGTGCTGCGGCCCTGTGCTGGTGTCAGGCGGCTGGTCTGTGCTGCAGCCCTGTGCTGATGACAGGCGGGTTGGTTGTGCAGCGGCTCTGTGCTGGTGACAGGCGTGTTGTCTGTGCAACGGCCCTGTTATGGTTTCAGGCGAGTTGTCAGTGTTACGGCCCTATGCTGTTGTGAGGCGGGTTGTCTGTGCTGCAGCCCTGTGCTGGTGACAGTTGGGTTGTCTGTGCTGTGGCCCTGTGCTGGTATCAGGCGGGTAGTCTGTGCTGCGGCCCTGTGTTGGAGTCTGGCGGGTTGTCTGTGAGTGCGGCCCTGTTCTGGTAGATGGTGTGTTGTCTGTTCTGGTGTCAGGTGGGTTGTCTGTGACTGCGGCCCTGTGCTTGTGTCATGTGGGCTGTCTGTGCTACGGCCCTGTTATGGTGTCAGGCGAGTTGTCTGTGCTACGTCCCTATGCTGTTGTGAGGCGGGTTGTCTGTGATGCAACCCTATCCTGGTGACAGGCGGGTGGTCTGTGCTGCAACCTTGTGATGGTGACAGGCGGGTTGGCTGTGCTGCGGCCCTGTGCTGGTGTCAAGCGGGTTGTATGTACTGCGGCCCTGTGCTGAAGTCAAGCGGGTTGTCTGTGCTGCAGCTCTGTGCTTGTATCAGGCGGGTTGTCTTGCTGCGGCTCTGTGCTGGTAGATGGTGGGTTGTCTGAAACTGTAGCCCTCTGCTGGTGTCAGACGGGTCGTCTATGACTGCGTTCCTGTTCTGGTAGATGGTGTGTGGTCTGTTCTGGTGTCAGGTGGGTTGTCTGTGACTGCGGCCCTGTGCTGTTAGATGGTGGGTTGTCTGTGCTGGTCTCAGGAGGGTTTTCTGTGACTGCGGCCCTGTGCTGGTAGATGATGGGTTGTCTGTGCTGGTGTCAGGCGGATTTTCTGTAACTGCGGCCCTGTGTTGGTGTCAGGCGGGTTGTCTGTGACTGCGGCCCTGTGCTGGTGCCAGGCGGGTTGTCTGTGACTGCGGCCCTGTGTTGGTGTCAGGCGGGTTGTCTGTGACTGCGGCCCTGTGCTGGTGTCAGGCGGGTTGTCTGTGCTACGGCCCTGTTATGGTGTCAGGCGAGTTGTCTGTGCTACGTCCCTATGCTGTTGTCAGGCGGGTTGTCTGTGATGCAACCCTATCCTAATGACAGGCGGGTGGTCTGTGCTGCAACCTTGTGATGGTGACAGGCGTGTTGTCTGTGCTGCGGCCCTGTGCTGGTGTCAGGCGGGTTGTCTGTGCTGCGGCCCTGTGCTGGTGTCAGGCGTGTTGTCTGTGCCTGCTGCTCTGTGCTGGTGTCAGGCGGGTTGTCTGTGCTGCGGCCCTGTGCTGGTGTCATGCGGGTTGTCTGTGCCTGCTGCCCTGTGCTGGTGTCTGGCGGGTTGTCTGTGCTGCGGCCCTGTGCTGGTATCAAGCGGGTTGTCTGTGCTACGACCCTGTGCTGGTGTCAAGCGTGTTGTCTGTGCTGCGGCCCTGTGCTGGTGTCAAGCGTGTTGTCTGTGCTGCGGCTCTGTGCTTGTGTCATTTGGGTTAACTCTAACTGTGGCCCTGTGCTGGTGACAGGCGGGTTGTCTGTGACTGCGGCCCTGTGCTGGTGCCAGGCGGGTTGTATGTGACTGCGGCCCTGTGCTGGTGCCAGGCGGGTTGTCTGTGACTGCGGCCCTGTGCTGGTGCCAGGCGGGTTGTCTGTGACTGCGGCCCTGTGCTGGTGTCAGGCGGGTTGTCTGTGACTGCGGCCCTGTGCTGGTGCCAGGCGGGTTGTCTGTGACTGCGGCCCTGTGCTGGTGTCAGGCAGGTTGTCTGTGACTGCGGCCCTGTGCTTGTGTCAGGCGGGTTGTCTGTGACTGTGGCCCTGTGCTGGTGCCAGGCGGGTTGTCTGTGACTGCGGCCCTGTGTTGGTGTCAGGCGGGTTGTCTGTGACTGCGGTACTGTAATGGTGTCAGGCGGGTTGTCTGTGACTGCGGCCCTGTGCTGGTGTCAGGCGGGATGTCTGTGACTGCGGCCCTGTGCTGGTGTCAGGTGGGTTGTCTGTGCTGCGGCCCTGTTCTGGTGTCAGGCGGGATGTCTGTGACTGCGGCCCTGTGTTGGTGTCAGGCGGGTTGTCTGTGCTGCGGCCCTGTGCTGGTGTCAGGCGGGTTGTCTGTGACTGCGGCCCTGTGCTGGTGCCAGGCGGGTTGTCTGTGACTGCGGCCCTGTGTTGGTGTCAGGCGGGTTGTCTGTGACTGCGGCGCTGTAATTGTGTCAGGCAGGTTGTCTGTGACTAAGGCCCTGTGCTGGTGTCAAGCGGGATGTCTGTGACTGCGGCCCTGTGCTGGTGTCAGGCGGGTTGTCTGTGACTGCGGCCCTGTGCTAGTGTCAGGCGGGATGTCTGTGACTGCGGCCCTGTGCTGGTGTCAGGCGGGTTGTCTGTGACTGCGGTACTGTAATGGTGTCAGGCGGGTTGTCTGTGCTGCGGCCCTGTGCTGGTGTCATGCGGGTTGTCTGTGCCTGCTGCCCTGTGCTGGTGTCAGGCGGGTTGTCTGTGCTGCGGCCCTGTGCTGGTATCAAGCGGGTTGTCTGTGCTACGACCCTGTGCTGGTGTCAAGCGGGTTGTCTGTGCTGCGGCCCTGTGCTGGTGTCAAGCGGGTTGTCTGTGCTGCGGCTCTGTGCTTGTGTCATTTGGGTTAACTCTAACTGTGGCCCTGTGCTGGTGCCAGGCGGGTTGTCTGTGACTGCGGCCCTGTGCTGGTGCCAGGCGGGTTGTCTGTGACTGCGGCCCTGTGCTGGTGCCAGGCGGGTTGTCTGTGACTGCGGCCCTGTGCTGGTGCCAGGCGGGTTGTCTGTGACTGCGGCCCTGTGCTGGTGCCAGGCGGGTTGTCTGTGACTGCGGCCCTGTGCTGGTGTCAGGCAGGTTGTCTGTGACTGCGGCCCTGTGTTGGTGTCAGGCGGGTTGTCTGTGACTGCGGTACTGTAATGGTGCCAGGCGGGTTGTCTGTGACTGCGGTACTGTAATGGTGTCAGGCGGGTTGTCTGTGACTGCGGCCCTGTGCTGGTGTCAGGCAGGATGTCTGTGACTGCGGCCCTGTGCTGGTGTCAGGCGGGTTGTCTGTGACTGCGGTACTGTAATGGTGTCAGGCGGGTTGTCTGTGACTGAGGCCCTGTGCTGGTGTCAGGCGGGATGTCTGTGACTGCGGCCCTGTGCTGGTGTCAGGCGGGTTGTCTGTGCTGCGGCCCTGTGCTGGTGTCAGGCGGGTTGTCTGTGACTGCGGTACTGTAATGGTGTCAGGCGGGATGTCTGTGACTGCGGTACTGTGATGGTGTCAGGCAGGTTGTCTGTGACTGCGGCCCTGTGCTGGTGTCAGGCGGGTTGTCTGTGACTGCGGCCCTGTGCTGGTGTCAGGCGGGATGTCTGTGACTGCGGCACTGTGCTGGTGTCAGGCGGGTTGTCTGTGACTGCGGTACTGTAATGGTGTCAGGCGGGTTGTCTGTGACTGCGGCCCTGTGCTGGTGTCAGGCGCGATGTCTGTGACTGTGGCCCTGTGCTGGTGTCAGGCGGGTTGTCTGTGACTGCGGCCCTGTGCTGGTGCCAGGCGGGTTGTCTGTGACTGCGGCCCTGTGCTGGTGCCAGGCGGGTTGTCTGTGACTGCGGCCCTGTGCTGGTGCCAGGCGGGTTGTCTGTGACAGCGGCCCTGTGCTGGTGTCAGGCAGGTTGTCTGTGACTGCGGCCCTGTGCTGGTGTCAGGCGGGTTGTCTGTGACTGCGGTACTGTAATGGTGTCAGGCGGGTTGTCTGTGACTGCGGCCCTGTGCTGGTGTCAGGCGGGATGTCTGTGACTGCGGCCCTGTGCTGGTGTCAGGCGGGTTGTCTGTGACTGCGGTACTGTAATGGTGTCAGGCGGGTTGTCTGTGACTGCGGCCCTTTGCTGGTGCAAGGCGGGATGTCTGTGACTGCGGCCCTGTGCTGGTGTCAGGCGGGTTGTCTGTGACTGCGGTACTGTAATGGTGTCAGGCGGGTTGTCTGTGACTGCGGCCCTGTGCTGGTGTCAGGCGGGATGTTTGTGACTGCGGCCCTGTGCTGGTGTCAGGCGGGTTGTCTGTGCTGCGGCCCTGTGCTGGTGTCAGGCAGGTTGTCTGTGACTGCGGCCCTGTGCTTGTGTCAGGCGGGTTGTCTGTGACTGCGGCCCTGTGCTGGTGCCAGGCGGGTTGTCTGTGACTGCGGCCCTGTGTTGGTGCCAGGCGGGTTGTCTGTGACTGCGGCCCTGTGTTGGTGTCAGGCGGGTTGTCTGTGACTGCGGTACTGTAATGGTGTCAGGCGGGTTGTCTGTGACTGCGGCCCTGTGCTGGTGTCAAGCGGGTTGTTTGTGACTGCGGTACTGTAATGGTGTCAGGCGGGTTGTCTGTGACTGCGGCCCTGTGCTGGTGTCAGGAGGGTGTTCTGTGACTGCGGCCCTGTGCTGGTGCCAGGCGGGTTGTCTGTGACTGCGGCCCTGTGTTGGTGTCAGGCGGGTGGTCTGTGACTGCGGCACTGTAATCGTGTCAGGCGGGTTGTCTGTGACTGCGGCCCTGTGTTGGTGCCAGGCGGGTTGTCTGTGACTGCGGCCCTGTGTTGGTGTCAGGCGGGTTGTCTGTGACTGCGGTACTGTAATGGTGTCAGGCGGGTTGTCTGTGACTGCGGCCCTGTGCTGGTGTCAGGCGGGATGTCTGTGACTGCAGCCCTGTGCTGGTGTCAGGCGGGTTGTCTGTGCTGCGGCCCTGTGCTGGTGTCAGGCGGGATGTCTGTGACTGTGGCCCTGTGCTGGTGTCAGGCGGGTTGTCTGTGCTGCGGCCCTGTGCTGGTGTCAGGCGGGTTGTCTGTGCTGCAGCCCTGTGCTTGTGTCAAGTGGGTTGTCTGTGCTGCTGCTCTGTGCTTGTGTAATTCGGGTTAACTGTAACTGCGGCCCTGTGCTGGTGTCAGGCGGGTTGTCTGTGCTGCGGCCCTGTGCTTGTGTCAAGAGGGTTGTCTGTGCTGCGGCTCTGTGCTTGTGTCATTCGGATTAACTGTAACTGCGGCCCTGTGCTGGTGTCAGGCGGGTTGTCTGTTACTGCGGCCCTGTGCTGGTGCCAGGCGGGTTGTCTGTGACTGAGGCCCTGTGCTGGTGCCAGGCGGGTTGTCTGTGACTGCGGCCCTGTGTTGGTGTCAGGCGGGTTGTCTGTGACTGCGGCACTGTAATGGTGTCAGGCAGGTTGTCTGTGACTGCGGCCCTGTGCTGGTGCCAGGCGGGTTGTCTGTGACTGCGGCCCTGTGCTGGTGCCAGGCGGGTTGTCTGTGACTGCGGCCCTTTGTTGGTGTCAGGCGGGTTGTCTGTGACTGCGGCCCTGTGCTGGTGTCAGGCGGGTTGTCTGTGACTGCGGCCCTGTGCTGGTTCCAGGCGGGTTGTCTGTGACTGCGGCCCTGTGTTGGTGTCAGGCGGGTTGTCTGTGACTGCGGCCCTGTGCTGGTGTCAGGCGGGTTGTCTGTGACTGCGGCCCTGTGCTGGCGCCAGGCGGGTTGTCTGTGACTGCGGCCCTGTGTTGGTGTCAGGCGGGTTGTCTGTGACTGCGGCCCTGTGCTCGTGTCAGGCGGGTTGTCTGTGACTGCGGCCCTGTGTTGGTGTCAGGCGGGTTGTCTGTGACTGCGGCCCTGTGCTGGTGTCAGGCGGGTTGTCTGTGACTGCGGCCCTGAGCTGGTGTCAGGCGCGTTGTCTGTGCTGCGGCCCTGGGCTGGTGTCAGGCGGGTTGTCTGTGACTGCGGCCCTGTGCTGGTGTCAGGCGGGTTGTCTGTGCTGCAGCCCTGTGCTTGTGTCAAGTGGGTTGTCTGTGCTGCGGCTCTGTGCTTGTGTCATTCGGATTAACTGTAACTGCGGCCCTGTGCTGGTGTCAGGCGGGTTGTCTGTGCTACGACACTGTGCTGGTGACAGGCGGGTTGGTTGTACAGCGGCCGTGTGCTGGTGACAGGCGTGTTGTCTGTGCTACGGCCCTATGCTGGTGTCAGGCGGGTTGTCTGTGCTGCGGCCCTGTGCTTGTGACAGGCGGGTTATTTGTGCGGCGGCCCTGTGCTGGTGTCAGGCGTGTTGTCTGTGCTTCGGCCCTGTGCTTGTGTCAGGCGGGTTGTCTGTGCTACGGCCCTGTGTTGGTGTCAAGCGGGTTGTCTGTGCTGCGGCCCTGTGCTTGTGTCAAGAGGGTTGTCTGTGCTGCGGCTCTGTTCTTGTGTCATTCGGGTTAACTGTAACTGCGGCCCTGTGCTGGTGTCAGGCTGGTTGTCTGTGCTACGACCCTGTGCTGGTGACAGGCGGCTTGTCTGTGCTACGACTCTGTGCTGGTGTCAAGCGGGTTGTCTGTGCTGCGGCTCTGTGCTTGTGTAATTCGGGTTAACTGTAACTGCGGCCCTGTGCTGGTGTCAGGCGGGTTGTTTGTGCTGCGGCCCTGTGCTGGTGTCAGGCGGCTTGTCTGTGCTACGACCCTGTGCTTGTGACAAGCGGGTTGTCTGTGCTGCGGCCCTGTGCTTGTGTCAAGCGGGTTGTCTGTGCTGCGGCTCTGAGCTTGTGTCATTCGGGTTAACTGTAACTGCGGCCGTGTGCTGGTGACAGGCGTGTTGTCTGTGCTACGGCCCTATGCTGGTGTCAGGCGGGTTGTCTGTGCTGCAGCCCTGTGCTGGTGACAGGCGGGTTGGTTGTGCGGCGGCCCTGTGCTGGTGTCAGGCGTGTTTTCTGTGCTTCGGCCCTGTGCTTGTGTCAGGCGGGTTGTCTGTGCTGCGGCCCTGTGCTGGTGACAGGCGGGTTGTCTGTGCTGCGGCCCTGTGCTTGTGTCAGGCGGGCAGTCTTTGCAACGGCCCTGTTATGGTTTCAGGCGAGTTGTCTGTGTTACGGCCCTATGCTGTTGTCAGTCGGGTTGTCTGTGCTGCAGCCCTGTGCTGGTGACAGGCGGGTTGTCTGTGCTGCGGCCCTGTAATTGTGTCAGGCGGGCAGTCTGTGCAACGGCCCTGTTATACTTTAAGGCGAGTTGTCTGTGTTACGGCCCTATGCTGTTGTCAGGCGGGTTGTCTGTGCTGAAGCCCTGTGCTGGTGACAGGCGGGTTGTCTGTGCTACGGCCCTATGCTGGTATCAGGCGGGTTGTCTGTGTTTCGGCCCTGTGCTGGTGTCAGGCGTGTTGTCTGTGCTGCAGCCCTGTGCTGGTGACAGGCGGGTTGTCTGTGCTGCGGCCCTGTAATTGTGTCAGGCGGGCAGTCTGTGCAACGGCCCTGTTATACTTTAAGGCGAGTTGTCTGTGTTACGGCCCTATGCTGTTGTCAGGCGGGTTGTCTGTGCTGAAGCCCTGTGCTGGTGACAGGCGGGTTGTCTGTGCTACGGCCCTATGCTGGTGTCAGGCGGGTTGTCTGTGTTTCGGCCCTGTGCTGGTGTCAGGCGTGTTGTCTGTGCTGCGGCCCTGTGCTGGCTTCAGGCGTGTTGTCTGTGCTGCGGCCCTGTGTTGGAGTCTGGCGGGTTGTCTGTGACTGCGGCCCTGTACTGGTAGATGGTGTGTTGTCTGTTCTGGTATCAGGTGGGTTGTCTGTGACTGCGGCCCTGTGCTTGGTTCATGTGGGCTGTCTGTGCTACGGCCCTGTTATGGTGTCAGGCGAGTTGTCTGTGCTACGGCCCTATGCTGTTGTCAGGCGGGATGTCTGTGATGCAACCCTTTGCTGGTGACAGGCGGGTGGTCTGTGCTGCAACCTTGTGATGGTGACAGGCAGGTTGGCTGTGCTGCGGCCCTGTGCTGGTGTCAAGCGGGTTGTCTGTGCTGCGGCCCTGTGCTGGTGTCAGCGGGTTGTCTGTGCTGCGGCTCTGTGCTTGTGTCAGGCGGGTTGTCTTGCTGCGGCTCTGTGCTGGTAGATGGTGGGTTGTCTAAAACTGTAGCCATCTGCTGGTGTCAGACGGGTCGTCTATGACTGCGGTCCTGTTCTGGTAGATGGTGTGTGGTCTGTTCTGGTGTCAGGTGGGTTGTCGGTGACTGCGGCCCTTTGATGTTAGATGGTGTGTTGTCTGTGCTGGTCTCACGAGGGCTGTCTGTGACTGCGGTCCTGTTCTGGTAGATGGTGTGTGGTCTGTTCTGGTGTCAGGTGGGTTGTCGGTGACTGCGGCCCTGTGCTGGTAGATGATGGGTTGTCTGTGCTGGTCTCAGGAGGGTTTTCTGTGACTGCGGTCCTGTGCTGGTAGATGATGGGTTGTCTGTGCTGGTCTCAGGAGGGTTTTCTGTGACTGCGGTCCTGTGCTGGTAGATGATGGGTAGTCTGTGCTGGTGTCAGGAGGGTTTTCTGTGACTGTGGCCCTGTGCTGGTAGATGATGGGTTGTCTGTGCTGGTCTCAGGAGGGTTTTCTGTGACTGCGGCCCTGTGCTGTTAGATGGTGGGTTGTCTGTGCTGGTCTCAGGAGGTATTTCTGTGACTGCGGTCCTGTGCTGGTAGATGATGGGTTGTCTGTGCTGGTCTCAGGAGGGTTTTCTGTGACTGTGGCCCTGTGCTGGTAGATGATGGGTTGTCTGTGCTGGTGTCAGGCGGGTTTTCTGTGACTGCGGCCCTGTGCTGTTAGATGGTGTGTTGTCTGTGCTGGTCTCAGGAGGGTTTTCTGTGACTGTGGCCCTGTGCTGGTAGATGATGGGTTGTGTGTGCTGGTGTCAGGCGGGTTTTCTGTGACTGCGGCCCAGTGCTGTTAGATGGTGGGTTGTCTGTGCTGGTCTCAGGAGGGTTTTCTGTGACTGTGGCCCTGTGCTGGTAGATGATGGGTTGTCTGTGCTGGTGTCAGGCGGGTTTTCTGTGACTGCGGCCCTGTGCTGTTAGATGGTGGGTTGTCTGTGCTGGTCTCAGGAGGGTTTTCTGTGACTGTGGCCCTGTGCTGGTAGATGATGGGTTGTCTGTGCTGGTATCAGGCGGGTTTTCTGTGACTGCGGCCCTGTGCTGTTAGATGGTGGGTTGTCTGTGCTGGTCTCAGGAGGGTTGTCGGTGACTGCGGCTCTGTGCTGTTAGATGGTGGGTTGTCTGTGCTGGTCTCAGGAGGGTTCTGTGACTGTGGCCCTGTGCTGGTAGATGATGGGTTGTCTGTGCTGGTGTCAGGCGGGTTTTCTGTGACTGCGGCCCTGTGCTGTTAGATGGTGGGTTGTCTGTGCTGGTCTCAGGAGGGTTTTCTGTGACTGTGGCCCTGTGCTGGTAGATGATGGGTTGTCTGTGCTGGAGTCAGGCGGGTTTTCTGTGACTGCGGCCCTGTGCTGTTAGATGGTGGGTTGTCTGTGCTGGTCTCAGGAGAGTTGTCGGTGACTGCGGCCCTGTGCTGGTAGATGATGGGTTGTCTGTACTGGTGTCAGGCGGGTTTTCTGTGACTGCGGCCCTGTGCTGTTAGATGGTGGGTTGTCTGTGCTGGTCTCAGGAGGGTTTTCTGTGACTATGGCCCTGTGCTGTTAGATGATGGGTTGTCTGTGCTGGTCTCAGGAGGGTTTTCTGTGACTGTGGCCCTGTGCTGTTAGATGGTGGGTTGTCTGTGCTGGTCTCAGGAGGGTTTTCTGTGACTGTGGCCCTGTGCTGGTAGATGATGGGTTGTCTGTACTGGTGTCAGGCGGGTTTTCTGTGACTGCAGCCCTGTGCTGTTAGATGGTGGGTTGTCTGTGCTGGTCTCAGGAGGGTTTTCTGTGACTGTGGCCCTGTGCTGTTAGATGGTGGGTTGTCAGTGCTGGTCTCAGGAGGGTTTTCTGTGACTGTGGCCCTGTGCTGTTAGATGGTGGGTTGTCTGTGCTGGTCTCAGGAGGGTTTTCTGTGACTGTGGCCCTGTGCTGGTAGATGATGGGTTGTCTGTACTGGTGTCAGGCGGGTTTTCTGTGACTGCGGCCCTGTGCTGTTAGATGGTGGGTTGTCTGTGCTGGTCTCAGGAGGGTTTTCTGTGACTGTGGCCCTGTGCTGTTAGATGGTGGGTTGTCTGTGCTGGTCTCAGGAGGGTTTTCTGTGACTGTGGCCCTGTGCTAGTAGATGATGGGTTGTCTGTACTGGTGTCAGGCGGGTTTTCTGTGACTGCGGCCCTGTGCTGTTAGATGGTGGGTTGTCTGTGCTGGTCTCAGGAGGGTTTTCTGTGACTGTGGCCCTGTGCTGGTAGATGATGGGTTGTCTGTACTGGTGTCAGGCGGGTTTTCTGTGACTGCGGCCCTGTGCTGTTAGATTGTTGTTTGTCTGTGCTGGTCTCAGGAGGGTTGTCGGTGACTGCGGCTCTGTGCTGTTAGATGGTGGGTTGTCTGTGCTGGTGTCAGGCGGGTTTTCTGTGACTGCGGCCCTGTGCTGTTAGATGGTGGGTTGTCTGTGCTGGTCTCAGGAGGGTTTTCTGTGACTGTGGCCCTGTGCTGGTAGATGATGGGTTGTCTGTACTGGTGTCAGGCGGGTTTTCTGTGACTGCGGCCCTGTGCTGTTAGATGGTGGGTTGTCTGTGCTGGTCTCAGGAGGGTTTTCTGTGACTGCGGCCCTGTGCTGTTAGATGATGGGTTGTCTGTGATGGTCTCAGGAGGATTGTCGGTGACTGCGGCCCTGTGCTGGTAGATGATGGGTTGTCTGTACTGGTGTCAGGCGGGTTTTCTGTGACTGCGGCCCTGTGCTGTTAGATGGTGGGTTGTCTGTGCATGTCTCAGGAGGGTTTTCTGTGACTGCGGCCCTGTGCTGTTAGATGGTGGGTTGTCTGTGCTGGTCTCAGGAGAGTTTTCTGTGACTGCGGCCCTGTGCTGTTAGATGGTGGGTTGTCTGTGATGGTCTCAGGAGTGTTGTCGGTGACTGCGGCCCTGTGCTGGTAGATGATGGGTTGTCTGTACTGGTGTCAGGCGGGTTTTCTGTGACTGCGGCCCTGTGCTGTTAGATGGTGGGTTGTCTGTGCTGGTCTCAGGAGGGTTTTCTGTGACTGTGGCCCTGTGCTGGTAGATGATGGGTTGTCTGTGCTGGTGTCAGGCGGGTTTTCTGTGACTGCGGCCCTGTGCTGTTAGATGGTGGGTTGTCTGTGCTGGTCTCAGGAGGGTTTTCTGTGACTGTGGCCCTGTGCTGGTAGATGATGGGTTGTCTGTACTGGTGTCAGGCGGGTTTTCTGTGACTGCGGCCCTGTGCTGTTAGATGGTGGGTTGTCTGTGCAGGTCTCCGGAGGGTTTTCTGTGACTGCGTCCCTGTGCTGTTAGATGATGGGTTGTCTGTTCTGGTGTCAGGTGGGTTGTCGGTGACTGCGGCCCTGTTCTGGTGCCAGGCGGGTTGTCTGTGATTGCGGCCCTGTGCTAGTGTCATTCGGGTTAAATGTAACCGCTGCCCTGTCCTGGTGTAAGGCGGGTTGTCGGTGACTGCGGTTCTGTGCTGTTAGATGGTGGGTTGTCTGTGCTGGTCTCAGGAGGGTTTTCTGTGACTGTGGCCCTGTGCTGGTAGATGATGGGTTGTCTGTACTGGTGTCAGGCGGGTTTTCTGTGACTGCGGCCCTGTGCTGTTAGATGGTGGGTTGTCTGTGCAGGTCTCAGGAGGGTATTCTGTGACTGCGGCCCTGTGCTGTTAGATGGTGTGTTGTCTGTGCTGGTCTCAGGAGGGTTTTCTGTGACTGTGGCCCTGTGCTGGTAGATGATGGGTTGTCTGTGCTGGTGTCAGGCGGGTTTTCTGTGACTGCGGCCCTGTGCTGTTAGATGGTGGGTTGTCTGTGCTGGTCTCAGGAGGGTTTTCTGTGACTGTGGCCCTGTGCTGGTAGATGATGGGTTGTCTGTGCTGGTGTCAGGCGGGTTTTCTGTGACTGCGGCCCTGTGCTGTTAGATGGTGGGTTGTCTGTGCTGGTCTCAGGAGGGTTGTCGGTGACTGCGGCCCTGTGCTGTTAGATGATGGGTTGTCTGTGCTGGTGTCAGGCGGGTTGTCGGTGACTGCGGCCCTTTGCTGTTAGATGGTGGGTTGTCTGTGCTGGTGTCAGGAGGGTTGTCGGTGACTGCGGCCCTGTTCTGTTAGATGGTGGGTTGTCTGTGCTGGTCTCAGGAGGGTTGTCGGTGACTGCGGCCCTGTTCTGGTGCCAGGCGGGTTGTCTGTGATTGCGGCCCTGTGCTAGTGTCATTCGGGTTAAATGTAACTGCTGCCCTGTCCTAGTGTCAGGCGGGTTGTCGGTGACTGCGGCCCTGTGCTGTTAGATGGTGGGTTGTCTGTGCTGGTGTCTGGAGGGTTGTCGGTGACTGCGGCCCTGTGCTGTTAGATGATGGGTTGTCTGTGCTGGTCTCAGGAGGGTTGTCGGTGACTGCGGCCCTGTGCTGTTAGATGATGGGTTGTCTTTGCTGGTCTCAGGAGGGTTGTCGGTGACTGCGGCCCTGTGCTGTTAGATGGTGGGTTGTCTGTGCTGGTCTCAGGAGGGTTGTCGGTGAGTGCGGCCCTGTGCTGTTAGATGGTGGGTTGTCTGTGCTGGTCTCAGGAGAGTTGTCGGTGACTGCGGCCCTGTGCTGTTAGATGATGGGTTGTCTGTGCTGGTCTCAGGAGGGTTTTCGGTGACTGCGGCCCTGTGCTGTTAGATGGTGGGTTGTCTGTGCTGGTCTCAGGAGGGTTGTCGGTGACTGTGGCCCTGTGCTGTTAGATGATGGGTTGTCTGTGCTGGTCTCAGGAGGGTTGTCGGTGACTGCGGCCCTGTGCTGTTAGATGATGGGTTGTCTGTTCTGGTGTCAGGTGGGTTGTCGGTGACTGCGGCTCTGTGCTGTTAGATGGTGTGTTGTCTGTGCTGGTCTCAGGAGGGTTTTCTGTGGCTGTGGCCCTGTGCTGGCAGATGATGGGTTGTCTAGGCTGGTGTCAGGCGGGTTTTCTGTGACTGCGGCCCTGTGCTGTTAGATGGTGGGTTGTCTGTGCTGGTCTCAGGAGGGTTTTGTGTGACTGTGGCCCTGTGCTGGTAGATGATGGGTTGTCTGTGCTGGTGTCAGGCGGGTTTTCTGTGACTGCGGCCCTGTGCTGTTAGATGGTGGGTTGTCTGTGCTGGTCTCAGGAGGGTTGTCGGTGACTGCGGCCCTGTGCTGTTAGATGATGGGTTGTCTGTGCTGGTCTCAGGAGGGTTGTCGATGACTGCGGCCCTGTGCTGTTAGATGATGGGTTGTCTGTGCTGGTCTCAGGAGGGTTGTCGGTGACTGCGGCCCTGTGCTGTTAGATGGTGGGTTGTCTGTGCTGGTCTCAGGAGGGTTGTCGGTGACTGCGGGCCTGTTCTGGTGCCAGGCGGGTTGTCTGTGATTGCGGCCCTGTGCTAGTGTCATTCGGGTTAAATGTAACTACTGCCCTGTCCTGGTGTCAGGCGGGTTGTTGGTGACTGCGGCCCTGTGCTGTTAGATGGTGGGTTGTCTGTGCTGGTGTCAGGAGGGTTGTCGGTGACTGCGGCCCTGTGCTGTTAGATGATGGGTTGTCTGTGCTGGTCTCAGGAGGGTTGTCGGTGACTGCGGCCCTGTGCTGTTAGATGATGGGTTGTCTGTGCTGGTCTCAGGAGGGTTTTCTGTGACTGTGGCCCTGTGCTGGTAGATGATGGGTTGTCTGTGCTGGTGTCAGGCGGGTTTTCTGTGACTGCGGCCCTGTGCTGTTAGATGGTGGGTTGTCTGTGCTGGTCTCAGGAGGGTTGTCGGTGACTGCGGCCCTGTGCTGTTAGATGATGGGTTGTCTGTGCTGGTGTCAGGCGGGTTGTCGGTGACTGCGGCCCTGTGCTGTTAGATGGTGGGTTGTCTGTGCTGGTGTCAGGAGGGTTGTCGGTGACTGCGGCCCTGTGCTGTTAGATGGTGGGTTGTCTGTGCTGGTCTCAGGAGGGTTGTCGGTGACTGCGGCCCTGTTCTGGTGCCAGGCGGGTTGTCTGTGATTGCGGCCCTGTGCTAGTGTCATTCGGGTTAAATGTAACTGCTGCCCTGTCCTAGTGTCAGGCGGGTTGTCGGTGACTGCGGCCCTGTGCTGTTAGATGGTGGGTTGTCTGTGCTGGTGTCAGGAGGGTTGTCGGTGACTGCGGCCCTGTGCTGTTAGATGATGGGTTGTCTGTGCTGGTCTCAGGAGGGTTGTCGGTGACTGCGGCCCTGTGCTGTTAGATGATGGGTTGTCTTTGCTGGTCTCAGGAGGGTTGTCGGTGACTGCGGCCCTGTGCTGTTAGATGGTGGGTTGTCTGTGCTGGTCTCAGGAGGGTTGTCGGTGACTGCGGCCCTGTGCTGTTAGATGGTGGGTTGTCTGTGCTGGTCTCAGGAGAGTTGTCGGTGACTGCGGCCCTGTGCTGTTAGATGATGGGTTGTCTGTGCTGGTCTCAGGAGGGTTTTCGGTGACTGCGGCCCTGTGCTGTTAGATGGTGGGTTGTCTGTGCTGGTCTCAGGACGGTTGTCGGTGACTGCGGCCCTGTGCTGTTAGATGATGGGTTGTCTGTGCTGGTCTCAGGAGGGTTGTCGGTGACTGCGGCCCTGTGCTGTTAGATGATGGGTTGTCTGTTCTGGTGTCAGGTGGGTTGTCGGTGACTGCGGCTCTGTGCTGTTAGATGGTGTGTTGTCTGTGCTGGTCTCAGGAGGGTTTTCTGTGACTGTGGCCCTGTGCTGGTAGATGATGGGTTGTCTAGGCTGGTGTCAGGCGGGTTTTCTGTGACTGCGGCCCTGTGCTGTTAGATGGTGGGTTGTCTGTGCTGGTCTCAGGAGGGTTTTGTGTGACTGTGGCCCTGTGCTGGTAGATGATGGGTTGTCTGTGCTGGTGTCAGGCGGGTTTTCTGTGACTGCGGCCCTGTGCTGTTAGATGGTGGGTTGTCTGTGCTGGTCTCAGGAGGGTTGTCGGTGACTGCGGCCCTGTGCTGTTAGATGATGGGTTGTCTGTGCTGGTCTCAGGAGGGTTGTCGGTGACTGCGGCCCTGTGCTGTTAGATGATGGGTTGTCTGTGCTGGTCTCAGGAGGGTTGTCGGTGACTGCGGCCCTGTGCTGTTAGATGGTGGGTTGTCTGTGCTGGTCTCAGGAGGGTTGTCGGTGACTGCGGGCCTGTTCTGGTGCCAGGCGGGTTGTCTGTGATTGCGGCCCTGTGCTAGTGTCATTCGGGTTAAATGTAACTACTGCCCTGTCCTGGTGTCAGGCGGGTTGTCGGTGACTGCGGCCCTGTGCTGTTAGATGGTGGGTTGTCTGTGCTGGTGTCAGGAGGGTTGTCGGTGACTGCGGCCCTGTGCTGTTAGATGATGGGTTGTCTGTGCTGGTCTCAGGAGGGTTATCGGTGACTGCGGCCCTGTGCTGTTAGATGATGGGTTGTCTGTACTGGTGTCAGGAGGGTTGTCGGTGACTGCGGCCCTGTGCTGTTAGATGATGGGTTGTCTGTGCTGGTCTCAGGAGGGTTGTCGGTGACTGCGGCCCTGTGCTGTTAGATGATGGGTTGTCTGTGCTGGTCTCAGGAGGGTTGTCGGTGACTGCGGCCCTGTGCTGTTAGATGGTGGGTTGTCTGTGCTGGTCTCAGGAGGGTTGTCGGTGACTGCGGCCCTGTGCTGTTAGATGGTGGGTTGTCTGTGCTGGTCACAGGAGGGTTGTCGGTGACTGCGGCCCTGTGCTGTTAGATGATGGGTTGTCTGTGCTGGTCTCAGGAGGGTTGTCGGTGACTGCGGCCCTGTGCTGTTAGACGGTGGGTTGTCTGTGCTGGTCTCAGGAGGGTTGTCGGTGACTGCGGCCCTGTGCTGTCAGATGATGGGTTGTCTGTGCTGGTCTCAGGAGGGTTGTCGGTGACTGCGGCCCTGTGCTGTTAGATGATGGGTTGTCTGTTCTGGTGTCAGGTGGGTTGTCGGTGACTGCGGCTCTGTGCTGTTAGATGGTGTGTTGTCTGTGCTGTTCTCAGGAGGGTTTTCTGTGACTGTGGCCCTTTGCTGGTAGATGATGGGTTGTCTGTGCTGGTGTCAGGCGGGTTTTCTGTGACTGCGGCCCTGTGCTGTTAGATGGTGGGTTGTCTCTGCTGGTCTCAGGTGGGTTTTCTGTGACTGTGGCCCTGTGCTGGTAGATGATGGGTTGTCTGTGCTGGTGTCAGGCGGGTTTTCTGTGACTGCGGCCCTGTGCTGTTAGATGGTGGGTTGTCTGTGCTGGTCTCAGGAGGGTTGTCGGTGACTGCGGCCCTGTGCTGTTAGATGATGGGTTGTCTGTGCTGGTCTCAGGAGGGTTGTCGGTGACTGCGGCCCTGTGCTGTTAGATGATGGGTTGTCTGTGCTGGTCTCAGGAGGGTTGTCGGTGACTGCGGCCCTGTGCTGTTAGATGATGGGTTGTCTGTGCTGGTCTCAGGAGGGTTGTCTGTGATTGCGGCCCTGTGCTAGTGTCATTCGGGTTAAATGTAACTGCTGCCCTGTCCTGGTGTCAGGCGGGTTGTCAGTGACTGCGGACCTGTGCTGTTAGATGGTGGGTTGTCTGTGCTGGTGTCAGGAGGGTTGTCGGTGACTGCGGCCCTGTGCTGTTAGATGATGGGTTGTCTGTGCTGGTCTCAGGAGGGTTGTCGGTGACTGCGGCCCTGTGCTGTTAGATGATGGGTTGTCTGTGCTGGTCTCAGGAGGGTTGTCGGTGACTGCGGCCCTGTGCTGTTAGATGATGGGTTGTCTGTGCTGGTGTCAGGAGGGTTGTCGGTGACTGCGGCTCTGTGCTGTTAGATGATGGGTTGTCTGTGCTGGTGTCAGGCGGGTTGTCGGTGACTGCGGCCCTGTGCTGTTAGATGATGGGTTGTCTGTGCTGGTGTCAGGAGGGTTGTCGGTGACTGCGGCCCTGTGCTGTTAGATGATGGGTTGTCTGTGCTGGTGTCAGGCGGGTTGTCGGTGACTGCGGCCCTGTGATGTTAGATGATGGGTTGTCTGTGCTGGTGTCAGGCGGGTTGTCGGTGACTGCGGCCCTGTGCTGTTAGATGATGGGTTGTCTGTGCTGGTCTCAGGAGGGTTGTCGGTGACTGCGGCCCTGTGCTGTTAGATGATGTGTTGTCTGTGCTGGTGTCAGGAGGGTTGTCGGTGACTGCGGCCCTGTGCTGTTAGATGATGGGTTGTCTGTGCTGGTGTCAGGCGGGTTGTCGGTGACTGCGGCCCTGTGCTGTTAGATGATGGGTTGTCTGTGCTGGTGTCAGGCGGGTTGTCGGTGACTGCGGCCCTGTGCTGTTAGATGATGGGTTGTCTGTGCTGGTCTCAGGAGGGTTGTCGGTGACTGCGGCCCTGTGCTGTTAGATGATGGGTTGTCTGTGCTGGTGTCAGGAGGGTTGTCGGTGACTGCGACCCTGTGCTGTTAGATGATGGGTTGTCTGTGCTGGTGTCAGGCGGGTTGTCGGTGACTGCGGCCCTGTGCTGTTAGATGGTGGGTTGTCTGTGCAGGTCTCAGGAGGGTTTTCTGTGACTGCGGCCCTGTGCTGTTAGATGATGGGTTGTCTGTTCTGGTGTCAGGTGGGTTGTCGGTGACTGCGGCCCTGTTCTGGTGCCAGGCGGGTTGTCTGTGATTGCGGCCCTGTGCTAGTGTCATTCGGGTTAAATGTAACTGCTGCCCTGTCCTGGTGTAAGGCGGGTTGTCGGTGACTGCGGCCCTGTGCTGTTAGATGGTGGGTTGTCTGTGCTGGTCTCAGGAGGGTTTTCTGTGACTGTGGCCCTGTGCTGGTAGATGATGGGTTGTCTGTACTGGTGTCCTGCGGGTTTTCTGTGACTGCGGCCCTGTGCTGTTAGTTGGTGGGTTGTCTGTGCAGGTCTCAGGAGGGTATTCTGTGACTGCTGCCCTGTGCTGTTAGATGGTGTGTTGTCTTTGCTGGTCTCAGGAGGGTTTTCTGTGACTGTGGCCCTGTGCTGGTAGATGATGGGTTGTCTGTGCTGGTGTCAGGCGGGTTTTCTGTGACTGCGGCCCTGTGCTGTTAGATGGTGGGTTGTCTGTGCTGGTCTCAGGAGGGTTTTCTGTGACTGAGGCCCTGTGCTGGTAGATGATGGGTTGTCTGTGCCTGTGTCAGGCGGGTTTTCTGTGACTGCGGCCCTGTGCTGTTAGATGGTGGGTTGTCTGTGCTGGTCTCAGGAGGGTTGTCGGTGACTGCGGCCCTGTGCTGTTAGATGATGGGTTGTCTGTGCTGGTGTCAGGCGGGTTGTCGGTGACTGCGGCCCTGTGCTGTTAGATGGTGGGTTGTCTTTGCTGGTGTCAGGAGGGTTGTCGGTGACTGCGGCCCTGTGCTGTTAGATGGTGGGTTGTCTGTGCTGGTCTCAGGAGGGTTGTCGGTGACTGCGGCCCTGTTCTGGTGCCAGGCGGGTTGTCTGTGATTGCGGCCCTGTGCTAGTGTCATTCGGGTTAAATGTAACTGCTGCCCTGTCCTGGTGTCAGGCGGGTTGTCGGTGACTGCGGCCCTGTGCTGTTAGATGGTGGGTTGTCTGTGCTGGTCTCAGGAGGGTTGTCGGTGACTGCGGCCCTGTGCTGTTAGATGGTGGGTTGTCTTTGCTGGTCTCAGGAGGGTTGTCGGTGACTGCGGCCCTGTGCTGTTAGATGGTGGGTTGTCTGTGCTGTTCTCAGGAGGGTTGTCGGTGACTGCGGCCCTGTGCTGTTAGATGGTGGGTTGTCTTAGCTGGTCTCAGGAGGGTTGTCGGTGACTGCGGCCCTGTGCTGTTAGATGGTGGGTTGTCTGTGCTGGTCTCAGGAGGGTTGTCGGTGACTGCGGCCCTGTGCTGTTAGATGGTGGGTTGTCTGTGCTGGTCTCAGGAGGGTTGTCGGTGACTGCGGCCCTGTGCTGTTAGATGGTGGGTTGTCTTTGCTGGTCTCAGGAGGGTTGTCGGTGACTGCGGCCCTGTGCTGTTAGATGGTGGGTTGTCTGTGCTGGTCTCAGGAGGGTTGTCGGTGACTGCGGCCCTGTGCTGTTAGATGGTGGGTTGTCTGTGCTGGTCTCAGGAGGGTTGTCGGTGACTGCGGCCCTGTGCTGTTAGATGGTGGGTTGTCTTTGCTGGTCTCAGGAGGGTTGTCGGTGACTGCGGCCCCGTGCTGTTAGATGGTGGGTTGTCTGTGCTGGTCTCAGGAGGGTTGTCGGTGACTGCGGCCCTGTGCTGTTAGATGGTGGGTTGTCTGTGCTGGTCTCAGGAGGGTTGTCGGTGACTGCGGCCCTGTGCTGTTAGATGGTGGGTTGTCTGTGCTGGTCTCAGGAGGGTTGTCGGTGACTGCGGCACTGTGCTGTTAGATGATGGGTTGTCTGTGCTGGTCTCAGGAGGGTTGTCGGTGACTGCGGCCCTGTGCTGTTAGATGATGGGTTGTCTGTGCTGGTCTCAGGAGGGTTGTCGGTGACTGCGGCCCTGTGCTGTTAGATGGTGGGTTGTCTGTGCTGGTCTCAGGAGGGTTGTCGGTGACTGCGGCCCTGTGCTGTTAGATGGTGGGTTGTCTGTGCTGGTCTCAGGAGGGTTGTCGGTGACTGCGGCCCTGTGCTGTTAGATGGTGGGTTGTCTGTGCTGGTCTCAGGAGGGTTGTCGGTGATTGCGGCCCTGTGCTGTTAGATGATGGGTTGTCTGTGCTGGTCTCAGGAGGGTTGTCGGTGACTGCGGCCCTGTGCTGTTAGATGGTGGGTTGTCTCTGCTGGTCTCAGGAGGGTTGTCGGTGACTGCGGCCCTGTGCTGTTAGATGGTGGGTTGTCTGTGCTGGTCTCAGGAGGGTTGTCGGTGACTGCGGCCCTGTGCTGTTAGATGATGGGTTGTCTGTGCTGGTTTCAGGAGGGTTGTCGGTGACTGCGGCCCTGTGTTGTTAGATGATGGGTTGTCTGTGCTGGTCTCAGGAGGGTTGTCGGTACCTGCGGCCCTGTGCTGTTAGATGGTGGGTTGTCTGTACTGGTCTCAGGAGGGTTGTCGGTGACTGCGGCCCTGTGCTGTTAGATGGTGGGTTGTCTTTGCTGGTCTCAGGAGGGTTGTCGGTGACTGCGGCCCTGTGCTGTTAGATGGTGGGTTGTCTGTGCTGGTCTCAGGAGGGTTGTCGGTGACTGCGGCCCTGTGCTATTAGATGGTGGGTTGTCTGTGCTGGTCTCAGGAGTGTTGTCGGTGACTGCGGCCCTGTGCTGTTAGATGATGGGTTGTCTGTGCTGGTCTCAGGAGGGTTGTCGGTGACTGCGGCCCTGTGCTGTTAGATGGTGGGTTGTCTGTGCTGGTCTCTGGAGGGTTGTCGGTGACAGCGGCCCTGTGCTGTTAGATGGTGGGTTGTCTGTGCTGGTCTCAGGAGGTTTGTCGGTGACTGCGGCCCTGTGCTGTTAGATGATGGGTTGTCTGTGCTGGTCTCAGGAGGGTTGTCGGTGACTGCGGCCCTGTGCTGTTAGATGATGGGTTGTTTGTGCTGGTCTCAGGAGGGTTGTCGGTGACTGCGGCCCTGTGCTGTTAGATGGTGGGTTGTCTGTGCTGGTCTCAGGAGGGTTGTCGGTGACTGCGGCCCTGTGCTGTTAGATGGTGGGTTGTTTTTGCTGGTCTCAGGAGGGTTGTCGGTGACTGCGGCCCTGTGCTGTTAGATGGTGGGTTGTCTGTGCTAGTCTCAGGAGGGTTGTCGGTGACTGCGGCCCTGTGCTGTTAAATGGTGGGTTGTCTGTGCTGTTCTCTGGAGGGTTGTCGGTGACTGCGGCCCTGTGCTGTTAGATGATGGGTTGTCTGTGCTGGTCTCAGGAGGGTTGTCGGTGACTGCGGCCCTGTGCTGTTAGATGGTGGGTTGTCTGTGCTGGTCTCAGGAGGGTTGTCGGTGACTGCGGCCCTGTGCTGTTAGATGGTGGGTTGTCTGTGCTGGTCTCAGGAGGGTTGTCGGTGACTGCGGCCCTGTGCTGTTAGATGATGGGTTGTCTGTGCTGGTCTCAGGAGGGTTGTCGGTGACTGCGGCCCTGTGCTGTTAGATGATGGGTTGTCTGTGCTGGTCTCAGGAGGGTTGTCGGTGATTGCGGCCCTGAGCTGTTAGATGGTGGGTTGTCTGTGCTGGTCTCCGGAGGGTTGTCGGTGACTGCAGCCCTGTGCTGTTAGATGATGGGTTGTCTGTGCTGGTCTCAGGAGGGTTGTCGGTGACTGCGGCCCTGTGCTGTTAGATGATGGGTTGTCTGTTCTGGTGTCAGGTGGGTTGTCGGTGACTGCGGCTCTGTGCTGTTAGATGGTGTGTTGTCTGTGCTGGTCTCAGGAGGGTTTTCTGTGACTGTGGCCCTGTGCTGGTAGATGATGGGTTGTCTGTGCTGGTGTCAGGCGGGTTTTCTGTGACTGCGGCCCTGTGCTGTTAGATGGTGGGTTGTCTGTACTGGTCTCAGGAGGGTTTTCTGTGACTGTGGCCCTGTGCTGGTAGATGATGGGTTGTCTGTGCTGGTGTCAGGCGGGTTTTCTGTGACTGCGGCCCTGTGCTGTTAGATGGTGGGTTGTCTGTGCTGGTCTCAGGAGGGTTGTCGGTGACTGCGGCCCTGTGCTGTTAGATGATGGGTTGTCTGTGCTGGTCTCAGGAGGGTTGTCGGTGACTGCGGCCCTGTGCTGTTAGATGATGGGTTGTCTGTGCTGGTCTCAGGAGGGTTGTCGGTGACTGCGGCCCTGTGCTGTTAGATGGTGGGTTGTCTGTGCTGGTCTCAGGAGGGTTGTCGGTGACTGCGGGCCTGTTCTGGTGCCAGGCGGGTTGTCTGTGATTGCGGCCCTGTGCTAGTGTCATTCGGGTTAAATGTAACTACTGCCCTGTCCTGGTGTCAGGCGGGATGTCGGTGACTGCGGCCCTGTGCTGTTAGAATATGGGTTGTCTGTGCTGGTCTCAGGAGGGTTGTCGGTGACTGCGGCCCTGTGCTGTTAGATGATGGGTTGTCTGTGCTGGTCTCAGGAGGGTTGTCGGTGACTGCGGCCCTGTGCTGTTAGATGGTGGGTTGTCTGTGCTGGTCTCAGGAAGGTTGTCGGTGACTGCGGCCCTGTGCTGTTAGATGGTGGGTTGTCTGTGCTGGTCTCAGGAGGGTTGTCGGTGACTGCGGCCCTGTGCTGTTAGATGATGGGTTGTCTGTGCTGGTGTCAGGAGGGTTGTCGGTGACTGCGGCCCTGTGCTGTTACATGATGGGTTTTCTGTGCTGGTCTCAGGATGGTTGTCGGTGACTGCGGCCCTGTGCTGTTAGATGGTGGGTTGTCTGTGCTGGTCTCAGGAGGGTTGTCGGTGACTGCGGCCCTGTGCTGTTAGATGATGGGTTGTCTGTGCTGGTGTCAGGAGGGTTGTCGGTGACTGCGGCCCTGTGCTGTTAGATGATGGGTTGTCTGTGCTAGTCTCAGGAGGGTTGTCGGTGACTGCGGCCCTGTGCTGTTAGATGATGGGTTGTCTGTACTGGTGTCAGGAGGGTTGTCGGTGACTGCGGCCTGTGCTGTTAGATGATGGGTTGTCTGTGCTGGTGTCAGGAGGGTTGTCGGTGACTGCGGCCCTGTGCTGTTAGATGATGGGTGGTCTGTGCTGGTCTCAGGAGGGTTGTCGGTGACTGCGGCCCTGTGCTGTTAGATGGTGGGTTGTCTGTGCTGGTCTCAGGAGGGTTGTCGGTGACTGCGGCCCTGTGCTGTTAGATGGTGGGTTGTCTGTGCTGGTCTCAGGAGGGTTGTCGGTGACTGCGGCCCTGTGCTGTTAGATGATGGGTTGTCTGTGCTGGTCTCAGGAAGGTTGTCGGTGACTGCGGCCCTTTTGCTGTTAGACGGAGGGTTGTCTGTGCTGGTCTCAGGAGGGTTGTCGGTGACTGCGGCCCTGTGCTGTTAGATGATGGGTTGTCTGTGCTGGTCTCAGGAGGGTTGTCGGTGACTGCGGCCCTGTGCTGTTAGATGATGGGTTGTCTGTTCTGGTGTCAGGTGGGTTGTCGGTGACTGCGGCTCTGTGCTGTTAGATGGTGTTGTCTGTGCTGGTCTCAGGAGGGTTTTCTGTGACTGTGGCCCTGTGCTGGTAGATGATGGGTTGTCTGTGCTGGTGTCAGGCGGGTTTTCTGTGACTGCGGCCCTGTGCTGTTAGATGGTGGGTTGTCTGTGCTGGTCTCAGGAGGGTTTTCTGTGACTGTGGCCCTGTGCTGGTAGATGATGGGTTGTCTGTGCTGGTGTCAGGCGGGTTTTCTGTGACTGCGGCCCTGTGCTGTTAGATGGTGGGTTGTCTGTGCTGGTCTCAGGAGGGTTGTCGGTGACTGCGGCCCTGTGCTGTTAGATGATGGGTTGTCTGTGCTGGTCTCAGGATGGTTGTCGGTGACTGCGGCCCTGTGCTGTTAGATGATGGGTTGTCTGTGCTGGTCTCAGGAGGGTTGTCGGTGACTGCGGCCCTGTGCTGTTAGATGATGGGTTGTCTGTGCTGGTCTCAGGAGGGTTGTCTGTGATTGCGGCCCTGTGCTAGTGTCATTCGGGTTAGATGTAACTGCTGCCCTGTCCTGGTGTCAGGCGGGTTGTCGGTGACTGCGGCCCTGTGCTGTTAGATGGTGGGTTGTCTGTGCTGGTGTCAGGAGGGTTGTCGGTGACTGCGGCCCTGTGCTGTTAGATGATGGGTTGTCTGTGCTGGTCTCAGGAGGGTTGTCGGTGACTGCGGCCCTGTGCTGTTAGATGATGGGTTGTCTGTGCTGGTCTCAGGAGGGTTGTCGGTGACTGCGGCCCTGTGCTGTTAGATGATGGGTTGTCTGTGCTGGTGTCAGGAGGGTTGTCGGTGACTGCGGCCCTGTGCTGTTAGATGATGGGTTGTCTGTGCTGGTGTCAGGCGGGTTGTCGGTGACTGCGGCCCTGTGCTGTTAGATGATGGGTTGTCTGTGCTGGTGTCAGGAGGGTTGTCGGTGACTGCGGCCCTGTGCTGTTAGATGATGGGTTGTCTGTGCTGGTGTCAGGCGGGTTGTCGGAGACTGCGGCCCTGTGATGTTAGATGATGGGTTGTCTGTGCTGGTCTCAGGAGGGTTGTCGGTGACTGCGGCCCTGTGCTGTTAGATGATGGGTTGTCTGTGCTGTTGTCAGGAGGGTTGTCGGTGACTGCGGCCCTGTGCTGTTAGATGATGGGTTGTCTGTGCTGGTGTCAGGCGGGTAGTCGGTGACTGCGGCCCTGTGCTGTTAGATGATGGGTTGTCTGTGCTGGTGTCAGGCGGGTTGTCGGTGACTGCGGCCCTGTGCTGTTAGATGATGGGTTGTCTGTGCTGGTCTCAGGAGGGTTGTCGGTGACTGCGGCCCTGTGCTGTTAGATGATGGGTTGTCTGTGCTGGTGTCAGGAGGGTTGTCGGTGACTGCGGCCCTGTGCTGTTAGATGATGGGTTGTCTGTGCTGGTGTCAGGCGGGTTGTCGGTGACTGCGGCCCTGTGCTGTTAGATGATGGGTTGTCTGTGCTGGTCTCAGGAGGGTTGTCGGTGACTGCGGCCCTGTGCTGTTAGATGATGGGTTGTCTGTGCTGGTGTCAGGAGGGTTGTCGGTGACTGCGGCCCTGTGCTGTTAGATGATGGGTTGTCTGTGCTGGTGTCAGGAGGGTTGTCGGTGACTGCGGCCCTGTGCTGTTAGATGATGGGTTGTCTGTGCTGGTCTCAGTAGGGTTGTCGGTGACTGCGGCCCTGTGCTGTTAGATGATGGGTTGTCTGTGCTGGTGTCAGGAGGGTTGTCGGTGACTGCGGCCCTGTGCTGTTAGATGATGTGTTGTCTGTGCTGGTGTCAGGCGGGTTGTCGGTGACTGCGGCCCTGTGCTGTTAGATGATGGGTTGTCTGTGCTGGTGTCAGGAGGGTTGTCGGTGACTGCGGCCCTGTGCTGTTAGATGATGGGTTGTCTGTGCTGGTGTCAGGCGGGTTGTCGGTGACTGCGGCCCTGTGCTGTTAGATGATGGGTTGTCTGTGCTGGTCTCAGGAGGGTTGTCGGTGACTGCGGCCCTGTGCTGTTAGATGATGGGTTGTCTGTGCTGGTGTCAGGAGGGTTGTCGGTGACTGCGGCCCTGTGCTGTTAGATGATGGGTTGTCTGTGCTGGTGTCAGGCGGGTTGTCGGTGACTGCGGCCCTGTGCTGTTAGATGATGGGTTGTCTGTGCTGGTCTCAGGAGGGTTGTCGGTGACTGCGGCCCTGTGCTGTTAGATGATGAGTTGTCTGTGCTGGTGTCAGGAGGGTTGTCGGTGACTGCGGCCCTGTGCTGTTAGATGATGGGTTGTCTGTGCTGGTGTCAGGCGGGTTGTCGGTGACTGCGGCCCTGTGCTGTTAGATGGTGGGTTGTCTGTGCTGGTCTCAGGAGGGTTGTCGGTGACTGCGGCCCTGTGCTGTTAGATGATGGGTTGTCTGTGCTGGTTTCAGGAGGGTTGTCGGTGACTGCGGCCCTGTGTTGTTAGATGATGGGTTGTCTGTGCTGGTCTCAGGAGGGTTGTCGGTACCTGCGGCCCTGTGCTGTTAGATGGTGGGTTGTCTGTACTGGTCTCAGGAGGGTTGTCGGTGACTGCGGCCCTGTGCTGTTAGATGGTGGGTTGTCTTTGCTGGTCTCAGGAGGGTTGTCGGTGACTGCGGCCCTGTGCTGTTAGATGGTGGGTTGTCTGTGCTGGTCTCAGGAGGGTTGTCGGTGACTGCGGCCCTGTGCTATTAGATGGTGGGTTGTCTGTGCTGGTCTCAGGAGTGTTGTCGGTGACTGCGGCCCTGTGCTGTTAGATGATGGGTTGTCTGTGCTGGTCTCAGGAGGGTTGTCGGTGAGTGCGGCCCTGTGCTGTTAGATGGTGGGTTGTCTGTGCTGGTCTCAGGAAGGTTGTCGGTGACTGCGGCCCTGTGCTGTTAGATGGTGGGTTGTCTGTGCTGGTCTCAGGAGGTTTGTCGGTGACTGCGGCCCTGTGCTGTTAGATGATGGGTTGTCTGTGCTGGTCTCAGGAGGGTTGTCGGTGACTGCGGCCCTGTGCTGTTAGATGATGGGTTGTTTGTGCTGGTCTCAGGAGGGTTGTCGGTGACTGCGGCCCTGTGCTGTTAGATGGTGGGTTGTCTGTGCTGGTCTCAGGAGGGTTGTCGGTGACTGCGGCCCTGTGCTGTTAGATGGTGGGTTGTCTTTGCTGGTCTCAGGAGGGTTGTCGGTGACTGCGGCCCTGTGCTGTTAGATGGTGGGTTGTCTGTGCTAGTCTCAGGAGGGTTGTCGGTGACTGCGGCCCTGTGCTGTTAAATGGTGGGTTGTCTGTGCTGGTCTCAGGAGGGTTGTCGGTGACTGCGGCCCTGTGCTGTTAGATGATGGGTTGTCTGTGCTGGTCTCAGGAGGGTTGTCGGTGACTGCGGCCCTGTGCTGTTAGATGGTTGGTTGTCTGTGCTGGTCTCAGGAGGGTTGTCGGTGACTGCGGCCCTGTGCTGTTAGATGGTGGGTTGTCTGTGCTGGTCTCAGGAGGGTTGTTCGTGACTGCGGCCCTGTGCTGTTAGATGATGGGTTGTCTGTGCTGGTCTCAGGAGGGTTGTCGGTGACTGCGGCCCTGTGCTGTTAGATGATGGGTTGTCTGTGCTGGTCTCAGGAGGGTTGTCGGTGATTGCGGCCCTGAGCTGTTAGATGGTGGGTTGTCTGTGCTGGTCTCAGGAGGGTTGTCGGTGACTGCGGCCCTGTGCTGTTAGATGGTGGGTTGTCTTTGCTGGTCTTAGGAGGGTTGTCGGTGACTGCGGCCGTGTGCTGTTAGATGGTGGGTTGTCTGTGCTGGTCTCAGGAGGGTTGTCGGTGACTGCGGCCCTGTGCTGTTAGATGGTGGGTTGTCTGTGCTGGTCTCAGGAGAGTTGTCGGTGACTGCGGCCCTGTGCTGTTAGATAATGGGTTGTCTGTGCTGGTCTCAAGAGGGTTGTCGGTGACTGCGGCCCTGTGCTGTTAGATGGTGGGTTGTCTGTGCTGGTCTCAGGAGGGTTGTCGGTGACTGCAGCCCTGTGCTGTAAGATGATGGGTTGTCTGTGCTGGTCTCAGGAGGGTTGTCGGTGACTGCGGCCCTGTGCTGTTAGATGATGGGTTGTCTGTTCTGGTGTCAGGTGGGTTGTCGGTGACTGCGGCTCTGTGCTGTTAGATGGTGTGTTGTCTGTGCTGGTCTCAGGAGGGTTTTCTGTGACTGTGGCCCTGTGCTGGTAGATGATGGGTTGTCTGTGCTGGTGTCAGGCGGGTTTTCTGTGACTGCGGCCCTGTGCTGTTAGATGGTGGGTTGTCTGTACTGGTCTCAGGAGGGTTTTCTGTGACTGTGGCCCTGTGCTGGTAGATGATGGGTTGTCTGTGCTGGTGTCAGGTGGGTTTTCTGTGACTGCGGCCCTGTGCTGTTAGATGGTGGGTTGTCTGTGCTGGTCTCAGGAGGGTTGTCGGTGACTGCGGCCCTGTGCTGTAAGATGATGGGTTGTCTGTGCTGGTCTCAGGAGGGTTGTCGGTGACTGCGGCCCTGTGCTGTTAGATGATGGGTTGTCTGTGCTGGTTTCAGGAGGGTTGTCGGTGACTGCGGCCCTGTGCTGTTAGATGGTGGGTTGTCTGTGCTGGTCTCAGGAGGGTTGTCGGTGACTGCGGGCCTGTTCTGGTGCCAGGCGGGTTGTCTGTGATTGCGGCCCTGTGCTAGTGTCATTCGGGTTAAATGTAACTACTGCCCTGTCCTGGTGTCAGGCGGGATGTCGGTGACTGCGGCCCTGTGCTGTTAGAATATGGGTTGTCTGTGCTGGTCTCAGGAGGGTTGTCGGTGACTGCGGCCCTGTGCTGTTAGATGATGGGTTGTCTGTGCTGGTCTCAGGAGGGTTGTCGGTGACTGCGGCCCTGTGCTGTTAGATGGTGGGTTGTCTGTGCTGGTCTCAGGAAGGTTGTCGGTGACTGCGGCCCTGTGCTGTTAGATGGTGGGTTGTCTGTGCTGGTCTCAGGAGGGTTGTCGGTGACTGCGGCCCTGTGCTGTTAGATGATGGGTTGTCTGTGCTGGTGTCAGGAGGGTTGTCGGTGACTGCGGCCCTGTGCTGTTACATGATGGGTTTTCTGTGCTGGTCTCAGGATGGTTGTCGGTGACTGCGGCCCTGTGCTGTTAGATGGTGGGTTGTCTGTGCTGGTCTCAGGAGGTTTGTCGGTGACTGCGGCCCTGTGCTGTTAGATGATGGGTTGTCTGTGCTGGTGTCAGGAGGGTTGTCGGTGACTGCGGCCCTGTGCTGTTAGATGATGGGTTGTCTGTGCTAGTCTCAGGAGGGTTGTCGGTGACTGCGGCCCTGTGCTGTTAGATGATGGGTTGTCTGTACTGGTGTCAGGAGGGTTGTCGGTGACTGCGGCCCTGTGCTGTTAGATGATGGGTTGTCTGTGCTGGTGTCAGGAGGGTTGTCGGTGACTGCGGCCCTGTGCTGTTAGATGATGGGTGGTCTGTGCTGGTCTCAGGAGGGTTGTCGGTGACTGCGGCCCTGTGCTGTTAGATGGTGGGTTGTCTGTGCTGGTCTCAGGAGGGTTGTCGGTGACTGCGGCCCTGTGCTGTTAGATGGTGGGTTGTCTGTGCTGGTCTCAGGAGGGTTGTCGGTGACTGCGGCCCTGTGCTGTTAGATGATGGGTTGTCTGTGCTGGTCTCAGGAAGGTTGTCGGTGACTGCGGCCCTTTTGCTGTTAGACGGTGGGTTGTCTGTGCTGGTCTCAGGAGGGTTGTCGGTGACTGCGGCCCTGTGCTGTTAGATGATGGGTTGTCTGTGCTGGTCTCAGGAGGGTTGTCGGTGACTGCGGCCCTGTGCTGTTAGATGATGGGTTGTCTGTTCTGGTGTCAGGTGGGTTGTCGGTGACTGCGGCTCTGTGCTGTTAGATGGTGTGTTGTCTGTGCTGGTCTCAGGAGGGTTTTCTGTGACTGTGGCCCTGTGCTGGTAGATGATGGGTTGTCTGTGCTGGTGTCAGGCGGGTTTTCTGTGACTGCGGCCCTGTGCTGTTAGATGGTGGGTTGTCTGTGCTGGTCTCAGGAGGGTTTTCTGTGACTGTGGCCCTGTGCTGGTAGATGATGGGTTGTCTGTGCTGGTGTCAGGCGGGTTTTCTGTGACTGCGGCCCTGTGCTGTTAGATGGTGGGTTGTCTGTGCTGGTCTCAGGAGGGTTGTCGGTGACTGCGGCCCTGTGCTGTTAGATGATGGGTTGTCTGTGCTGGTCTCAGGATGGTTGTCGGTGACTGCGGCCCTGTGCTGTTAGATGATGGGTTGTCTGTGCTGGTCTCAGGAGGGTTGTCGGTGACTGCGGCCCTGTGCTGTTAGATGATGGGTTGTCTGTGCTGGTCTCAGGAGGGTTGTCTGTGATTGCGGCCCTGTGCTAGTGTCATTCGGGTTAGATGTAACTGCTGCCCTGTCCTGGTGTCAGGCGGGTTGTCGGTGACTGCGGCCCTGTGCTGTTAGATGGTGGGTTGTCTGTGCTGGTGTCAGGAGGGTTGTCGGTGACTGCGGCCCTGTGCTGTTAGATGATGGGTTGTCTGTGCTGGTCTCAGGAGGGTTGTCGGTGACTGCGGCCCTGTGCTGTTAGATGATGGGTTGTCTGTGCTGGTCTCAGGAGGGTTGTCGGTGACTGCGGCCCTGTGCTGTTAGATGATGGGTTGTCTGTGCTGGTGTCAGGAGGGTTGTCGGTGACTGCGGCCCTGTGCTGTTAGATGATGGGTTGTCTGTGCTGGTGTCAGGCGGGTTGTCGGTGACTGCGGCCCTGTGCTGTTAGATGATGGGTTGTCTGTGCTGGTGTCAGGAGGGTTGTCGGTGACTGCGGCCCTGTGCTGTTAGATGATGGGTTGTCTGTGCTGGTGTCAGGCGGGTTGTCGGTGACTGCGGCCCTGTGATGTTAGATGATGGGTTGTCTGTGCTGGTCTCAGGAGGGTTGTCGGTGACTGCGGCCCTGTGCTGTTAGATGATGGGTTGTCTGTGCTGTTGTCAGGAGGGTTGTCGGTGACTGCGGCCCTGTGCTGTTAGATGATGGGTTGTCTGTGCTGGTGTCAGGCGGGTAGTCGGTGACTGCGGCCCTGTGCTGTTAGATGATGGGTTGTCTGTGCTGGTGTCAGGCGGGTTGTCGGTGACTGCGGCCCTGTGCTGTTAGATGATGGGTTGTCTGTGCTGGTCTCAGGAGGGTTGTCGGTGACTGCGGCCCTGTGCTGTTAGATGATGGGTTGTCTGTGCTGGTGTCAGGAGGGTTGTCGGTGACTGCGGCCCTGTGCTGTTAGATGATGGGTTGTCTGTGCTGGTGTCAGGCGGGTTGTCGGTGACTGCGGCCCTGTGCTGTTAGATGATGGGTTGTCTGTGCTGGTCTCAGGAGGGTTGTCGGTGACTGCGGCCCTGTGCTGTTAGATGATGGGTTGTCTGTGCTGGTGTCAGGAGGGTTGTCGGTGACTGCGGCCCTGTGCTGTTAGATGATGGGTTGTCTGTGCTGGTGTCAGGAGGGTTGTCGGTGACTGCGGCCCTGTGCTGTTAGATGATGGGTTGTCTGTGCTGGTCTCAGTAGGGTTGTCGGTGACTGCGGCCCTGTGCTGTTAGATGATGGGTTGTCTGTGCTGGTGTCAGGAGGGTTGTCGGTGACTGCGGCCCTGTGCTGTTAGATGATGTGTTGTCTGTGCTGGTGTCAGGCGGGTTGTCGGTGACTGCGGCCCTGTGCTGTTAGATGATGGGTTGTCTGTGCTGGTGTCAGGAGGGTTGTCGGTGACTGCGGCCCTGTGCTGTTAGATGATGGGTTGTCTGTGCTGGTGTCAGGCGGGTTGTCGGTGACTGCGGCCCTGTGCTGTTAGATGATGGGTTGTCTGTGCTGGTCTCAGGAGGGTTGTCGGTGACTGCGGCCCTGTGCTGTTAGATGATGGGTTGTCTGTGCTGGTGTCAGGAGGGTTGTCGGTGACTGCGGCCCTGTGCTGTTAGATGATGGGTTGTCTGTGCTGGTGTCAGGCGGGTTGTCGGTGACTGCGGCCCTGTGCTGTTAGATGATGGGTTGTCTGTGCTGGTCTCAGGAGGGTTGTCGGTGACTGCGGCCCTGTGCTGTTAGATGATGAGTTGTCTGTGCTGGTGTCAGGAGGGTTGTCGGTGACTGCGGCCCTGTGCTGTTAGATGATGGGTTGTCTGTGCTGGTGTCAGGCGGGTTGTCGGTGACTGCGGCCCTGTGCTGTTAGATGGTGGGTTGTCTGTGCTGGTGTCAGGAGGGTTGTCGGTGACTGCGGCCCTGTGCTGTTAGATGATGGGTTGTCTGTGCTGGTCTCAGGAGGGTTGTCGGTGACTGCGGCCCTGTGCTGTTAGATGATGGGTTGTCTGTGCTGGTCTCAGGAGGGTTGTCGGTGACTGCGGCCCTGTGCTGTTAGATGATGGGTTGTCTGTTCTGGTGTCAGGTGGGTTGTCGGTGACTGCGGCTCTGTGCTGTTAGATGGTGTGTTGTCTGTGCTGGTCTCAGGAGGGTTGTCGGTGACTGTGGCCCTGTGCTGGTAGATGATGGGTTGTCTGTGCTGGTGTCAGGCGGGTTTTCTGTGACTGCGGCCCTGTGCTGTTAGATGGTGGGTTGTCTGTGCTGGTCTCAGGAGGGTTTTCTGTGACTGTGGCCCTGTGCTGGTCGATGATGGGTTGTTTGTGCTGGTGTCAGGCGGGTTTTCTTTGACTGCGGCCCTGTGCTGTTAGATGGTGGGTTGTCTGTGCTGGTCTCAGGAGGGTTGTCGGTGACTGCGGCCCTGTGCAGTTAGATGATGGGTTGTCTGTGCTGGTGTCAGGCGGGTTGTCGGTGACTGCGGCCCTGTGCTGTTAGATGGTGGGTTGTCTGAGCTGGTGTCAGGAGGGTTGTCGGTGACTGCGGCCCTGTGCTGTTAGATGGTGGGTGGTCTGTGCTGGTCTCAGGAGGGTTGTCTGTGACTGCGGCCCTGTTCTGGTGCCAGGCGGGTTGTCTGTGATTGCGGCCCTGTGCTAGTGTCATTCGGGTTAAATGTAACTGCTGCCCTTGTCCTGGTGTCAGGCGGGTTGTCGGTGACTGCGGCCCTGTGCTGTTAGATGGTGGGTTGTCTGTGCTGGTGTCAGGAGGGTTGTCGGTGACTGCGGCCCTGTGCTGTTAGATGATGGGTTGTCTGTGCTGGTGTCAGGCGGTTTTCTGTGACTGCGGCCCTGTGCTGTTAGATGGTGGTTTGTCTGTGCTGGTCTCAGGAGGGTTGTCGGTGACTGCGGCTCTGTGCTGTTAGATGGTGGGTTGTCTGTGCTGGTCTCAGGAGGGTTTTCTGTGACTGTGGCCCTGTGCTGGTAGATGATGGGTTGTCTGTGCTGGTGTCAGGCGGGTTTTCTGTGACTGCGGCCCTGTGCTGTTAGATGGTGGGTTGTCTGTGCTGGTCTCAGGAGGGTTTTCTGTGACTGTGGCCCTGTGCTGGTAGATGATGGGTTGTCTGTGCTGGAGTCAGGCGGGTTTTCTGTGACTGCTGCCCTGTGCTGTTAGATGGTGGGTTGTCTGTGCTGGTCTCAGGAGGGTTGTCGGTGACTGCGGCCCTGTGCTGGTAGATGATGGGTTGTCTGTACTGGTGTCAGGCGGGTTTTCTGTGACTGCGGCCCTGTGCTGTTAGATGGTGGGTTGTCTGTGCTGGTCTCAGGAGGGTTTTCTGTGACTGTGGCCCTGTGCTGTTAGATGATAAGTTGTCTGTGCTGGTCTCAGGAGGGTTTTCTGTGACTGTGGCCCTGTGCTGTTAGATGGTGGGTTGTCTGTGCTGGTCTCAGGAGGGTTTTCTGTGACTGTGGCCCGGTGCTGGTAGATGATGGGTTGTCTGTACTGGTGTCAGGCGGGTTTTCTGTGACTGCAGCCCTGTGCTGTTAGATGGTGGGTTGTCTGTGCTGGTATCAGGAGGGTTTTCTGTGACTGTGGCCCTGTGCTGTTAGATGGTGGGTTGTCTGTGCTGGTCTCAGGAGGGTTTTCTGTGACTGTGGCCCTGTGCTGTTAGATGGTGGGTTGTCTGTGCTGGTCTCAGGAGGGTTTTCTGTGACTGTGGCCCTGTGCTGGTTGATGATGGGTTGTCTGTACTGGTGTCAGGCGGGTTTTCTGTGACTGCGGCCCTGTGCTGTTAGATGGTGGGTTGTCTGTGCTGGTCTCAGGAGGGTTTTCTGTGACTGTGGCCCTGTGTTAGTAGATGATGGGTTGTCTGTACTGGTGTCAGGCGGGTATTCTGTGACTGCGGCCCTGTGCTGTTAGATGGTGGGTTGTCTGTGCTGGTCTCAGGAGGGTTTTCTGTAACTGTGGCCCTGTGCTGGTAGATGATGGGTTGTCTGTTCTGGTGTCAGGCGGGTTTTCTGTGACTGCGGCCCTGTGCTGTTAGATGGTGGGTTGTCTGTGCTGGTCTCAGGAGGGTTGTCGGTGACTGCGGCTCTGTGCTAATAGATGGTGGGTTGTCTGTGCTGGTGTCAGGCGGGTTTTCTGTGACTGCACCCCTGTGCTGTTAGATGGTGGGTTGTCTGTGCTGGTCTCAGGAGGGTTTTCTGTGACTGTGGCCCTGTGCTGGTAGATGATGGGTTGTCTGTGCTGGTGTCAGGCGGGTTTTCTGTGACTGCGGCCCTGTGCTGTTAGATGGTGTGTTGTCTGTGCTGGTCTCAGGAGGGTTGTCGGTGACTGCGGCTCTGTGCTGTTAGATGGTGGGTTGTCTGTGCTGGTGTCAGGCGGGTTTTCTGTGACTGCGGCCTTGTGCTGTTAGATGGTGGGTTGTCTGTGCTGGTCTCAGGAGGGTTTTCTGTGACTGTGGCCCTGTGCTGGTAGATGATGGGTTGTCTGTACTGGTGTCAGGCGGGTTTTCTGTGACTGCGGCCCTGTGCTGGTAGATGATGGGTTGTCTGTACTTGTGTCAGAAGGGTTTTCTGTGACTGCGGCCCTGTGCTGTTAGATGGTGGGTTGTCTGTGCTGGTCTCAGGAGGGTTTTCTGTGACTGCGGCCCTGTGCTGTTAGATGGTGGGTTGTCTGTGCTGGTCTCAGGAGGGTTTTCTGTGACTGTGGCCCTGTGCTGTAGATGGTGGGTTGTCTGTGCTGGTCTCAGGAGGGTTTTCTGTGACTGCGGCCCTGTGCTGTTAGATGGTAGGTTGTCTGTGCTGGTCTCAGGAGGGTATTCTGTGACTGCGGCCCTGTGCTGTTAGATGGTGGGTTGTCTGTGCTGGTCTCAGGAGGGTTTTCTGTGACTGCGGCCCTGTGCTGTTAGATGGTGGGTGGTTTGTGATGGTCTCAGGAGGGTTGTCGGTGACTGCGGCCCTGTGCTGGTAGATGATGGGTTGTCTGTACTGGTGTCAGGCGGGTGTTCTGTGACTGCGGCCCTGTGCTGTTAGATGGTGGGTTGTCTGTGCTGGTCTCAGGAGGGTTTTCTGTGACTGTGGCCCTGTGCTGGTAGATGATGGGTTGTCTGTGCTGGTGTCAGGCGGTTTTTCTGTGACTGCGGCCCTGTGATGTTAGATGGTGGGTTGTCTGTGCTGGTCTCAGGAGGGTATTCTGTGACTGTGGCCCTGTGCTGGTAGATGATGGGTTGTCTGTACTGGTGTCAGGCGGGTTTTCTGTGACTGCGGCCCTGTGCTGTTAGATGGTGGGTTGTCTGTGCAGGTCTCAGGAGGGTTTTCTGTGACTGCGGCCCTGTGCTGTTAGATGGTGGGTTGTCTGTGCTGGTCTCAGGAGGGTTGTCGGTGACTGCGGCCCTGTGCTGTTAGATGATGGGTTGTCTGTTCTGGTGTCAGGTGGGTTGTCGGTGACTGCGGCTCTGTGCTGTTAGATGGTGTGTTGTCTGTGCTGGTCTCAGGAGGGTTTTCTGTGACTGTGGCCCTGTGCTGGTAGATGATGGGTTGTCTGTGCTGGTGTCAGGCGGGTTTTCTGTGACTGCGGCCCTGTGCTGTTAGATGGTGGGTTGTCTGTGCTGGTGTCAGGTGGGTTTTCTGTGACTGCGGCCCTGTGCTGTTAGATGGTGGGTTGTCTGTGCTGGTCTCAGGAGGGTTGTCGGTGACTGCAACCCTGTGCTGTTAGATGATGGGTTGTCTGTGCTGGTGTCAGGCGGGTTGTCGGTGACTGCGGCCCTGTGCTGTTAGATGGTGGGTTGTCTGTGCTGGTGTCAGGAGGGTTGTCGGTGACTGCGGCCCTGTGCTGTTAGATGGTGGGTTGTCTGTGCTGGTCTCAGGAGGGTTGTCGGTGACTGCGGCCCTGTTGTGGTGCCAGGCGGGTTGTCTGTGATTGCGGCCCTGTGCTAGTGTCATTCGGGTTAAATGTAGCTGCTGCCCTTGTCCTGGTGTCAGGCGGGTTGTCGGTGACTGCGGCCCTGTGCTGTTAGATGGTGGGTTGTCTGTGCTGGTGTCAGGAGGGTTGTCGGTGACTGCGGCCCTGTGCTGTTAGATGATGGGTTGTCTGTGCTGGTGTCAGGCGGGTTTTCTGTGACTGCGGCCCTGTGCTGTTAGATGGTGGTTTGTCTGTGCTGGTCTCAGGAGGGTTGTCGGTGACTGCGGCTCTGTGCTGTTAGATGGTGGGTTGTCTGTGCTGGTCTCAGGACGGTTTTCTGTGACTGTGGCCCTGTGCTGGTAGATGATGGGTTGTCTGTGCTGGGTTCAGGCGGGTTTTCTGTGACTGCGGCCCTGTGCTGTTAGATGGTGGGTTGTCTGTGCTGGTCTCAGGAGGGTTTTCTGTGACTGTGGCCCTGTGCTGGTAGATGATGGGTTGTCTGTGCTGGAGTCAGGCGGGTTTTCTGTGACTGCGGCCCTGTGCTGTTAGATGGTGGGTTGTCTGTGCTGGTCTCAGGAGGGTTGTCGGTGACTGCGGCCCTGTGCTGGTAGATGATGGGTTGTCTGTACTGGTGTCAGGCGGGTTTTCTGTGACTGCGGCCCTGTGCTGTTAGATGGTGGGTTGTCTGTGCTGGTCTCAGGAGGGTTTTCTGTGACTGTGGCCCTGTGCTGTTAGATGATAAGTTGTCTGTGCTGGTCTCAGGAGGGTTTTCTGTGACTGTGGCCCTGTGCTGTTAGATGGTGGGTTGTCTGTGCTGGTCTCAGGAGGGTTTTCTGTGACTGTGGCCCTGTGCTGGTAGATGATGGGTTGTCTGTACTGGTGTCAGGCGGGTTTTCTGTGACTGCAGCCCTGTGCTGTTAGATGGTGGGTTGTCTGTGCTGGTCTCAGGAGGGTTTTCTGTGACTGTGGCCCTGTGCTGTTAGATGGTGGGTTGTCTGTGCTGGTCTCAGGAGGGTTTTCTGTGACTGTGGCCCTGTGCTGTTAGATGGTGGGTTGTCTGTGCTGGTCTCAGGAGGGTTTTCTGTGACTGTGGCCCTGTGCTGGTAGATGATGGGTTGTCTGTACTGGTGTCAGGCGGGTTTTCTGTGACTGCGGCCCTGTGCTGTTAGATGGTGGGTTGTCTGTGCTGGTCTCAGGAGGGTTTTCTGTGACTGTGGCCCTGTGCTGTTAGATGGTGGGTTGTCTGTGCTGGTCTCAGGAGGGTTTTCTGTGACTGTGGCCCTGTGCTAGTAGATGATGGGTTGTCTGTACTGGTCTCAGGAGGGTTTTCTGTGACTGTGGCCCTGTGCTAGTAGATGATTAGTTGTCTGTTCTGGTGTCAGGCGGGTTTTCTGTGACTGCGGCCCTGTGCTGTTAGATGGTGGGTTGTCTGTGCTGGTCTCAGGAGGGTTGTCGGTGACTGCGGCTCTGTGCTGTTAGATGGTGGGTTGTCTGTGCTGGTGTCAGGCGGGTTTTCTGTGACTGCACCCCTGTGCTGTTAGATGGTGGGTTGTCTGTGCTGGTCTCAGGAGGGTTTTCTGTGACTGTTGCCCTGTGCTGGTAGATGATGGGTTGTCTGTGCTGGTGTCAGGCGGGTTTTCTGTGACTGCGGCCCTGTGCTGTTAGATGGTGGGTTGTCTGTGCTGGTCTAAGGAGGGTTTTCTGTGACTGCGGCCCTGTGCTGTTAGATGGTGGGTTGTCTGTGCTGGTCTCAGGAGGGTTTTCTGTGACTGTGGCCCTGTGCTGTTAGATGGTGGGTTGTCTGTGCTGGTCTCAGGAGGGTTTTCTGTGACTGCGGCCCTGTGCTGTTAGATGGAAGGTTGTCTGTGCTGGTCTCAGGAGGGTATTCTGTGACTGCGGCCCTGTGCTGTTAGATGGTGGGTTGTCTGTGCTGGTCTCAGGAGGGTTTTCTGTGACTGCGGCCCTGTGCTGTTAGATGGTGGGTGGTCTGTGATGGTCTCAGGAGGGTTGTCGGTGACTGCGGCCCTGTGCTGGTAGATGATGGGTTGTCTGTACTGGTGTCAGGCGAGTTTTCTGTGACTGCGGCCCTGTGCTGTTAGATGGTGGGTTGTCTGTGCTGGTCTCAGGAGGGTTTTCTGTGACTGCGGCCCTGTGCTGTTAGATGGTAGGTTGTCTGTGCTGGTCTCAGGAGGGTATTCTGTGACTGCGGCCCTGTGCTGTTAGATGGTGGGTTGTCTGTGCTGGTCTCAGAAGGGTTGTCGGTGACTGCGGCCCTGTGCTGTTAGATGATGGGTTGTCTGTGCTGGTGTCAGGCGGGTTGTCGGTGACTTCGGCCCTGTGCTGTTAGATGGTGGGTTGTCTGTGCTGGTGTCAGGAGGGTTGTCGGTGACTGCGGCCCTGTGCTGTAATATGGTGGGTTGTCTGTGCTGGTGTCAGGAGGGTTGTCGGTGACTGCGGCCCTGTGCTGTTAGATGGTGGGTTGTCTGTGCTGGTCTCAGGAGGGTTTTCTGTGACTGTGGTCCTGTGCTGGTAGATGATGGGTTGTCTGTGCTGGTGTCAGGCGGGTTGTCGGTGACTGCGGCCCTGTGCTGTTAGATGGTAGGTTGTCTGTGCTGGTCTCAAGGAGGGTATTCTGTGACTGCGGCCCTGTGCTGTTAGATGGTGGGTTGTCTGTGCTGGTCTCAGGAGGGTTGTCGGTGACTGCGGCCCTGTGCTGTTAGATGATGGGTTGTCTGTGCTGGTGTCAGGCGGGTTGTCGGTGACTGCGGCCCTGTGCTGTTAGATGGTGGGTTGTCTGTGCTGGTTTCAGGAGGGTTGTCGGTGACTGCGGCCCTGTGTTGTTAGACGATGGGTTGTCTGTGCTGGTCTCAGGAGGGTTGTCGGTACCTGCGGCCCTGTGCTGTTAGATGGTGGGTTGTCTGTACTGGTCTCAGGAGGGTTGTCGGTGACTGCGGCCCTGTGCTGTTAGATGGTGGGTTGTCTTTGCTGGTCTCAGGAGGGTTGTCGGTGACTGCGGCCCTGTGCTGTTAGATGGTGGGTTGTCTGTGCTGGTCTCAGGAGGGTTGTCGGTGACTGCGGCCCTGTGCTATTAGATGGTGGGTTGTCTGTGCTGGTCTCAGGAGTGTTGTCGGTGACTGCGGCCCTGTGCTGTTAGATGATGGGTTGTCTGTGCTGGTCTCAGGAGGGTTGTCGGTGACTGCGGCCCTGTGCTGTTAGATGGTGGGTTGTCTGTGCTGGTCTCTGGAGGGTTGTCGGTGACAGCGGCCCTGTGCTGTTAGATGGTGGGTTGTCTGTGCTGGTCTCAGGAGGTTTGTCGGTGACTGCGGCCCTGTGCTGTTAGATGATGGGTTGTCTGTGCTGGTCTCAGGAGGGTTGTCGGTGACTGCGGCCCTGTGCTGTTAGATGATGGGTTGTTTGTGCTGGTCTCAGGAGGGTTGTCGGTGACTGCGGCCCTGTGCTGTTAGATGGTGGGTTGTCTGTGCTGGTCTCAGGAGGGTTGTCGGTGACTGCGGCCCTGTGCTGTTAGATGGTGGGTTGTCTTTGCTGGTCTCAGGAGGGTTGTCGGTGACTGCGGCCCTGTGCTGTTAGATGGTGGGTTGTCTGTGCTAGTCTCAGGAGGGTTGTCGGTGACTGCGGCCCTGTGCTGTTAAATGGTGGGTTGTCTGTGCTGGTCTCAGGAGGGTTGTCGGTGACTGCGGCCCTGTGCTGTTAGATGATGGGTTGTCTGTGCTGGTCTCAGGAGGGTTGTCGGTGACTGCGGCCCTGTGCTGTTAGATGGTGGGTTGTCTGTGCTGGTCTCAGGAGGGTTGTCGGTGACTGCGGCCCTGTGCTGTTAGATGGTGGGTTGTCTGTGCTGGTCTCAGGAGGGTTGTCGGTGACTGCGGCCCTGTGCTGTTAGATGATGGGTTGTCTGTGCTGGTCTCAGGAGGGTTGTCGGTGACTGCGGCCCTGTGCTGTTAGATGATGGGTTGTCTGTGCTGTTCTCAGGAGGGTTGTCGGTGATTGCGGCCCTGAGCTGTTAGATGGTGGGTTGTCTGTGCTGGTCTCAGGAGGGTTGTCGGTGACTGCGGCCCTGTGCTGTTAGATGGTGGGTTGTCTTTGCTGGTCTTAGGAGGGTTGTCGGTGACTGCGGCCCTGTGCTGTTAGATGGTGGGTTGTCTGTGCTGGTCTCAGGAGGGTTGTCGGTGACTGCGGCCCTGTGCTGTTAGATGGTGGGTTGTCTGTGCTGGTCTCAGGAGAGTTGTCGGTGACTGCGGCCCTGTGCTGTTAGATAATGGGTTGTCTGTGCTGGTCTCAAGAGGGTTGTCGGTGACTGCGGCCCTGTGCTGTTAGATGGTGGGTTGTCTGTGCTGGTCTCAGGAGGGTTGTCGGTAACTGCAGCCCTGTGCTGTTAGATGATGGGTTGTCTGTGCTGGTCTCAGGAGGGTTGTCGGTGACTGCGGCCCTGTGCTGTTAGATGATGGGTTGTCTGTTCTGGTGTCAGGTGGGTTGTCGGTGACTGCGGCTCTGTGCTGTTAGATGGTGTGTTGTCTGTGCTGGTCTCAGGAGGGTTTTCTGTGACTGTGGCCCTGTGCTGGTAGATGATGGGTTGTCTGTGCTGGTGTCAGGCGGGTTTTCTGTGACTGCGGCCCTGTGCTGTTAGATGGTGGGTTGTCTGTACTGGTCTCAGGAGGGTTTTCTGTGACTGTGGCCCTGTGCTGGTAGATGATGGATTGTCTGTGCTGGTGTCAGGCGGGTTTTCTGTGACTGCGGCCCTGTGCTGTTAGATGGTGGGTTGTCTGTGCTGGTCTCAGGTGGGTTGTCGGTGACTGCGGCCCTGTGCTGTTAGATGATGGGTTGTCTGTGCTGGTCTCAGGAGGGTTGTCGGTGACTGCGGCCCTGTGCTGTTAGATGATGGGTTGTCTGTGCTGGTCTCAGGAGGGTTGTCGGTGACTGCGGCCCTGTGCTGTTAGATGGTGGGTTGTCTGTGCTGGTCTCAGGAGGGTTGTCGGTGACTGCGGGCCTGTTCTGGTGCCAGGCGGGTTGTCTGTGATTGCGGCCCTGTGCTAGTGTCATTCGGGTTAAATGTAACTACTGCCCTGTCCTGGTGTCAGGCGGGATGTCGGTGACTGCGGCCCTGTGCTGTTAGAATATGGGTTGTCTGTGCTGGTCTCAGGAGGGTTGTCGGTGACTGCGGCCCTGTGCTGTTAGATGATGGGTTGTCTGTAATGGTCTCAGGAGGGTTGTCGGTGACTGCGGCCCTGTGCTGTTAGATGGTGGGTTGTCTGTGCTGGTCTCAGGAAGGTTGTCGGTGACTGCGGCCCTGTGCTGTTAGATGGTGGGTTGTCTGTGCTGGTCTCAGGAGGGTTGTCGGTGACTGCGGCCCTGTGCTGTTAGATGATGGGTTGTCTGTGCTGGTGTCAGGAGGGTTGTCGGTGACTGCGGCCATGTGCTGTTACATGATGGGTTTTCTGTGCTGGTCTCAGGATGGTTGTCAGTGACTGCGGCCCTGTGCTGTTAGATGGTGGGTTGTCTGTGCTGGTCTCAGGAGGGTTGTCGGTGACTGCGGCCCTGTGCTGTTAGATGATGGGTTGTCTGTGCTGGTGTCAGGAGGGTTGTCGGTGACTGCGGCCCTGTGCTGTTAGATGATGGGTTGTCTGTGCTAGTCTCAGGAGGGTTGTCGGTGACTGCGGCCCTGTGCTGTTAGATGATGGGTTGTCTGTACTGGTGTCAGGAGGGTTGTCGGTGACTGCGGCCCTGTGCTGTTAGATGATGGGTTGTCTGTGCTGGTGTCAGGAGGGTTGTCGGTGACTGCGGCCCTGTGCTGTTAGATGATGGGTGGTCTGTGCTGGTCTCAGGAGGGTTGTCGGTGACTGCGGCCCTGTGCTGTTAGATGGTGGGTTGTCTGTGCTGGTCTCAGGAGGGTTGTCGGTGACTGCGGCCCTGTGCTGTTAGATGGTGGGTTGTCTGTGCTGGTCTCAGGAGGTTTGTCGGTGACTGCGGCCCTGTTCTGTTAGATGATGGGTTGTCTGTGCTGGTCTCAGGAGGGTTGTCGGTGACTGCTGCCCTTTTGCTGTTAGACGGTGGGTTGTCTGTGCTGGTCTCAGGAGGGTTGTCGGTGACTGCGGCCCTGTGCTGTTAGATGATGGGTTGTCTGTGCTGGTCTCAGGAGGGTTGTCGGTGACTGCGGCCCTGTGCTGTTAGATGATGGGTTGTCTGTTCTGGTGTCAGGTGGGTTGTCGGTGACTGCGGCTCTATGCTGTTAGATGGTGTGTTGTCTGTGCTGGTCTCAGGAGGGTTTTCTGTGACTGTGGCCCTGTGCTGGTAGATGATGGGTTGTCTGTGCTGGTGTCAGGCGGGTTTTCTGTGACTGCGGCCCTGTGCTGTTAGATGGTGGGTTGTCTGTGCTGGTCTCAGGAGGGTTTTCTGTGACTGTGGCCCTGTGCTGGTAGATGATGGGTTGTCTGTGCTGGTGTCAGGCGGGTTTTCTGTGACTGCGGCCCTGTGCTGTTAGATGGTGGGTTGTCTGTGCTGGTCTCAGGAGGGTTGTCGGTGACTGCGGCCCTGTGCTGTTAGATGATGGGTTGTCTGTGCTGGTCTCAGGATGGTTGTCGGTGACTGCGGCCCTGTGCTGTTAGATGATGGGTTGTCTGTGCTGGTCTCAGGAGGGTTGTCGGTGACTGCGGCCCTGTGCTGTTAGATGATGGGTTGTCTGTGCTGGTCTCAGGAGGGTTGTCTGTGATTGCGGCCCTGTGCTAGTGTCATTCGGGTTAGATGTAACTGCTGCCCTGTCCTGGTGTCAGGCGGGTTGTCGGTGACTGCGGCCCTGTGCTGTTAGATGGTGGGTTGTCTGTGCTGGTGTCAGGAGGGTTGTCGGTGACTGCGGCCCTGTGCTGTTAGATGATGGGTTGTCTGTGCTGGTCTCAGGAGGGTTGTCGGTGACTGCGGCCCTGTGCTGTTAGATGATGGGTTGTCTGTGCTGGTCTCAGGAGGGTTGTCGGTGACTGCGGCCCTGTGCTGTTAGATGATGGGTTGTCTGTGCTGGTGTCAGGAGGGTTGTCGGTGACTGCGGCCCTGTGCTGTTAGATGATGGGTTGTCTGTGCTGGTGTCAGGCGGGTTGTCGGTGACTGCGGCCCTGTGCTGTTAGATGATGGGTTGTCTGTGCTGGTGTCAGGAGGGTTGTCGGTGACTGCGGCCCTGTGCTGTTAGATGATGGGTTGTCTGTGCTGGTGTCAGGCGGGTTGTCGGTGACTGCGGCCCTGTGATGTTAGATGATGGGTTGTCTGTGCTGGTCTCAGGAGGGTTGTCGGTGACTGCGGCCCTGTGCTGTTAGATGATGGGTTGTCTGTGCTGTTGTCAGGAGGGTTGTCGGTGACTGCGGCCCTGTGCTGTTAGATGATGGGTTGTCTGTGCTGGTGTCAGGCGGGTAGTCGGTGACTGCGGCCCTGTGCTGTTAGATGATGGGTTGTCTGTGCTGGTGTCAGGCGGGTTGTCGGTGACTGCGGCCCTGTGCTGTTAGATTATGGGTTGTCTGTGCTGGTCTCAGGAGGGTTGTCGGTGACTGCGGCCCTGTGCTGTTAGATGATGGGTTGTCTGTGCTGGTGTCAGGAGGGTTGTCGGTGACTGCGGCCCTGTGCTGTTAGATGATGGGTTGTCTGTGCTGGTGTCAGGCGGGTTGTCGGTGACTGCGGCCCTGTGCTGTTAGATGATGGGTTGTCTGTGCTGGTCTCAGGAGGGTTGTCGGTGACTGCGGCCCTGTGCTGTTAGATGATGGGTTGTCTGTGCTGGTGTCAGGAGGGTTGTCGGTGACTGCGGCCCTGTGCTGTTAGATGATGGGTTGTCTGTGCTGGTGTCAGGAGGGTTGTCGGTGACTGCGGCCCTGTGCTGTTAGATGATGGGTTGTCTGTGCTGGTCTCAGTAGGGTTGTCGGTGACTGCGGCCCTGTGCTGTTAGATGATGGGTTGTCTGTGCTGGTGTCAGGAGGGTTGTCGGTGACTGCGGCCCTGTGCTGTTAGATGATGTGTTGTCTGTGCTGGTGTCAGGCGGGTTGTCGGTGACTGCGGCCCTGTGCTGTTAGATGATGGGTTGTCTGTGCTGGTGTCAGGAGGGTTGTCGGTGACTGCGGCCCTGTGCTGTTAGATGATGGGTTGTCTGTGCTGGTGTCAGGCGGGTTGTCGGTGACTGCGGCCCTGTGCTGTTAGATGATGGGTTGTCTGTGCTGGTCTCAGGAGGGTTGTCGGTGACTGCGGCCCTGTGCTGTTAGATGATGGGTTGTCTGTGCTGGTGTCAGGAGGGTTGTCGGTGACTGCGGCCCTGTGCTGTTAGATGATGGGTTGTCTGTGCTGGTGTCAGGCGGGTTGTCGGTGACTGCGGCCCTGTGCTGTTAGATGATGGGTTGTCTGTGCTGGTCTCAGGAGGGTTGTCGGTGACTGCGGCCCTGTGCTGTTAGATGATGAGTTGTCTGTGCTGGTGTCAGGAGGTTTGTCGGTGACTGCGGCCCTGTGCTGTTAGATGATGGGTTGTCTGTGCTGGTGTCAGGCGGGTTGTCGGTGACTGCGGCCCTGTGCTGTTAGATGGTGGGTTGTCTGTGCTGGTGTCAGGAGGGTTGTCGGTGACTGCGGCCCTGTGCTGTTAGATGAAAGGTTGTCTGTGCTGGTCTCAGGAGGGTTGTCGGTGACTGCGGCCCTGTGCTGTTAGATGATGGGTTGTCTGTGCTGGTCTCAGGAGGGTTGTCGGTGACTGCGGCCCTGTGCTGTTAGATGATGGGTTGTCTGTTCTGGTGTCAGGTGGGTTGTCGGTGACTGCGGCTCTGTGCTGTTAGATGGTGGGTTGTCTGTGCTGGTCTCAGGAGGGTTTTCTGTGACTGCGGCCCTGTGCTGGTAGATGATGGGTTGTCTGTACTTGTGTCAGAAGGGTTTTCTGTGACTGCGGCCCTGTGCTGTTAGATGGTGGGTTGTCTGTGCTGGTCTCAGGAGGGTTTTCTGTGACTGCGGCCCTGTGCTGTTAGATGGTGGGTTGTCTGTGCTGGTCTCAGGAGGGTTTTCTGTGACTGTGGCCCTGTGCTGTAGATGGTGGGTTGTCTGTGCTGGTCTCAGGAGGGTTTTCTGTGACTGCGGCCCTGTGCTGTTAGATGGTAGGTTGTCTGTGCTGGTCTCAGGAGGGTATTCTGTGACTGCGGCCCTGTGCTGTTAGATGGTGGGTTGTCTGTGCTGGTCTCAGGAGGGTTTTCTGTGACTGCGGCCCTGTGCTGTTAGATGGTGGGTGGTTTGTGATGGTCTCAGGAGGGTTGTCGGTGACTGCGGCCCTGTGCTGGTAGATGATGGGTTGTCTGTACTGGTGTCAGGCGGGTGTTCTGTGACTGCGGCCCTGTGCTGTTAGATGGTGGGTTGTCTGTGCTGGTCTCAGGAGGGTTTTCTGTGACTGTGGCCCTGTGCTGGTAGATGATGGGTTGTCTGTGCTGGTGTCAGGCGGTTTTTCTGTGACTGCGGCCCTGTGATGTTAGATGGTGGGTTGTCTGTGCTGGTCTCAGGAGGGTATTCTGTGACTGTGGCCCTGTGCTGGTAGATGATGGGTTGTCTGTACTGGTGTCAGGCGGGTTTTCTGTGACTGCGGCCCTGTGCTGTTAGATGGTGGGTTGTCTGTGCAGGTCTCAGGAGGGTTTTCTGTGACTGCGGCCCTGTGCTGTTAGATGGTGGGTTGTCTGTGCTGGTCTCAGGAGGGTTGTCGGTGACTGCGGCCCTGTGCTGTTAGATGATGGGTTGTCTGTTCTGGTGTCAGGTGGGTTGTCGGTGACTGCGGCTCTGTGCTGTTAGATGGTGTGTTGTCTGTGCTGGTCTCAGGAGGGTTTTCTGTGACTGTGGCCCTGTGCTGGTAGATGATGGGTTGTCTGTGCTGGTGTCAGGCGGGTTTTCTGTGACTGCGGCCCTGTGCTGTTAGATGGTGGGTTGTCTGTGCTGGTGTCAGGTGGGTTTTCTGTGACTGCGGCCCTGTGCTGTTAGATGGTGGGTTGTCTGTGCTGGTCTCAGGAGGGTTGTCGGTGACTGCAACCCTGTGCTGTTAGATGATGGGTTGTCTGTGCTGGTGTCAGGCGGGTTGTCGGTGACTGCGGCCCTGTGCTGTTAGATGGTGGGTTGTCTGTGCTGGTGTCAGGAGGGTTGTCGGTGACTGCGGCCCTGTGCTGTTAGATGGTGGGTTGTCTGTGCTGGTCTCAGGAGGGTTGTCGGTGACTGCGGCCCTGTTGTGGTGCCAGGCGGGTTGTCTGTGATTGCGGCCCTGTGCTAGTGTCATTCGGGTTAAATGTAGCTGCTGCCCTTGTCCTGGTGTCAGGCGGGTTGTCGGTGACTGCGGCCCTGTGCTGTTAGATGGTGGGTTGTCTGTGCTGGTGTCAGGAGGGTTGTCGGTGACTGCGGCCCTGTGCTGTTAGATGATGGGTTGTCTGTGCTGGTGTCAGGCGGGTTTTCTGTGACTGCGGCCCTGTGCTGTTAGATGGTGGTTTGTCTGTGCTGGTCTCAGGAGGGTTGTCGGTGACTGCGGCTCTGTGCTGTTAGATGGTGGGTTGTCTGTGCTGGTCTCAGGACGGTTTTCTGTGACTGTGGCCCTGTGCTGGTAGATGATGGGTTGTCTGTGCTGGGTTCAGGCGGGTTTTCTGTGACTGCGGCCCTGTGCTGTTAGATGGTGGGTTGTCTGTGCTGGTCTCAGGAGGGTTTTCTGTGACTGTGGCCCTGTGCTGGTAGATGATGGGTTGTCTGTGCTGGAGTCAGGCGGGTTTTCTGTGACTGCGGCCCTGTGCTGTTAGATGGTGGGTTGTCTGTGCTGGTCTCAGGAGGGTTGTCGGTGACTGCGGCCCTGTGCTGGTAGATGATGGGTTGTCTGTACTGGTGTCAGGCGGGTTTTCTGTGACTGCGGCCCTGTGCTGTTAGATGGTGGGTTGTCTGTGCTGGTCTCAGGAGGGTTTTCTGTGACTGTGGCCCTGTGCTGTTAGATGATAAGTTGTCTGTGCTGGTCTCAGGAGGGTTTTCTGTGACTGTGGCCCTGTGCTGTTAGATGGTGGGTTGTCTGTGCTGGTCTCAGGAGGGTTTTCTGTGACTGTGGCCCTGTGCTGGTAGATGATGGGTTGTCTGTACTGGTGTCAGGCGGGTTTTCTGTGACTGCAGCCCTGTGCTGTTAGATGGTGGGTTGTCTGTGCTGGTCTCAGGAGGGTTTTCTGTGACTGTGGCCCTGTGCTGTTAGATGGTGGGTTGTCTGTGCTGGTCTCAGGAGGGTTTTCTGTGACTGTGGCCCTGTGCTGTTAGATGGTGGGTTGTCTGTGCTGGTCTCAGGAGGGTTTTCTGTGACTGTGGCCCTGTGCTGGTAGATGATGGGTTGTCTGTACTGGTGTCAGGCGGGTTTTCTGTGACTGCGGCCCTGTGCTGTTAGATGGTGGGTTGTCTGTGCTGGTCTCAGGAGGGTTTTCTGTGACTGTGGCCCTGTGCTGTTAGATGGTGGGTTGTCTGTGCTGGTCTCAGGAGGGTTTTCTGTGACTGTGGCCCTGTGCTAGTAGATGATGGGTTGTCTGTACTGGTCTCAGGAGGGTTTTCTGTGACTGTGGCCCTGTGCTAGTAGATGATTAGTTGTCTGTTCTGGTGTCAGGCGGGTTTTCTGTGACTGCGGCCCTGTGCTGTTAGATGGTGGGTTGTCTGTGCTGGTCTCAGGAGGGTTGTCGGTGACTGCGGCTCTGTGCTGTTAGATGGTGGGTTGTCTGTGCTGGTGTCAGGCGGGTTTTCTGTGACTGCACCCCTGTGCTGTTAGATGGTGGGTTGTCTGTGCTGGTCTCAGGAGGGTTTTCTGTGACTGTTGCCCTGTGCTGGTAGATGATGGGTTGTCTGTGCTGGTGTCAGGCGGGTTTTCTGTGACTGCGGCCCTGTGCTGTTAGATGGTGGGTTGTCTGTGCTGGTCTAAGGAGGGTTTTCTGTGACTGCGGCCCTGTGCTGTTAGATGGTGGGTTGTCTGTGCTGGTCTCAGGAGGGTTTTCTGTGACTGTGGCCCTGTGCTGTTAGATGGTGGGTTGTCTGTGCTGGTCTCAGGAGGGTTTTCTGTGACTGCGGCCCTGTGCTGTTAGATGGAAGGTTGTCTGTGCTGGTCTCAGGAGGGTATTCTGTGACTGCGGCCCTGTGCTGTTAGATGGTGGGTTGTCTGTGCTGGTCTCAGGAGGGTTTTCTGTGACTGCGGCCCTGTGCTGTTAGATGGTGGGTGGTCTGTGATGGTCTCAGGAGGGTTGTCGGTGACTGCGGCCCTGTGCTGGTAGATGATGGGTTGTCTGTACTGGTGTCAGGCGAGTTTTCTGTGACTGCGGCCCTGTGCTGTTAGATGGTGGGTTGTCTGTGCTGGTCTCAGGAGGGTTTTCTGTGACTGCGGCCCTGTGCTGTTAGATGGTAGGTTGTCTGTGCTGGTCTCAGGAGGGTATTCTGTGACTGCGGCCCTGTGCTGTTAGATGGTGGGTTGTCTGTGCTGGTCTCAGAAGGGTTGTCGGTGACTGCGGCCCTGTGCTGTTAGATGATGGGTTGTCTGTGCTGGTGTCAGGCGGGTTGTCGGTGACTTCGGCCCTGTGCTGTTAGATGGTGGGTTGTCTGTGCTGGTGTCAGGAGGGTTGTCGGTGACTGCGGCCCTGTGCTGTAATATGGTGGGTTGTCTGTGCTGGTGTCAGGAGGGTTGTCGGTGACTGCGGCCCTGTGCTGTTAGATGGTGGGTTGTCTGTGCTGGTCTCAGGAGGGTTTTCTGTGACTGTGGTCCTGTGCTGGTAGATGATGGGTTGTCTGTGCTGGTGTCAGGCGGGTTGTCGGTGACTGCGGCCCTGTGCTGTTAGATGGTAGGTTGTCTGTGCTGGTCTCAAGGAGGGTATTCTGTGACTGCGGCCCTGTGCTGTTAGATGGTGGGTTGTCTGTGCTGGTCTCAGGAGGGTTGTCGGTGACTGCGGCCCTGTGCTGTTAGATGATGGGTTGTCTGTGCTGGTGTCAGGCGGGTTGTCGGTGACTGCGGCCCTGTGCTGTTAGATGGTGGGTTGTCTGTGCTGGTTTCAGGAGGGTTGTCGGTGACTGCGGCCCTGTGTTGTTAGACGATGGGTTGTCTGTGCTGGTCTCAGGAGGGTTGTCGGTACCTGCGGCCCTGTGCTGTTAGATGGTGGGTTGTCTGTACTGGTCTCAGGAGGGTTGTCGGTGACTGCGGCCCTGTGCTGTTAGATGGTGGGTTGTCTTTGCTGGTCTCAGGAGGGTTGTCGGTGACTGCGGCCCTGTGCTGTTAGATGGTGGGTTGTCTGTGCTGGTCTCAGGAGGGTTGTCGGTGACTGCGGCCCTGTGCTATTAGATGGTGGGTTGTCTGTGCTGGTCTCAGGAGTGTTGTCGGTGACTGCGGCCCTGTGCTGTTAGATGATGGGTTGTCTGTGCTGGTCTCAGGAGGGTTGTCGGTGACTGCGGCCCTGTGCTGTTAGATGGTGGGTTGTCTGTGCTGGTCTCTGGAGGGTTGTCGGTGACAGCGGCCCTGTGCTGTTAGATGGTGGGTTGTCTGTGCTGGTCTCAGGAGGTTTGTCGGTGACTGCGGCCCTGTGCTGTTAGATGATGGGTTGTCTGTGCTGGTCTCAGGAGGGTTGTCGGTGACTGCGGCCCTGTGCTGTTAGATGATGGGTTGTTTGTGCTGGTCTCAGGAGGGTTGTCGGTGACTGCGGCCCTGTGCTGTTAGATGGTGGGTTGTCTGTGCTGGTCTCAGGAGGGTTGTCGGTGACTGCGGCCCTGTGCTGTTAGATGGTGGGTTGTCTTTGCTGGTCTCAGGAGGGTTGTCGGTGACTGCGGCCCTGTGCTGTTAGATGGTGGGTTGTCTGTGCTAGTCTCAGGAGGGTTGTCGGTGACTGCGGCCCTGTGCTGTTAAATGGTGGGTTGTCTGTGCTGGTCTCAGGAGGGTTGTCGGTGACTGCGGCCCTGTGCTGTTAGATGATGGGTTGTCTGTGCTGGTCTCAGGAGGGTTGTCGGTGACTGCGGCCCTGTGCTGTTAGATGGTGGGTTGTCTGTGCTGGTCTCAGGAGGGTTGTCGGTGACTGCGGCCCTGTGCTGTTAGATGGTGGGTTGTCTGTGCTGGTCTCAGGAGGGTTGTCGGTGACTGCGGCCCTGTGCTGTTAGATGATGGGTTGTCTGTGCTGGTCTCAGGAGGGTTGTCGGTGACTGCGGCCCTGTGCTGTTAGATGATGGGTTGTCTGTGCTGGTCTCAGGAGGGTTGTCGGTGATTGCGGCCCTGAGCTGTTAGATGGTGGGTTGTCTGTGCTGGTCTCAGGAGGGTTGTCGGTGACTGCGGCCCTGTGCTGTTAGATGGTGGGTTGTCTTTGCTGGTCTTAGGAGGGTTGTCGGTGACTGCGGCCCTGTGCTGTTAGATGGTGGGTTGTCTGTGCTGGTCTCAGGAGGGTTGTCGGTGACTGCGGCCCTGTGCTGTTAGATGGTGGGTTGTCTGTGCTGGTCTCAGGAGAGTTGTCGGTGACTGCGGCCCTGTGCTGTTAGATAATGGGTTGTCTGTGCTGGTCTCAAGAGGGTTGTCGGTGACTGCGGCCCTGTGCTGTTAGATGGTGGGTTGTCTGTGCTGGTCTCAGGAGGGTTGTCGGTAACTGCAGCCCTGTGCTGTTAGATGATGGGTTGTCTGTGCTGGTCTCAGGAGGGTTGTCGGTGACTGCGGCCCTGTGCTGTTAGATGATGGGTTGTCTGTTCTGGTGTCAGGTGGGTTGTCGGTGACTGCGGCTCTGTGCTGTTAGATGGTGTGTTGTCTGTGCTGGTCTCAGGAGGGTTTTCTGTGACTGTGGCCCTGTGCTGGTAGATGATGGGTTGTCTGTGCTGGTGTCAGGCGGGTTTTCTGTGACTGCGGCCCTGTGCTGTTAGATGGTGGGTTGTCTGTACTGGTCTCAGGAGGGTTTTCTGTGACTGTGGCCCTGTGCTGGTAGATGATGGATTGTCTGTGCTGGTGTCAGGCGGGTTTTCTGTGACTGCGGCCCTGTGCTGTTAGATGGTGGGTTGTCTGTGCTGGTCTCAGGTGGGTTGTCGGTGACTGCGGCCCTGTGCTGTTAGATGATGGGTTGTCTGTGCTGGTCTCAGGAGGGTTGTCGGTGACTGCGGCCCTGTGCTGTTAGATGATGGGTTGTCTGTGCTGGTCTCAGGAGGGTTGTCGGTGACTGCGGCCCTGTGCTGTTAGATGGTGGGTTGTCTGTGCTGGTCTCAGGAGGGTTGTCGGTGACTGCGGGCCTGTTCTGGTGCCAGGCGGGTTGTCTGTGATTGCGGCCCTGTGCTAGTGTCATTCGGGTTAAATGTAACTACTGCCCTGTCCTGGTGTCAGGCGGGATGTCGGTGACTGCGGCCCTGTGCTGTTAGAATATGGGTTGTCTGTGCTGGTCTCAGGAGGGTTGTCGGTGACTGCGGCCCTGTGCTGTTAGATGATGGGTTGTCTGTAATGGTCTCAGGAGGGTTGTCGGTGACTGCGGCCCTGTGCTGTTAGATGGTGGGTTGTCTGTGCTGGTCTCAGGAAGGTTGTCGGTGACTGCGGCCCTGTGCTGTTAGATGGTGGGTTGTCTGTGCTGGTCTCAGGAGGGTTGTCGGTGACTGCGGCCCTGTGCTGTTAGATGATGGGTTGTCTGTGCTGGTGTCAGGAGGGTTGTCGGTGACTGCGGCCATGTGCTGTTACATGATGGGTTTTCTGTGCTGGTCTCAGGATGGTTGTCAGTGACTGCGGCCCTGTGCTGTTAGATGGTGGGTTGTCTGTGCTGGTCTCAGGAGGGTTGTCGGTGACTGCGGCCCTGTGCTGTTAGATGATGGGTTGTCTGTGCTGGTGTCAGGAGGGTTGTCGGTGACTGCGGCCCTGTGCTGTTAGATGATGGGTTGTCTGTGCTAGTCTCAGGAGGGTTGTCGGTGACTGCGGCCCTGTGCTGTTAGATGATGGGTTGTCTGTACTGGTGTCAGGAGGGTTGTCGGTGACTGCGGCCCTGTGCTGTTAGATGATGGGTTGTCTGTGCTGGTGTCAGGAGGGTTGTCGGTGACTGCGGCCCTGTGCTGTTAGATGATGGGTGGTCTGTGCTGGTCTCAGGAGGGTTGTCGGTGACTGCGGCCCTGTGCTGTTAGATGGTGGGTTGTCTGTGCTGGTCTCAGGAGGGTTGTCGGTGACTGCGGCCCTGTGCTGTTAGATGGTGGGTTGTCTGTGCTGGTCTCAGGAGGTTTGTCGGTGACTGCGGCCCTGTTCTGTTAGATGATGGGTTGTCTGTGCTGGTCTCAGGAGGGTTGTCGGTGACTGCTGCCCTTTTGCTGTTAGACGGTGGGTTGTCTGTGCTGGTCTCAGGAGGGTTGTCGGTGACTGCGGCCCTGTGCTGTTAGATGATGGGTTGTCTGTGCTGGTCTCAGGAGGGTTGTCGGTGACTGCGGCCCTGTGCTGTTAGATGATGGGTTGTCTGTTCTGGTGTCAGGTGGGTTGTCGGTGACTGCGGCTCTATGCTGTTAGATGGTGTGTTGTCTGTGCTGGTCTCAGGAGGGTTTTCTGTGACTGTGGCCCTGTGCTGGTAGATGATGGGTTGTCTGTGCTGGTGTCAGGCGGGTTTTCTGTGACTGCGGCCCTGTGCTGTTAGATGGTGGGTTGTCTGTGCTGGTCTCAGGAGGGTTTTCTGTGACTGTGGCCCTGTGCTGGTAGATGATGGGTTGTCTGTGCTGGTGTCAGGCGGGTTTTCTGTGACTGCGGCCCTGTGCTGTTAGATGGTGGGTTGTCTGTGCTGGTCTCAGGAGGGTTGTCGGTGACTGCGGCCCTGTGCTGTTAGATGATGGGTTGTCTGTGCTGGTCTCAGGATGGTTGTCGGTGACTGCGGCCCTGTGCTGTTAGATGATGGGTTGTCTGTGCTGGTCTCAGGAGGGTTGTCGGTGACTGCGGCCCTGTGCTGTTAGATGATGGGTTGTCTGTGCTGGTCTCAGGAGGGTTGTCTGTGATTGCGGCCCTGTGCTAGTGTCATTCGGGTTAGATGTAACTGCTGCCCTGTCCTGGTGTCAGGCGGGTTGTCGGTGACTGCGGCCCTGTGCTGTTAGATGGTGGGTTGTCTGTGCTGGTGTCAGGAGGGTTGTCGGTGACTGCGGCCCTGTGCTGTTAGATGATGGGTTGTCTGTGCTGGTCTCAGGAGGGTTGTCGGTGACTGCGGCCCTGTGCTGTTAGATGATGGGTTGTCTGTGCTGGTCTCAGGAGGGTTGTCGGTGACTGCGGCCCTGTGCTGTTAGATGATGGGTTGTCTGTGCTGGTGTCAGGAGGGTTGTCGGTGACTGCGGCCCTGTGCTGTTAGATGATGGGTTGTCTGTGCTGGTGTCAGGCGGGTTGTCGGTGACTGCGGCCCTGTGCTGTTAGATGATGGGTTGTCTGTGCTGGTGTCAGGAGGGTTGTCGGTGACTGCGGCCCTGTGCTGTTAGATGATGGGTTGTCTGTGCTGGTGTCAGGCGGGTTGTCGGTGACTGCGGCCCTGTGATGTTAGATGATGGGTTGTCTGTGCTGGTCTCAGGAGGGTTGTCGGTGACTGCGGCCCTGTGCTGTTAGATGATGGGTTGTCTGTGCTGTTGTCAGGAGGGTTGTCGGTGACTGCGGCCCTGTGCTGTTAGATGATGGGTTGTCTGTGCTGGTGTCAGGCGGGTAGTCGGTGACTGCGGCCCTGTGCTGTTAGATGATGGGTTGTCTGTGCTGGTGTCAGGCGGGTTGTCGGTGACTGCGGCCCTGTGCTGTTAGATTATGGGTTGTCTGTGCTGGTCTCAGGAGGGTTGTCGGTGACTGCGGCCCTGTGCTGTTAGATGATGGGTTGTCTGTGCTGGTGTCAGGAGGGTTGTCGGTGACTGCGGCCCTGTGCTGTTAGATGATGGGTTGTCTGTGCTGGTGTCAGGCGGGTTGTCGGTGACTGCGGCCCTGTGCTGTTAGATGATGGGTTGTCTGTGCTGGTCTCAGGAGGGTTGTCGGTGACTGCGGCCCTGTGCTGTTAGATGATGGGTTGTCTGTGCTGGTGTCAGGAGGGTTGTCGGTGACTGCGGCCCTGTGCTGTTAGATGATGGGTTGTCTGTGCTGGTGTCAGGAGGGTTGTCGGTGACTGCGGCCCTGTGCTGTTAGATGATGGGTTGTCTGTGCTGGTCTCAGTAGGGTTGTCGGTGACTGCGGCCCTGTGCTGTTAGATGATGGGTTGTCTGTGCTGGTGTCAGGAGGGTTGTCGGTGACTGCGGCCCTGTGCTGTTAGATGATGTGTTGTCTGTGCTGGTGTCAGGCGGGTTGTCGGTGACTGCGGCCCTGTGCTGTTAGATGATGGGTTGTCTGTGCTGGTGTCAGGAGGGTTGTCGGTGACTGCGGCCCTGTGCTGTTAGATGATGGGTTGTCTGTGCTGGTGTCAGGCGGGTTGTCGGTGACTGCGGCCCTGTGCTGTTAGATGATGGGTTGTCTGTGCTGGTCTCAGGAGGGTTGTCGGTGACTGCGGCCCTGTGCTGTTAGATGATGGGTTGTCTGTGCTGGTGTCAGGAGGGTTGTCGGTGACTGCGGCCCTGTGCTGTTAGATGATGGGTTGTCTGTGCTGGTGTCAGGCGGGTTGTCGGTGACTGCGGCCCTGTGCTGTTAGATGATGGGTTGTCTGTGCTGGTCTCAGGAGGGTTGTCGGTGACTGCGGCCCTGTGCTGTTAGATGATGAGTTGTCTGTGCTGGTGTCAGGAGGTTTGTCGGTGACTGCGGCCCTGTGCTGTTAGATGATGGGTTGTCTGTGCTGGTGTCAGGCGGGTTGTCGGTGACTGCGGCCCTGTGCTGTTAGATGGTGGGTTGTCTGTGCTGGTGTCAGGAGGGTTGTCGGTGACTGCGGCCCTGTGCTGTTAGATGAAAGGTTGTCTGTGCTGGTCTCAGGAGGGTTGTCGGTGACTGCGGCCCTGTGCTGTTAGATGATGGGTTGTCTGTGCTGGTCTCAGGAGGGTTGTCGGTGACTGCGGCCCTGTGCTGTTAGATGATGGGTTGTCTGTTCTGGTGTCAGGTGGGTTGTCGGTGACTGCGGCTCTGTGCTGTTAGATGGTGTGTTGTCTGTGCTGGTCTCAGGAGGGTTGTCGGTGACTGTGGCCCTGTGCTGGTAGATGATGGGTTGTCTGTGCTGGTGTCAGGCGGGTTTTCTGTGACTGCGGCCCTGTGCTGTTAGATGGTGGGTTGTCTGTGCTGGTCTCAGGAGGGTTTTCTGTGACTGTGGCCCTGTGCTGGTCGATGATGGGTTGTTTGTGCTGGTGTCAGGCGGGTTTTCTTTGACTGCGGCCCTGTGCTGTTAGATGGTGGGTTGTCTGTGCTGGTCTCAGGAGGGTTGTCGGTGACTGCGGCCCTGTGCAGTTAGATGATGGGTTGTCTGTGCTGGTGTCAGGCGGGTTGTCGGTGACTGCGGCCCTGTGCTGTTAGATGGTGGGTTGTCTGAGCTGGTGTCAGGAGGGTTGTCGGTGACTGCGGCCCTGTGCTGTTAGATGGTGGGTTGTCTGTGCTGGTCTCAGGAGGGTTGTCTGTGACTGCGGCCCTGTTCTGGTGCCAGGCGGGTTGTCTGTGATTGCGGCCCTGTGCTAGTGTCATTCGGGTTAAATGTAACTGCTGCCCTTGTCCTGGTGTCAGGCGGGTTGTCGGTGACTGCGGCCCTGTGCTGTTAGATGGTGGGTTGTCTGTGCTGGTGTCAGGAGGGTTGTCGGTGACTGCGGCCCTGTGCTGTTAGATGATGGGTTGTCTGTGCTGGTGTCAGGCGGTTTTCTGTGACTGCGGCCCTGTGCTGTTAGATGGTGGTTTGTCTGTGCTGGTCTCAGGAGGGTTGTCGGTGACTGCGGCTCTGTGCTGTTAGATGGTGGGTTGTCTGTGCTGGTCTCAGGAGGGTTTTCTGTGACTGTGGCCCTGTGCTGGTAGATGATGGGTTGTCTGTGCTGGTGTCAGGCGGGTTTTCTGTGACTGCTGCCCTGTGCTGTTAGATGGTGGGTTGTCTGTGCTGGTCTCAGGAGGGTTGTCGGTGACTGCGGCCCTGTGCTGGTAGATGATGGGTTGTCTGTACTGGTGTCAGGCGGGTTTTCTGTGACTGCGGCCCTGTGCTGTTAGATGGTGGGTTGTCTGTGCTGGTCTCAGGAGGGTTTTCTGTGACTGTGGCCCTGTGCTGTTAGATGATAAGTTGTCTGTGCTGGTCTCAGGAGGGTTTTCTGTGACTGTGGCCCTGTGCTGTTAGATGGTGGGTTGTCTGTGCTGGTCTCAGGAGGGTTTTCTGTGACTGTGGCCCGGTGCTGGTAGATGATGGGTTGTCTGTACTGGTGTCAGGCGGGTTTTCTGTGACTGCAGCCCTGTGCTGTTAGATGGTGGGTTGTCTGTGCTGGTCTCAGGAGGGTTTTCTGTGACTGTGGCCCTGTGCTGTTAGATGGTGGGTTGTCTGTGCTGGTCTCAGGAGGGTTTTCTGTGACTGTGGCCCTGTGCTGTTAGATGGTGGGTTGTCTGTGCTGGTCTCAGGAGGGTTTTCTGTGACTGTGGCCCTGTGCTGGTTGATGATGGGTTGTCTGTACTGGTGTCAGGCGGGTTTTCTGTGACTGCGGCCCTGTGCTGTTAGATGGTGGGTTGTCTGTGCTGGTCTCAGGAGGGTTTTCTGTGACTGTGGCCCTGTGCTAGTAGATGATGGGTTGTCTGTACTGGTGTCAGGCGGGTATTCTGTGACTGCGGCCCTGTGCTGTTAGATGGTGGGTTGTCTGTGCTGGTCTCAGGAGGGTTTTCTGTAACTGTGGCCCTGTGCTGGTAGATGATGGGTTGTCTGTTCTGGTGTCAGGCGGGTTTTCTGTGACTGCGGCCCTGTGCTGTTAGATGGTGGGTTGTCTGTGCTGGTCTCAGGAGGGTTGTCGGTGACTGCGGCTCTGTGCTAATAGATGGTGGGTTGTCTGTGCTGGTGTCAGGCGGGTTTTCTGTGACTGCACCCCTGTGCTGTTAGATGGTGGGTTGTCTGTGCTGGTCTCAGGAGGGTTTTCTGTGACTGTGGCCCTGTGCTGGTAGATGATGGGTTGTCTGTGCTGGTGTCAGGCGGGTTTTCTGTGACTGCGGCCCTGTGCTGTTAGATGGTGTGTTGTCTGTGCTGGTCTCAGGAGGGTTGTCGGTGACTGCGGCTCTGTGCTGTTAGATGGTGGGTTGTCTGTGCTGGTGTCAGGCGGGTTTTCTGTGACTGCGGCCTTGTGCTGTTAGATGGTGGGTTGTCTGTGCTGGTCTCAGGAGGGTTTTCTGTGACTGTGGCCCTGTGCTGGTAGATGATGGGTTGTCTGTACTGGTGTCAGGCGGGTTTTCTGTGACTGCGGCCCTGTGCTGGTAGATGATGGGTTGTCTGTACTTGTGTCAGAAGGGTTTTCTGTGACTGCGGCCCTGTGCTGTTAGATGGTGGGTTGTCTGTGCTGGTCTCAGGAGGGTTTTCTGTGACTGCGGCCCTGTGCTGTTAGATGGTGGGTTGTCTGTGCTGGTCTCAGGAGGGTTTTCTGTGAGTGTGGCCCTGTGCTGTAGATGGTGGGTTGTCTGTGCTGGTCTCAGGAGGGTTTTCTGTGACTGCGGCCCTGTGCTGTTAGATGGTAGGTTGTCTGTGCTGGTCTCAGGAGGGTATTCTGTGACTGCGGCCCTGTGCTGTTAGATGGTGGGTTGTCTGTGCTGGTCTCAGGAGGGTTTTCTGTGACTGCGGCCCTGTGCTGTTAGATGGTGGGTGGTCTGTGATGGTCTCAGGAGGGTTGTCGGTGACTGCGGCCCTGTGCTGGTAGATGATGGGTTGTCTGTACTGGTGTCAGGCGGGTGTTCTGTGACTGCGGCCCTGTGCTGTTAGATGGTGGGTTGTCTGTGCTGGTCTCAGGAGGGTTTTCTGTGACTGTGGCCCTGTGCTGGTAGATGATGGGTTGTCTGTGCTGGTGTCAGGCGGTTTTTCTGTGACTGCGGCCCTGTGATGTTAGATGGTGGGTTGTCTGTGCTGGTCTCAGGAGGGTATTCTGTGACTGTGGCCCTGTGCTGGTAGATGATGGGTTGTCTGTACTGGTGTCAGGCGGGTTTTCTGTGACTGCGGCCCTGTGCTGTTAGATGGTGGGTTGTCTGTGCAGGTCTCAGGAGGGTTTTCTGTGACTGCGGCCCTGTGCTGTTAGATGGTGGGTTGTCTGTGCTGGTCTCAGGAGGGTTGTCGGTGACTGCGGCCCTGTGCTGTTAGATGATGGGTTGTCTGTTCTGGTGTCAGGTGGGTTGTCGGTGACTGCGGCTCTGTGCTGTTAGATGGTGTGTTGTCTGTGCTGGTCTCAGGAGGGTTTTCTGTGACTGTGGCCCTGTGCTGGTAGATGATGGGTTGTCTGTGCTGGTGTCAGGCGGGTTTTCTGTGACTGCGGCCCTGTGCTGTTAGATGGTGGGTTGTCTGTGCTGGTCTCAGGAGGGTTGTCGGTGACTGCGGCCCTGTGCTGTTAGATGATGGGTTGTCTGTGCTGGTGTCAGGAGGGTTGTCGGTGACTGCGGCCCTGTGCTGTTAGATGATGGGTTGTCTGTGCTGGTGTCAGGCGGGTTGTCGGTGACTGCGGCCCTGTGCTGTTAGATGGTGGGTTGTCTGTGCTGGTCTCAGGAGGGTTGTCGGTGACTGCGGCCCTGTGCTGTTAGATGATGGGTTGTCTGTGCTGGTCTCAGGAGGGTTGTCGGTGACTGCGGCCCTGTGCTGTTAGATGATGGGTTGTCTGTGCTGGTCTCAGGAGGGTTGTCGGTGACTGCGGCCCTGTGCTGTTAGATGATGGGTTGTCTGTTCTGGTGTCAGGTGGGTTGTCGGTGACTGCGGCTCTGTGCTGTTAGATGGTGTGTTGTCTGTGCTGGTCTCAGGAGGGTTTTCTGTGACTGTGGCCCTGTGCTGGTAGATGATGGGTTGTCTGTGCTGGTGTCAGGCGGGTTTTCTGTGACTGCAGCCCTGTGCTGTTAGATGGTGGGTTGTCTGTGCTGGTCTCAGGAGGGTTTTCTGTGACTGTGGCCCTGTGCTGGTAGATGATGGGTTGTTTGTGCTGGTGTCAGGTGGGTTTTCTGTGACTGCGGCCCTGTGCTGTTAGATGGTGGGTTGTCTGTGCTGGTCTCAGGAGGGTTGTCGGTGACTGCAACCCTGTGCTGTTAGATGATGGGTTGTCTGTGCTGGTGTCAGGCGGGTTGTCGGTGACTGCGGCCCTGTGCTGTTAGATGGTAGGTTGTCTGTGCTGGTGTCAGGAGGGTTGTCGGTGACTGCGGCCCTGTGCTGTTAGATGGTGGGTTGTCTGTGCTGGTCTCAGGAGGGTTGTCGGTGACTGCGGCCCTGTTGTGGTGCCAGGCGGGTTGTCTGTGATTGCGGCCCTGTGCTAGTGTCATTCGGGTTAAATGTAGCTGCTGCCCTTGTCCTGGTGTCAGGCGTGTTGTCGGTGACTGCGGCCCTGTGCTGTTAGATGGTGGGTTGTCTGTGCTGGTGTCAGGAGGGTTGTCGGTGACTGCGGCCCTGTGCTGTTAGATGATGGGTTGTCTGTGCTGGTGTCAGGCGGGTTTTCTGTGACTGCGGCCCTGTGCTGTTAGATGGTGGTTTGTCTGTGCTGGTCTCAGGAGGGTTGTCGGTGACTGCGGCTCTGTGCTGTTAGATGGTGGGTTGTCTGTGCTAGTCTTAGGACGGTTTTCTGTGACTGTGGCCCTGTGCTGGTAGATGATGGGTTGTCTGTGCTGGTGTCAGGCGGGTTTTCTGTGACTGCGGCCCTGTGCTGTTAGATAGTGGGTTGTCTGTGCTGGTCTCAGGAGGGTTTTCTGTGACTGTGGCCCTGTGCTGGTAGATGATGGGTTGTCTGTGCTGGAGTCAGGCGGGTTTTCTGTGACTGCGGCCCTGTGCTGTTAGATGGTGGGTTGTCTGTGCTGGTCTCAGGAGGGTTGTCGGTGACTGCGGCCCTGTGCTGGTAGATGATGGGTTGTCTGTACTGGTGTCAGGCGGGTTTTCTGTGACTGCGGCCCTGTGCTGTTAGATGGTGGGTTGTCTGTGCTGGTCTCAGGAGGGTTTTCTGTGACTGTGGCCCTGTGCTGTTAGATGATAAGTTGTCTGTGCTGGTCTCAGGAGGGTTTTCTGTGACTGTGGCCCTGTGCTGTTAGATGGTGGGTTGTCTGTGCTGGTCTCAGGAGGGTTTTCTGTGACTGTGGCCCTGTGCTGGTAGATGATGGGTTGTCTGTACTGGTGTCAGGCGGGTTTTCTGTGACTGCAGCCCTGTGCTGTTAGATGGTGGGTTGTCTGTGCTGGTCTCAGGAGGGTTTTCTGTGACTGTGGCCCTGTGCTGTTAGATGGTAGGTTGTCTGTGCTGGTCTCAGGAGGGTTTTCTGTGACTGTGGCCCTGTGCTGTTAGATGGTGGGTTGTCTGTGCTGGTCTCAGGAGGGTTTTCTGTGACTGTGGCCCTGTGCTGGTAGATGATGGGTTGTCTGTACTGGTGTCAGGCGGGTTTTCTGTGACTGCGGCCCTGTGCTGTTAGATGGTGGGTTGTCTGTGCTGGTCTCAGGAGGGTTTTCTGTGACTGTGGCCCTGTGCTGTTAGATGGTGGGTTGTCTGTGCTGGTCTCAGGAGGGTTTTCTGTGACTGTGGCCCTGTGCTAGTAGATGATGGGTTGTCTGTAATGGTGTCAGGCGGGTTTTCTGTGACTGCGGCCCTGTGCTGTTAGATGGTGGGTTGTCTGTGCTGGTCTCAGGAGGGTTTTCTGTGACTGTGGCCCTGTGCTAGTAGATGATTAGTTGTCTGTTCTGGTGTCAGGCGGGTTTTCTGTGATTGCGGCCCTGTGCTGTTAGATGGTGGGTTGTCTGTGCTGGTCTCAGGAGGGTTGTCGGTGACTGCGGCTCTGTGCTGTTAGATGGTGGGTTGTCTGTGCTGGTGTCAGGCGGGTTTTCTGTGACTGCACCCCTGTGCTGTTAGATGGTGGGTTGTCTGTGCTGGTCTCAGGAGGGTTTTCTGTGACTGTTGCCCTGTGCTGGTAGATGATGGGTTGTCTGTGCTGGTGTCAGGCGGGTTTTCTGTGACTGCGGCCCTGTGCTGTTAGATGGTGGGTTGTCTGTGCTGGTCTCAGGAGGGTTTTCTGTGACTGCGGCCCTGTGCTGTTAGATGGTGGGTTGTCTGTGCTGGTCTCAGGAGGGTTTTCTGTGACTGTGGCCCTGTGCTGTTAGATGGTGGGTTGTCTGTGCTGGTCTCAGGAGGGTTTTCTGTGACTGCGGCCCTGTGCTGTTAGATGGAAGGTTGTCTGTGCTGGTCTCAGGAGGGTATTCTGTGACTGCGGCCCTGTGCTGTTAGATGGTGGGTTGTCTGTGCTGGTCTCAGGAGGGTTTTCTGTGACTGCGGCCCTGTGCTGTTAGATGGTGGGTGGTCTGTGATGGTCTCAGGAGGGTTGTCGGTGACTGCGGCCCTGTGCTGGTAGATGATGGGTTGTCTGTACTGGTGTCAGGCGAGTTTTCTGTGACTGCGGCCCTGTGCTGTTAGATGGTGGGTTGTCTGTGCTGGTCTCAGGAGGGTTTTCTGTGACTGCGGCCCTGTGCTGTTAGATGGTAGGTTGTCTGTGCTGGTCTCAGGAGGGTATTCTGTGACTGCGGCCCTGTGCTGTTAGATGGTGGGTTGTCTGTGCTGGTCTCAGAAGGGTTGTCGGTGACTGCGGCCCTGTGCTGTTAGATGATGGGTTGTCTGTGCTGGTGTCAGGCGGGTTGTCGGTGACTTCGGCCCTGTGCTGTTAGATGGTGGGTTGTCTGTGCTGGTGTCAGGAGGGTTGTCGGTGACTGCGGCCCTGTGCTGTTAGATGGTGGGTTGTCTGTGCTGGTGTCAGGAGGGTTGTCGGTGACTGCGGCCCTGTGTTGTTAGATGGTGGGTTGTCTGTGCTGGTCTCAGGAGGGTTTTCTGTGACTGTGGTCCTGTGCTGGTAGATGATGGGTTGTCTGTGCTGGTGTCAGGCGGGTTGTCGGTGACTGCGGCCCTGTGCTGTTAGATGGTAGGTTGTCTGTGCTGGTCTCAGGAGGGTATTCTGTGACTGCGGCCCTGTGCTGTTAGATGGTGGGTTGTCTGTGCTGGTCTCAGGAGGGTTGTCGGTGACTGCGGCCCTGTGCTGTTAGATGATGGGTTGTCTGTGCTGGTGTCAGGCGGGTTGTCGGTGACTGCGGCCCTGTGCTGTTAGATGGTGGGTTGTCTGTGCTGGTGTCAGGAGGGTTGTCGGTGACTGCGGCCCTGTGCTGTTAGATGGTGGGTTGTCTGTGCTGGTGTTAGGAGGATTGTCGGTGACTGCGGCCCTGTGCTGTTAGATGGTGGGTTGTCTGTGCTGGTCTCAGAAGGGTTTTCTGTGACTGTGGCCCTGTGCTGGTAGATGATGGGTTGTCTGTGCTGGTGTCAGGCGGGTTGTCGGTGACTGCGGCCCTGTGCTGTTAGATGGTGGGTTGTCTGTGCTGGTGTCAGGAGGGTTGTCGGTGACTGCGGCCCTGTGCTGTTAGATGGTGGGTTGTCTGTGCTGGTCTCAGGAGGGTTGTCGGTGACTGCGGCCCTGTTCTGGTGCCAGGCGGGTTGTCTGTGCTGCGGCTCTGTGCTTGTGTCATTCGGGTTAAATGTAACTGCTGCCCTGTCCTGTTGTCAGGCGGGTTGTCGGTGACTGCGGCCCTGTGCTGTTAGATGGTGGGTTGTCTGTGCTGGTGTCAGGAGGGTTGTCGGTGACTGCGGCCCTGTGCTGTTAGATGATGGGTTGTCTGTGCTGGTGTCAGGCGGGTTGTCGGTGACTGCGGCCCTGTGCTGTTAGATGGTGGGTTGTCTGTGCTGGTGTCAGGAGGGTTGTCGGTGACTGCGGCCCTGTGCTGTTAGATGGTGGGTTGTCTGTGCTGGTCTCAGGAGGGTTGTCGGTGACTGCGGCCCTGTGCTGTTAGATGATGGGTTGTCTGTGCTGGTGTCAGGCGGGTTGTCGGTGACTGCGGCCCTGTGCTGTTAGATGGTGGGTTGTCTGTGCTGGTGTCAGGAGGGTTGTCGGTGACTGCGGCCCTGTGCTGTTAGATGGTGGGTTGTCTGTGCTGGTGTCAGGAGGGTTGTCGGTGACTGCGGCCCTGTGCTGTTAGATGGTGGGTTGTCTGTGCTGGTCTCAGGAGGGTTTTCTGTGACTGTGGCCCTGTGCTGGTAGATGATGGGTTGTCTGTGCTGGTGTCAGGCGGGTTTTCTGTGACTGCGGCCCTGTGCTGTTAGATGGTGGGTTGTCTGTGCTGGTCTCAGGAGGGTTTTCTGTGACTGTGGCCCTGTGCTGTTAGATGGTGGGTTGTCTGAGCTGGTCTCAGGAGGGTTGTCGGTGACTGCGGCCCTGTGCTGTTAGATGATGGGTTGTCTGTTCTGGTGTCAGGTGGGTTGTCGGTGACTGCGGCTCTGTGCTGTTAGATGGTGTGTTGTCTGTGCTGGTCTCAGGAGGGTTTTCTGTGACTGTGGCCCTGTGCTGGTAGATGGTGGGTTGTCTGTGCTGGTGTCAGGAGGGTTGTCGGTGACTGCGGCCCTGTGCTGTTAGATGGTGGGTTGTCTGTGCTGGTCTCAGGAGGGTTTGCCTGTGACTGCGGCCCTGTTCTGGTGCCAGGCGGGTTGTCTGTGATTGCGGCCCTGTGCTAGTGTCATTCGGGTTAAATGTAACTGCTGCCCTGTCCTGGTGTCAGGCGGGTTGTCGGTGACTGCGGCCCTGTGCTGTTAGATGGTGGGTTGTCTGTGCTGGTGTCAGGAGGGTTGTCGGTGACTGCGGCCCTGTGCTGTTAGATGATGGGTTGTCTGTGCTGGTGTCAGGCGGGTTGTCGGTTACTGCGGCCCTGTGCTGTTAGTAGGTGGGTTGTCTGTGCTGGTGTCAGGAGGGTTGTCGGTGACTGCGGCCCTGTGCTGTTAGATGGTGGGTTGTCTGTGCTGGTCTCAGGAGGGTTGTCGGTGACTGCGGCCCTGTGCTGTTGGATGATGGGTTGTCTGTGCTGGTGTCAGGCGGGTTTTCTGTGACTGCGGCCCTGTGCTGTTAGATGGTGGGTTGTCTGTGCTGGTGTCAGGAGGGTTGTCGGTGACTGCGGCCCTGTGCTGTTAGATGGTGGGTTGTCTGTGCTGGTGTCAGGAGGGTTGTCGGTGACTGCGGCCCTGTGCTTTTAGATGGTGGGTTGTCTGTGCTGGTCTCAGGAGGGTTTTCTGTGACTGTGGCCCTGTGCTGGTAGATGATGGGTTGTCTGTGCTGGTGTCAGGCGGGTTTTCTGTGACTGCGGCCCTGTGCTGTTAGATGGTGGGTTGTCTGTGCTGGTCTCAGGAGGGTTTTCTGTGACTGTGGCCCTGTGCTGTTAGATGGTGGGTTGTCTGTGCTAGTCTCAGGAGGGTTGTCGGTGACTGCGGCCCTGTTCTGGTGCCAGGCGGGTTTTCTGTGACTGCGGCCCTGTGCTGTTAGATGGTGGGTTGTCTTTGCTGGTGTCAGGAGGGTTGTCGGTGACTGCGGCCCTGTGCTGTTAGATGGTGGGTTGTCTGTGCTGGTCTCAGGAGGGTTGTCGGTGACTGCGGCCCTGTTCTGGTGCCAGGCGGGTTGTCTGTGATTGCGGCCCTGTGCTAGTGTCATTCGGGTTAAATGTAACTGCTGCCCTGTCCTGGTGTCAGGCGGGTTGTCGGTGACTGCGGCCCTGTTCTGGTGCCAGGCGGGTTTTCTGTGACTGCGGCCCTGTGCTGTTAGATGGTGGGTTGTCTGTGCTGGTGTCAGGAGGGTTGTCGGAGACTGCGGCCCTGTGCTATTAGATGGTGGGTTGTCTGTGCTGGTGTCAGGAGGGTTGTCGGTGACTGCGGCCCTGTGCTGTTAGATGGTAGGTTGTCTGTGCTGGTCTCAGGAGGGTATTCTGTGACTGCGGCCCTGTGCTGTTAGATGGTGGGTTGTCTGTGCTGGTCTCAGGAGGGTTGTCGGTGACTGCGGCCCTGTGCTGTTAGATGATGGTTTGTCTGTGCTGGTGTCAGGCGGGTTGTCGGTGACTGCGGCACTGTGCTGTTAGATGGTGGGTTGTCTGTGCTGGTGTCAGGAGGGTTGTCGGTGACTGCGGCCCTGTGCTGTTAGATGGTGGGTTGTCTGTGCTGGTGTCAGGAGGGTTGTCGGTGACTGCGGCCCTGTGCTGTTAGATGGTGGGTTGTCTGTGCTGGTCTCAGGAGGGTTTTCTGTGACTGTGGCCCTGTGCTGGTAGATGATGGTTTGTCTGTGCTGGTGTCAGGCGGGTTGTCGTTGACTGCGGCCCTGTGCTGTTAGATGGTAGGTTGTCTGTGCTGGTCTCAGGAGGGTATTCTGTGACTGCGGCCCTGTGCTGTTAGATGGTGGGTTGTCTGTTCTGGTGTCAGGTGGGTTGTCGGTGACTGCGGCCCTGTGCTGTTAGATGGTGGGTTGTCTGTGCTGGTCTCAGGAGGGTTGTCGGTGACTGCGGCCCTGTGCTGTTAGATGGTGGGTTGTCTGTTCTGGTGTCAGGTGGGTTGTCGGTGACTACGGCTCTGTGCTGTTAGATGGTGGGTTGTCTGTGCTGGTCTCAGGAGGGTTGTCGGTGACTGCGGCCCTGTGCTGTTAGATGGTGGGTTGTCTGTGCTGGTCGAAGGAGGGTTGTCGGTGACTGCGGTCCTGTGCTGTTAGATGATGGTTTGTCTGTGCTGGTGTCAGGCGGGTTGTCGGTGACTGCGGCCCTGTGCTGTTAGATGGTGGGTTGTCTGTGCTGGTCTCAGGAGGGTTTTCTGTGACTGTGGCCCTGTGCTGTTAGATGGTGGGTTGTCTGAGCTGGTCTCAGGAGGGTTGTCGGTGACTGCGGCCCTGTGCTGTTAGATGATGGGTTGTCTGTTCTGGTGTCAGGTGGGTTGTCGGTGACTGCGGCTCTGTGCTGTTAGATGGTGTGTTGTCTGTGCTGGTCTCAGGAGGGTTTTCTGTGACTGTGGCCCTGTGCTGGTAGATGGTGGGTTGTCTGTGCTGGTGTCAGGAGGGTTGTCGGTGACTGCGGCCCTGTGCTGTTAGATGGTGGGTTGTCTGTGCTGGTCTCAGGAGGGTTTGCCTGTGACTGCGGCCCTGTTCTGGTGCCAGGCGGGTTGTCTGTGATTGCGGCCCTGTGCTAGTGTCATTCGGGTTAAATGTAACTGCTGCCCTGTCCTGGTGTCAGGCGGGTTGTCGGTGACTGCGGCCCTGTGCTGTTAGATGGTGGGTTGTCTGTGCTGGTGTCAGGAGGGTTGTCGGTGACTGCGGCCCTGTGCTGTTAGATGATGGGTTGTCTGTGCTGGTGTCAGGCGGGTTGTCGGTTACTGCGGCCCTGTGCTGTTAGTAGGTGGGTTGTCTGTGCTGGTGTCAGGAGGGTTGTCGGTGACTGCGGCCCTGTGCTGTTAGATGGTGGGTTGTCTGTGCTGGTCTCAGGAGGGTTGTCGGTGACTGCGGCCCTGTGCTGTTGGATGATGGGTTGTCTGTGCTGGTGTCAGGCGGGTTTTCTGTGACTGCGGCCCTGTGCTGTTAGATGGTGGGTTGTCTGTGCTGGTGTCAGGAGGGTTGTCGGTGACTGCGGCCCTGTGCTGTTAGATGGTGGGTTGTCTGTGCTGGTGTCAGGAGGGTTGTCGGTGACTGCGGCCCTGTGCTTTTAGATGGTGGGTTGTCTGTGCTGGTCTCAGGAGGGTTTTCTGTGACTGTGGCCCTGTGCTGGTAGATGATGGGTTGTCTGTGCTGGTGTCAGGCGGGTTTTCTGTGACTGCGGCCCTGTGCTGTTAGATGGTGGGTTGTCTGTGCTGGTCTCAGGAGGGTTTTCTGTGACTGTGGCCCTGTGCTGTTAGATGGTGGGTTGTCTGTGCTAGTCTCAGGAGGGTTGTCGGTGACTGCGGCCCTGTTCTGGTGCCAGGCGGGTTTTCTGTGACTGCGGCCCTGTGCTGTTAGATGGTGGGTTGTCTTTGCTGGTGTCAGGAGGGTTGTCGGTGACTGCGGCCCTGTGCTGTTAGATGGTGGGTTGTCTGTGCTGGTCTCAGGAGGGTTGTCGGTGACTGCGGCCCTGTTCTGGTGCCAGGCGGGTTGTCTGTGATTGCGGCCCTGTGCTAGTGTCATTCGGGTTAAATGTAACTGCTGCCCTGTCCTGGTGTCAGGCGGGTTGTCGGTGACTGCGGCCCTGTTCTGGTGCCAGGCGGGTTTTCTGTGACTGCGGCCCTGTGCTGTTAGATGGTGGGTTGTCTGTGCTGGTGTCAGGAGGGTTGTCGGAGACTGCGGCCCTGTGCTGTTAGATGGTGGGTTGTCTGTGCTGGTGTCAGGAGGGTTGTCGGTGACTGCGGCCCTGTGCTGTTAGATGGTAGGTTGTCTGTGCTGGTCTCAGGAGGGTATTCTGTGACTGCGGCCCTGTGCTGTTAGATGGTGGGTTGTCTGTGCTGGTCTCAGGAGGGTTGTCGGTGACTGCGGCCCTGTGCTGTTAGATGATGGTTTGTCTGTGCTGGTGTCAGGCGGGTTGTCGGTGACTGCGGCACTGTGCTGTTAAATGGTGGGTTGTCTGTGCTGGTGTCAGGAGGGTTGTCGGTGACTGCGGCCCTGTGCTGTTAGATGGTGGGTTGTCTGTGCTGGTGTCAGGAGGGTTGTCGGTGACTGCGGCCCTGTGCTGTTAGATGGTGGGTTGTCTGTGCTGGTCTCAGGAGGGTTTTCTGTGACTGTGGCCCTGTGCTGGTAGATGATGGTTTGTCTGTGCTGGTGTCAGGCGGGTTGTCGGTGACTGCGGCCCTGTGCTGTTAGATGGTAGGTTGTCTGTGCTGGTCTCAGGAGGGTATTCTGTGACTGCGGCCCTGTGCTGTTAGATGGTGGGTTGTCTGTTCTGGTGTCAGGTGGGTTGTCGGTGACTGCGGCCCTGTGCTGTTAGATGGTGGGTTGTCTGTGCTGGTCTCAGGAGGGTTGTCGGTGACTGCGGCCCTGTGCTGTTAGATGGTGGGTTGTCTGTTCTGGTGTCAGGTGGGTTGTCGGTGACTGCGGCTCTGTGCTGTTAGATGGTGGGTTGTCTGTGCTGGTCTCAGGAGGGTTGTCGGTGACTGCGGCCCTGTGCTGTTAGATGGTGGGTTGTCTGTGCTGGTCGAAGGAGGGTTGTCGGTGACTGCGGTCCTGTGCTGTTAGATGATGGTTTGTCTGTGCTGGTGTCAGGCGGGTTGTCGGTGACTGCGGCCCTGTGTTGTTAGATGGTGGGTTGTCTGTGCTGGTGTTAGGTGGGTTGTCGGTGACTGCGGCCCTGTGCTGTTAGATGGTGGGTTGTCTGTGCTGGTCTCAGGAGGGTTGTCGGTGACTGCGGCCCTGTGCTGTTTGATGGTGGGTTGTCTGTGCTGGTCTCAGGAGGGTTGTCGGTGACTGCGGCCCTGTGCTGTTAGATGATGGGTTGTCTGTGCTGGTGTCAGGCGGGTTGTCGGTGACTGCGGCCCTGTGCTGTTAGATGGTGGGTTGTCTGTGCTGGTGTCAGGTGGGTTCTCGGTGACTGCGGCCTTGTGCTGTTAGATGGTGGGTTGTCTGTGCTGGTCTCAGGAGGGTTGTCGGTGACTGCGGCCCTGTGCTGTTAGATGGTGGGTTGTCTGTTCTGGTGTCAGGTGGGTTGTCGGTGACTGCGGCCCTGTGCTGTTAGATGGTGGGTTGTCTGTTCTGGTGTCAGGTGGGTTGTCGGTGACTGCGGCCCTGTGCTGTTAGATGGTGGGTTGTCTGTGCTGGTCTCAGGGGGTTGTCGGTGACTGCGGCCCTGTGCTGTTAGATGGTGGGTTGTCTGTTCTGGTGTCAGGTGGGTTGTCGGTGACTGCAGCTCTGTGCTGTTAGATGGTGGGTTGTCTGTTCCTGTCTCAGGAGGGTTGTCGGTGACTGCGGCCCTGTGCTGTTAGATGGTGGGTTGTCTGTGCTGGTCTCAGGAGGGTTGTCGGTGACTGCGGCCCTGTGCTGTTAGATGATGGGTTGTCTGTGCTGGTGTCAGGCGGGTTGTCGGTGACTGCGGCCCTGTGCTGTTAGATGGTGGGTTGTCTGTGCTGGTGTCAGGTGGGTTGTCGGTGACTGCGGCCCTGTGCTGTTAGATGGTGGGTGGTCTGTGCTGGTCTCAGGAGGGTTGTCGGTGACTGCGGCCCTGTGCTGTTAGATGGTGGGTTGTCTGTGCTGGTCTCAGGAGGGTTGTCGGTGACTGCGGCCCTGTGCTGTTAGATGATGGGTTGTCTGTGCTGGTGTCAGACGGGTTGTCGGTGACTGCGGCCCTGTGCTGTTAGATGGTGGGTTGTCTGTGCTGGTGTCAGGTGGGTTGTCGGTGACTGCGGCCCTGTGCTGTTAGATGGTGGGTTGTCTGTGCTGGTCTCAGGAGGGTTGTCGGTGACTGCGGCCCTGTGCTGTTAGATGATGGGTTGTCTGTGCTGGTGTCAGGCGGGTTGTCGGTGACTGCGGCCCTGTGCTGTTAGATGGTGGGTTGTCTGTGCTGGTGTAAGGTGGGTTGTCGGTGACTGCGGCCCTGTGCTGTTAGATGGTGGGTTGTCTGTGCTGGTGTCAGGTGGGTTGTCGGTGACTGCGGCCCTGTGCTGTTAGATGGTGGGTTGTCTGTGCTGGTTTCAGGAGGGTTGTCGGTGACATCGGCCCTGTGCTGTTAGATGGTTGGTTGTCTGTGCTGGTGTCAGGTGGGTTGTCGATGACTGCATCCCTGTGCTGTTAGATGGTGGGTTGTCTGTGCTGGTGTCAGGTGGGTTGTCGGTGACTGCGGCCCTGTGCTGTTAGATGGTGGGTTGTCTGTGCTGGTGTCATGTGGGTTGTCGGTGACTGTGGCCCTGTGCTGTTAGATGGTGGGTTGTCTGTGCTGGTCTCAGGAGGGTTGTCGGTGACTGCGGCCCTGTGCTGTTAGATGGTGGGTTGTCTGTTCTGGTGTCAGGTGGGTTGTCGGCGACTGCGGCCCTGTGCTGTTAGATGATGGGTTGTCTGTGCTGGTGTCAGGTGTGTTGTCGGTGACTGCGGCCCTGTGCTGTTAGATGGTGGGTTGTCTGTGCTGGTCTCAGGAGGGTTGTCGGTGACTGCGGCCCTGTGCTGTTAGATGGTGGGTTGTCTGTGCTGGTCTCAGGAGGGTTGTCGGTGACTGCGGTCCTGTGCTGTTAGATGATGGGTTGTCTGTGCTGGTGTCAGGTGGGTTGTCGGTGACTGCGGCCCTGTGCTGTTAGATGGTGGGTTGTCTGTTCTGGTGTCAGGTGGGTTTTCTGTGACTGCGGCCCTGTGCTGTTAGATGGTGGGTTGTCTGTGCTGGTCTCAGAAGGGTTTTCTGTGACTGTGGCCCTGTGCTGGTAGATGATGGGTTGTCTGTGCTGGTGTCAGGCGGGTTTTCTGTGACTGCGGCCCTGTGCTGTTAGATGGTGGGTTGTCTGTGCTGGTCTCAGGAGGGTTGTCGGTGACTGCGGCCCTGTGCTGTTAGATGATGGGTTGTCTGTGCTGGTGTCAGGCGGGTTGTCGGTGACTGCGGCCCTGTGCTGTTAGATGGTGGGTTGTCTGTGCTGGTGTCAGGAGGGTTGTCGGTGACTGCGGCCCTGTGCTGTTAGATGGTGGGTTGTCTGTGCTGGTCTCAGGAGGGTTGTCGGTGACTGCGGCCCTGTTCTGGTGCCAGGCGGGTTGTCAATGATTGCGGCCCTGTGCTAGTGTCAATCGGGTTAAATGTAACTGCTGCCCTGTCCTGGTGTCAGGCGGGTTGTCGGTGACTGCGGCCCTGTGCTGTTAGATGGTGGGTTGTCTGTGCTGGTGTCAGGAGGGTTGTCGGTGACTGCGGCCCTGTGCTGTTAGATGATGGGTTGTCTGTGCTGGTGTCAAGCGGGTTGTCGGTGACTGCGGCCCTGTGCTGTTACATGGTGGGTTGTCTGTGCTGGTGTCAGGAGGGTTGTCGGTGACTGCGGCCCTGTGCTGTTAGATGGTGGGTTGTCTGTGCTGGTCTCAGGAGGGTTGTCGGTGACTGCGGCCCTGTGCTGTTAGATGATGGGTTGTCTGTGCTGGTGTCAGGCGGGTTTTCTGTGACTGCTGCCCTGTGCTGTTAGATGGTGGGTTGTCTGTGCTGGTGTCAGGAGGGTTGTCGGTGACTGCGGCCCTGTGCTGTTAGATGGTGGGTTGTCTGTGCTGGTGTCAGGAGGGTTGTCGGTGACTGCGACCCTGTGCTGTTAGATGGTGGGTTGTCTGTGCTGGTCTCAGGAGGGTTTTCTGTGACTGTGGCCCTGTGCTGGTAGATGATGGGTTGTCTGTGCTGGTCTCAGGAGGGTTTTCTGTGACTGTGGCCCTGTGCTGTTAGATGATGGGTTGTCTGTGCTGGTCTCAGGAGGGTTGTCGGTGACTGCGGCCCTGTTCTGGTGCCAGGCTGCATTTCTGTGACTGCGGCCCTGTGCTGTTAGATGGTGGGTTGTCTGTGCTGGTGTCAGGAGGGTTGTCGGTGACTGCGGCCCTGTGCTGTTAGATGGTGGGTTGTCTGTGCTGGTCTCAGGAGGGTTGTCGGTGACTGCGGCCGTGTTCTGGTGCCAGGCGGGTTGTCTGTGATTGCGGCCCTGTGCTAGTGTCATTCGGGTTAAATGTAACTGCTGCCCTGTCCTGGTGTCAGGCGGGTTGTCGGTGACTGCGGCCCTGTTCTGGTGCCAGGCGGGTTTTCTGTGACTGCGGCCCTGTGCTGTTAGATGGTGGGTTGTCTGTGCTGGTGTCAGGAGGGTTGTCGGAGACTGCGGCCCTGTGCTGTTAGATGGTGGGTTGTCTGTGCTGGTGTCAGGAGGGTTGTCGGTGACTGCGGCCCTGTGCTGTTAGATGGTAGGTTGTCTGTGCTGGTCTCAGGAGGGTATTCTGTGACTGCGGCCCTGTGCTGTTAGATGGTGGGTTGTCTGTGCTGGTCTCAGGAGGGTTGTCGGTGACTGCGGCCCTGTGCTGTTAGATGATGGGTTGTCTGTGCTGGTGTCAGGCGGGTTGTCGGTGACTGCGGCACTGTGCTGTTAGATGGTGGGTTGTCTGTGCTGGTGTCAGGAGGGTTGTCGGTGACAGCGGCCCTGTGCTGTTAGATGGTGGGTTGTCTGTGCTGGTGTCAGGAGGGTTGTCGGTGACTGCGGCCCTGTGCTGTTAGATGGTGGGTTGTCTGTGCTGGTCTCAGGAGGGTTTTCTGTGACTGTGGCCCTGTGCTGGTAGATGATGGGTTGTCTGTGCTGGTGTCAGGCGGGTTGTCGGTGACTGCGGCCCTGTGCTGTTAGAAGGTAGGTTGTCTGTGCTGGTCTCAGGAGGGTATTCTGTGACTGCGGCCCTGTGCTGTTAGATGGTGAGTTGTCTGTGCTGGTCTCAGGAGGGTTGTCGGTGACTGCGGCCCTGTGCTGTTAGATGATGGGTTGTCTGTGCTGGTGTCAGGCGGGTTGTCGGTGACTGCGGCCCTGTGCTGTTAGATGGTGGGTTGTCTGTGCTGGTGTCAGGAGGGTTGTCGGTGACTGCGGCCCTGTGCTGTTACATGGTGGGTTGTCTGTGCTGGTGTCAGGAGGGTTGTCGGTGACTGCGGCCCTGTGCTGTTAGATGGTGGGTTGTCTGTGCTGGTCTCAGGAGGGTTTTCTGTGACTGTGGCCCTGTGCTGGTAGATGATGGGTTGTCTGTGCTGGTGTCAGGCGGGTTGTCGGTGACTGCGGCCCTGTGCTGTTAGATGGTGGGTTGTCTGTGCTGGTGTCAGGAGGGTTGTCGGTGACTGCGGCCCTGTGCTGTTAGATGGTGGGTTGTCTGTGCTGGTCTCAGGAGGGTTGTCGGTGACTGCGGCCCTGTTCTGGTGCCAGGCGGGTTGTCTGTGCTGCGGCTCTGTGCTTGTGTCATTCGGGTTAAATGTAACTGCTGCCCCGTCCTGGTGTCAGGCGGGTTGTCGGTGAGTGCGGCCCTGTGCTGTTAGATGGTGGGTTGTCTGTGCTGGTGTCAGGAGGGTTGTCGGTGACTGCGGCCCTGTGCTGTTAGATGATGGGTTGTCTGTGCTGGTGTCAGGCGGGTTGTCGGTGACTGCGGCCCTGTGCTGTTAGATGGTGGGTTGTCTGTGCTGGTGTCAGGAGGGTTGTCGGTGACTGCGGCCCTGTGCTGTTAGATGGTGGGTTGTCTGTGCTGGTTTCAGGAGGGTTGTCGGTGACTGCGGCCCTGTGCTGTTAGATGATGGGTTGTCTGTGCTGGTGTCAGGCGGGTTGTCGGTGACTGCGGCCCTGTGCTGTTAGATGGTGGGTTGTCTGTGCTGGTGTCAGGAGGGTTGTCGGTGACTGCGGCCCTGTGCTGTTAGATGGTGGGTTGTCTGTGCTGGTGTCAGGAGGGTTGTCGGTGACTGCGGCCCTGTGCTGTTAGATGGTGGGTTGTCTGTGCTGGTCTCAGGAGGGTTTTCTGTGACTGTGGCCCTGTGCTGGTAGATGATGGGTTGTCTGTGCTGGTGTCAGGCGGGTTTTCTGTGACTGCGGCCCTGTGCTGTTAGATGGTGGGTTGTCTGTGCTGGTCTCAGGAGGGTTTTCTGTGACTGTGGCCCTGTGCTGTTAGATGGTGGGTTGTCTGTGCTGGTCTCAAGAGGGTTGTCGGTGACTGCGGCCCTGTGCTGTTAGATGATGGGTTGTCTGTTCTGGTGTCAGGTGGGTTGTCGGTGACTGCGGCTCTGTGCTGTTAGATGGTGTGTTGTCTGTGCTGGTCTCAGGAGGGTTTTCTGTGACTGTGGCCCTGTGCTGGTAGATGATGGGTTGTCTGTGCTGGTGTCAGGCGGGTTTTCTGTGACTGCGGCCCTGTGCTGTTAGATGGTGGGTTGTCTGTGCTGGTCTCAGGAGGGTTTTCTGTGACTGTGGCCCTGTGCTGGTAGATGATGGGTTGTCTGTGCTGGTGTCAGGCGGGTTTTCTGTGACTGCGGCCCTGTGCTGTTAGATGGTGGGTTGTCTGTGCTGGTCTCAGGAGGGTTGTCGGTGACTGCGGCCCTGTGCTGTTAGATGATGTGTTGTCTGTGCTGGTGTCAGGCGGGTTGTCGGTGACTGCGGCCCTGTGCTGTTAGATGGTGGGTTGTCTGTGCTGGTGTCAGGAGGGTTGTCGGTGACTGCGGCCCTGTGATGTTAGATGGTGGGTTGTCTGTGCTGGTCTCAGGAGGGTTGTCGGTGACTGCGGCCCTATTCTGGTGCCAGGCGGGTTGTCTGTGATTGCGGCCTTGTGTTAGTGTCATTCGGGTAAAATGTAACTGCTGCCCTGTCCTGGTGTCAGGCGGGTTGTCGGTGACTGCGGCCCTGTGCTGTTAGATGGTGGGTTGTCAGTGCTGGTGTCAGGAGGGTTGTCGGTGACTGCGGCCCTGTGCTGTTAGATGATGGGTTGTCTGTGTTGGTGTCAGGCGGGTTGTCGGTGACTGCGGCCCTGTGCTGTTAGATGGTGGGTTGTCTGTGCTGGTGTCAGGAGGGTTGTCGGTGACTGCGGCCCTGTGCTGTTAGATGGTGGGTTGTCTGTGCTGGTCTCAGGAGGGTTGTCGGTGACTGCGGCCCTGTGCTGTTAGATGATGGGTTGTCTGTGCTGGTGTCAGGCGGGTTTTCTGTGACTGCGGCCCTGTGCTGTTAGATGGTGGGTTGTCTGTGCTGGTGTCAGGAGGGTTGTCGGTGACTGCGGCCCTGTGCTGTTAGATGGTGGGTTGTCTGTGCTGGTGTCAGGAGGGTTGTCGGTGACTGCGGCCCTGTGCTGTTAGATTGTGGGTTGTCTGTGCTGGTCTCAGGAGGGTTTTCTGTGACTGTGGCCCTGTGCTGGTAGATGATGGGTTGTCTGTGCTGGTGTCAGGCGGGTTTTCTGTGACTGCGGCCCTGTGCTGTTAGATGGTGGGTTGTCTGTGCTGGTCTCAGGAGGGTTTTCTGTGACTGTGGCCCTGTGCTGTTAGATGGTGGGTTGTCTGTGCTAGTCTCAGGAGGGTTGTCGGTGACTGCGGCCCTGTTCTGGTGCCAGGCGGGTTTTCTGTGACTGCGGCCCTGTGCTGTTAGATGGTGGGTTGTCTGTGTTGGTGTCAGGAGGGTTGTCGGTGACTGCGGCCCTGTGCTGTTAGATGGTGGGTTGTCTGTGCTGGTCTCAGGAGGGTTGTCGGTGACTGCGGCCCTGTTCTGGTGTCAGGCGGGTTGTCGGTGACTGCGGCCCTGTTCTGGTGCCAGGCGGGTTTTCTGTGACTGCGGCCCTGTGCTGTTAGATGGTGGGTTGTCTGTGCTGGTTTCAGGAGGGTTGTCGGAGACTGCGGCCCTGTGCTGTTAGATGGTGGGTTGTCTGTGCTGGTGTCAGGAGGGTTGTCGGTGACTGCGGCCCTGTGCTGTTAGATGGTAGGTTGTCTGTGCTGGTCTCAGGAGGGTATTCTGTGACTGCGGCCCTGTGCTGTTAGATGGTGGGTTGTCTGTGCTGGTCTCAGGAGGGTTGTCGGTGACTGCGGCCCTGTGCTGTTAGATGATGGGTTGTCTGTGCTGGTGTCAGGCGGGTTGTCGGTGACTGCGGCCCTGTGCTGTTAGATGGTGGGTTGTCTGTGCTGGTGTCAGGAGGGTTGTCGGTGACTGCGGCCCTGTGCTGTTAGATGGTGGGTTGTCTGTGCTGGTGTCAGGAGGGTTGTCGGTGACTGCGGCCCTGTGCTGTTAGATGGTGGGTTGTCTGTGCTGGTGTCAGGAGGGTTTTCTGTGACTGTGGCCCTGTGCTGGTAGATGATGGGTTGTCTGTGCTGGTGTCAGGCGGGTTGTCGGTGACTGCGGCCCTGTGCTGTTAGATGGTAGGTTGTCTGTGCTGGTCTCAGGAGGGTATTCTGTGACTGAGGCCCTGTGCTGTTAGATGGTGGGTTGTCTGTGCTGGTCTCAGGAGGGTTGTCGGTGACTGGGGCCCTGTGCTGTTAGATGATGGGTTGTCTGTGCTGGTGTCAGGCGGGTTGTCGGTGACTGCGGCCCTGTGCTGGTAGATGGTGGGTTGTCTGTGCTGGTTTCATGAGGGTTTTCTGTGACTGTGGCCCTGTGCTGGTAGATGATGGGTTGTCTGTGCTGGTGTCAGGCGGGTTGTCGGTGACTGCGGCCCTGTGCTGTTAGATGGTGGGTTGTCTGTGCTGGTGTCAGGAGGGTTGTCGGTGACTGCGGCCCTGTGCTGTTAGATGGTGGGTTGTCTGTGCTGGTCTCAGGAGGGTTGTCGGTGACTGCGGCCCTGTTCTGGTGCCAGGCGGGTTGTCTGTGCTGCGGCTCTGTGCTTGTGTCATTCGGGTTAAATATAACTGCTGCCCTGTCCTGGTGTCAGGCGGGTTGTCGGTGACTGCGGCCCTGTGCTGTTAGATGGTGGGTTGTCTGTGCTGGTGTCAGGAGGGTTGTCGGTGACTGCGGCCCTGTGCTGTTAGATGGTGGGTTGTCTGTGCTGGTGTCAGGCGGGTTGTCGGTGACTGCGGCCCTGTGCTGTTAGATGGTGGGTTGTCTGTGCTGGTGTCAGGAGGGTTGTCGGTGACTGCGGCCCTGTGCTGTTAGATGGTGGGTTGTCTGTGCTGGTCTCAGGAGGGTTGTCGGTGACTGCGGCCCTGTGCTGTTAGATGATGGGTTGTCTGTGCTGGTGTCAGGCGGGTTGTCGGTGACTGCGGCCCTGTGCTGTTAGATGGTGGGTTGTCTGTGCTGGTGTCAGGAGGGTTGTCGGTGACTGCGGCCCTGTGCTGTTAGATGGTGGGTTGTCTGTGCTGGTGTCAGGAGGGTTGTCGGTGACTGCGGCCCTGTGCTGTTAGATGGTGGGTTGTCTGTGCTGGTCTCAGGAGAGTTTTCTGTGACTGTGGCCCTGTGCTGGTAGATGATGGGTTGTCTGTGCTGGTGTCAGGCGGGTTTTCTGTGACTGCGGCCCTGTGCTGTTAGATGGTGTGTTGTCTGTGCTGGTCTCAGGAGGGTTTTCTGTGACTGTGGCCCTGTGCTGTTAGATGGTGGGTTGTCTGTGCTGGTCTCAGGAGGGTTGTCGGTGACTGCGGCCCTGTTCTGGTGCCAGGCGGGTTTTCTGTGACTGCGGCCCTGTGCTGTTAGATGGTGGGTTGTCTGTGCTGGTGTCAGGGGGGGTGTCGGTGACTGCGGCCCTGTGCTGTTAGATGGTGGGTTGTCTGTGCTGGTCTCAGGAGGGTTGTCGGTGACTGCGGCCCTGTTCTGGTGCCAGGCGGGTTGTCTGTGATTGCGGCCCTGTGCTAGTGTCATTCGGGTTAAATGTAACTGCTGCCCTGTCCTGGTGTCAGGCGGGTTGTCGGTGACTGCGGCCCTGTTCTGGTGCCAGGCGGGTTTTCTGTGACTGCGGCCCTGTGCTGTTAGATGGTGGGTTGTCTGTGCTTGTGTCAGGAGGGTTGTCGGTGACTGCGGCCCTGTGCTGTTAGATGATGGGTTGTCTGTGCTGGTGTCAGGCGGGTTGTCGGTGACTGCGGCCCTGTGCTGTTAGATGGTGGGTTGTCTGTGCTGGTCTCAGGAGGGTTTTCTGTGACTGTGGCCCTGTGCTGGTAGATGATGGGTTGTCTGTGGTGGTGTCAGGCGGGTTGTCGGTGACTGCGGCCCAGTGCTGTTAGATGGTGGGTTGTCTGTGCTGGTGTCAGGAGGGTTGTCGGTGACTGCGGCCCTGTGCTGTTAGATGGTGGGTTGTCTGTGCTGGTCTCAGGAGGGTTGTCGGTGACTGCGGCCCTGTGCTGGTAGATGATGGGTTGTCTGTGCTGGTGTCAGGTGGGTTGTCGGTGACTGCGGCCCTGTGCTGTTAGATGGTAGGTTGTCTGTGCTGGTCTCAGGAGGGTTGTCGGTGACTGCGGCCCTGTGCTGTTAGATGATGGGTTGTCTGTGCTGGTGTCAGGTGGGTTGTCGGTGACTGCGGCCCTGTGCTGTTAGATGGTGTGTTTTCTGTTCTGGTGTCAGGTGGGTTGTCGGTGACTGCGGCCCTGTGCTGTTAGATGGTAGGTTGTCTGTTCTGGTGTCAGGTGGGTTGTCGGTGACTGCGGCAATGTGCTGTTAGATGGTGGGTTGTCTGTGCTGGTCTCAGGAGGGTTGTCGGTGACTGCGGCCCTGTGCTGTTAGATGGTGGGTTGTCTGTTCTGGTGTCAGGTGGGTTGTCGGTGACTGCGGCTCTGTGCTGTTAGATGGTGGGTTGTCTGTGCTGGTCTCAGGAGGGTTGTCGGTGACTGCGGCCCTGTGCTGTTAGATGGTGGGTTGTCTGTGCTGGTCTCAGGAGGGTTGTCGTTGACTGCGGCCCTGTGCTGTTAGATGATGGTTTGTCTGTGCTGGTGTCAGGCGGGTTGTCGGTGACTGCGGCCCTGTGCTGTTAGATGGTGGGTTGTCTGTGCTGGTGTCAGGTGGGTTGTCGGTGACTGCGGCCCTGTGCTGTCAGATGGTGGGTTGTCTGTGCTGGTCTCAGGAGGGTTGTCGGTGACTGCGGCCCTGTGCTGTTAGATGGTGGGTTGTCTGTGCTGGTCTCAGGAGGGTTGTCGGTGACTGCGGCCCTGTGCTGTTAGATGATGGGTTGTCTGTGCTGGTGTCAGGCGGGTTGTCGGTGACTGCGGCCCTGTGCTGTTAGATGGTGGGTTGTCTGTGCTGGTCTCAGGAGGGTTGTCGGTGACTGCGGCCCTGTGCTGTTAGATGATGGGTTGTCTGTGCTGGTGTCAGGCGGGTTGTCGGTGACTGCGGCCCTGTGCTGTTAGATGGTGGGTTGTCTGTGCTGGTGTCAGGTGGGTTGTCGGTGACTGCGGCCCTGTGCTGTTAGATGGTGGGTTGTCTGTGCTGGTCTCAGGAGGGTTGTCGGTGACTGCGGCCCTGTGCTGTTAGATGGTGGGTTGTCTGTGCTGGTCTCAGGAGGGTTGTCGGTGACTGCGGCCCTGTGCTGTTAGATGATGGGTTGTCTGTGCTGGTGTCAGGCGGGTTGTCGGTGACTGCGGCCCTGTGCTGTTAGATGGTGGGTTGTCTGTGCTGGTGTCAGGTGGGTTGTCGGTGACTGCGGCCCTGTGCTGTTAGATTGTGGGTTGTCTGTGCTGGTCTCAGGAGGGTTGTCGGTGACTGCGGCCCTGTGCTGTTAGATGATGGGTTGTCTGTGCTGGTGTCAGGCGGGTTGTCGGTGACTGCGGCCCTGTGCTGTTAGATGGTGGGTTGTGTGTGCTGGTGTCAGGTGGGTTGTCGGTGACTGCGGCCCTGTGCTGTTAGATGGTGGGTTGTCTGTGCTGGTGTCAGGTGGGTTGTCGGTGACTGCGGCCCTGTGCTGTTAGATGGTGGGTTGTCTGTGCTGGTTTCAGGAGGGTTGTCGGTGACTGCGGCCCTGTGCTGTTAGATGGTGGGTTGTCTGTGCTGGTGTCAGGAGGGTTGTCGGTGACTGCGGCCCTGTGATGTTAGATGGTGGGTTGTCTGTGCTGGTCTCAGGAGGGTTGTCGGTGACTGCGGCCCTATTCTGGTGCCAGGCGGGTTGTCTGTGATTGCGGCCCTGTGCTAGTGTCATTCGGGTTAAATGTAACTGCTGCCCTGTCCTGGTGTCAGGCGGGTTGTCGGTGACTGCGGCCCTGTGCTGTTAGATGGTGGGTTGTCTGTGCTGGTGTCAGGAGGGTTGTCGGTGACTGCGGCCCTGTGCTGTTAGATGATGGGTTGTCTGTGCTGGTGTCAGGCGGGTTGTCGGTGACTGCGGCCCTGTGCTGTTAGATGGTGGGTTGTCTGTGCTGGTGTCAGGAGGGTTGTCGGTGACTGCGGCCCTGTGCTGTTAGATGGTGGGTTGTCTGTGCTGGTCTCAGGAGGGTTGTCGGTGACTGCGGCCCTGTGCTGTTAGATGATGGGTTGTCTGTGCTGGTGTCAGGCGGGTTTTCTGTGACTGCGGCCCTGTGCTGTTAGATGGTGGGTTGTCTGTGCTGGTGTCAGGAGGGTTGTCGGTGACTGCGGCCCTGTGCTGTTAGATGGTGGGTTGTCTGTGCTGGTGTCAGGAGGGTTGTCGGTGACTGCGGCCCTGTGCTGTTAGATTGTGGGTTGTCTGTGCTGGTCTCAGGAGGGTTTTCTGTGACTGTGGCCCTGTGCTGGTAGATGATGGGTTGTCTGTGCTGGTGTCAGGCGGGTTTTCTGTGACTGCGGCCCTGTGCTGTTAGATGGTGGGTTGTCTGTGCTGGTCTCAGGAGGGTTTTCTGTGACTGTGGCCCTGTGCTGTTAGATGGTGGGTTGTCTGTGCTAGTCTCAGGAGGGTTGTCGGTGACTGCGGCCCTGTTCTGGTGCCAGGCGGGTTTTCTGTGACTGCGGCCCTGTGCTGTTAGATGGTGGGTTGTCTGTGTTGGTGTCAGGAGGGTTGTCGGTGACTGCGGCCCTGTGCTGTTAGATGGTGGGTTGTCTGTGCTGGTCTCAGGAGGGTTGTCGGTGACTGCGGCCCTGTTCTGGTGTCAGGCGGGTTGTCGGTGACTGCGGCCCTGTTCTGGTGCCAGGCGGGTTTTCTGTGACTGCGGCCCTGTGCTGTTAGATGGTTGGTTGTCTGTGCTGGTTTCAGGAGGGTTGTCGGAGACTGCGGCCCTGTGCTGTTAGATGGTGGGTTGTCTGTGCTGGTGTCAGGAGGGTTGTCGGTGACTGCGGCCCTGTGCTGTTAGATGGTAGGTTGTCTGTGTTGGTCTCAGGAGGGTATTCTGTGACTGCGGCCCTGTGCTGTTAGATGGTGGGTTGTCTGTGCTGGTCTCAGGAGGGTTGTCGGTGACTGCGGCCCTGTGCTGTTAGATGATGGGTTGTCTGTGCTGGTGTCAGGCGGGTTGTCGGTGACTGCGGCCCTGTGCTGTTAGATGGTGGGTTGTCTGTGCTGGTGTCAGGAGGGTTGTCGGTGACTGCGGCCCTGTGCTGTTAGATGGTGGGTTGTCTGTGCTGGTGTCAGGAGGGTTGTCGGTGACTGCGGCCCTGTGCTGTTAGATGGTGGGTTGTCTGTGCTGGTGTCAGGAGGGTTTTCTGTGACTGTGGCCCTGTGCTGGTAGATGATGGGTTGTCTGTGCTGGTGTCAGGCGGGTTGTCGGTGACTGCGGCCCTGTGCTGTTAGATGGTAGGTTGTCTGTGCTGGTCTCAGGAGGGTATTCTGTGACTGAGGCCCTGTGCTGTTAGATGGTGGGTTGTCTGTGCTGGTCTCAGGAGGGTTGTCGGTGACTGGGGCCCTGTGCTGTTAGATGATGGGTTGTCTGTGCTGGTGTCAGGCGGGTTGTCGGTGACTGCGGCCCTGTGCTGTTAGATGGTGGGTTGTCTGTGCTGGTGTCAGGAGGGTTTTCTGTGACTGTGGCCCTGTGCTGGTAGATGATGGGTTGTCTGTGCTGGTGTCAGGCGGGTTGTCGGTGACTGCGGCCCCGTGCTGTTAGATGGTGGGTTGTCTGTGCTGGTGTCAGGAGGGTTGTCGGTGACTGCGGCCCTGTGCTGTTAGATGGTGGGTTGTCTGTGCTGGTCTCAGGAGGGTTGTCGGTGACTGCGGCCCTGTTCTGGTGCCAGGCGGGTTGTCTGTGCTGCGGCTCTGTGCTTGTGTCATTCGGGTTAAATATAACTGCTGCCCTGTCCTGGTGTCAGGCGGGTTGTCGGTGACTGCGGCCCTGTGCTGTTAGATGGTGGGTTGTCTGTGCTGGTGTCAGGAGGGTTGTCGGTGACTGCGGCCCTGTGCTGTTAGATGGTGGGTTGTCTGTGCTGGTGTCAGGCGGGTTGTCGGTGACTGCGGCCCTGTGCTGTTAGATGGTGGGTTGTCTGTGCTGGTGTCAGGAGGGTTGTCGGTGACTGCGGCCCTGTGCTGTTAGATGGTGGGTTGTCTGTGCTGGTCTCAGGAGGGTTGTCGGTGACTGCGGCCCTGTGCTGTTAGATGATGGGTTGTCTGTGCTGGTGTCAGGCGGGTTGTCGGTGACTGCGGCCCTGTGCTGTTAGATGGTGGGTTGTCTGTGCTGGTGTCAGGAGAGTTGTCGGTGACTGCGGCCCTGTGCTGTTAGATGGTGGGTTGTCTGTGCTGGTGTCAGGAGGGTTGTCGGTGACTGCGGCCCTGTGCTGTTAGATGGTGGGTTGTCTGTGCTGGTCTCAGGAGGGTTTTCTGTGACTGCGGCCCTGTGCTGTTAGATGGTGGGTTGTCTGTGCTGGTCTCAGGAGGGTTTTCTGTGACTGTGGCCCTGTGCTGTTAGATGGTGGGTTGTCTGTGCTGGTCTCAGGAGGGTTGTCGGTGACTGCGGCCCTGTTCTGGTGCCAGGCGGGTTTTCTGTGACTGCGGCCCTGTGCTGTTAGATGGTGGGTTGTCTGTGCTGGTGTCATGGGGGGTGTCGGTGACTGCGGCCCTGTGCTGTTAGATGGTGGGTTGTCTGTGCTGGTCTCAGGAGGGTTGTCGGTGACTGCGGCCCTGTTCTGGTGCCAGGCGGGTTGTCTGTGATTGCGGCCCTGTGCTAGTGTCATTCGGGTTAAATGTAACTGCTGCCCTGTCCTGGTGTCAGGCGGGTTGTTGGTGACTGCGGCCCTGTTCTGGTGCCACGCGGGTTTTCTGTGACTGCGGCCCTGTGCTGTTAGATGGTGGGTTGTCTGTGCTGGTGTCAGGAGGGTTGTCGGTGACTGCGGCCCTGTGCTGTTAGATGATGGGTTGTCTGTGCTGGTGTCAGGCGGGTTGTCGGTGACTGCGGCCCTGTGCTGTTAGATGGTGGGTTGTCTGTGCTGGTCTCAGGAGGGTTTTCTGTGACTGTGGCCCTGTGCAGGTAGATGATGGGTTGTCTGTGGTGGTGTCAGGCGGGTTGTCGGTGACTGCGGCCCTGTGCTGTTAGATGGTGGGTTGTCTGTTCTGGTGTCAGGGGGGTTGTCGGTGACTGCGGCCCTGTGCTGTTAGATGATGGGTTGTCTGTGCTGGTGTCAGGTGTGTTGTCGGTGACTGCGGCCCTGTGCTGTTAGATGGTGGGTTGTCTGTGCTGGTCTCAGGAGGGTTGTCGGTGACTGCGGCCCTGTGCTGTTAGATGGTGGGTTGTCTGTGCTGGTCTCAGGAGGGTTGTCGGTGACTGCGGTCCTGTGCTGTTAGATGATGGGTTGTCTGTGCTGGTGTCAGGTGGGTTGTCGGTGACTGCGGCCCTGTGCTGTTAGATGGTGGGTTGTCTGTTCTGGTGTCAGGTGGGTTTTCTGTGATTGCGGCCCTGTGCTGTTAGATGGTGGGTTGTCTGTGCTGGTCTCAGGAGGGTTTTCTGTGACTGTGGCCCTGTGCTGGTAGATGATGGGTTGTCTGTGCTGGTGTCAGGCGGGTTTTCTGTGACTGCGGCCCTGTGCTGTTAGATGGTGGGTTGTCTGTGCTGGTCTCAGGAGGGTTGTCGGTGACTGCGGCCCTGTGCTGTTAGATGATGGGTTGTCTGTGCTGGTGTCAGGCGGGTTGTCGGTGACTGCGGCCCTGTGCTGTTAGATGGTGGGTTGTCTGTGCTGGTGTCAGGAGGGTTGTCGGTGACTGCGGCCCTGTGCTGTTAGATGGTGGGTTGTCTGTGCTGGTCTCAGGAGGGTTGTCGGTGACTGCGGCCCTGTTCTGGTGCCAGGCGGGTTGTCAATGATTGCGGCCCTGTGCTAGTGTCATTCGGGTTAAATGTAACTGCTGCCCTGTCCTGGTGTCAGGCGGGTTGTCGGTGACTGCGGCCCTGTGCTGTTAGATGGTGGGTTGTCTGTGCTGGTGTCAGGAGGGTTGTCGGTGACTGCGGCCCTGTGCTGTTAGATGATGGGTTGTCTGTGCTGGTGTCAAGCGGGTTGTCGGTGACTGCGGCCCTGTGCTGTTAGATGGTGGGTTGTCTGTGCTGGTGTCAGGAGGGTTGTCGGTGACTGCGGCCCTGTGCTGTTAGATGGTGGGTTGTCTGTGCTGGTCTCAGGAGGGTTGTCGGTGACTGCGGCCCTGTGCTGTTAGATGATGGGTTGTCTGTGCTGGTGTCAGGCGGGTTTTCTGTGACTGTCGCCCTGTGCTGTTAGATGGTGGGTTGTCTGTGCTGGTGTCAGGAGGGTTGTCGGTGACTGCGGCCCTGTGCTGTTAGATGGTGGGTTGTCTGTGCTGGTGTCAGGAGGGTTGTCGGTGACTGCGACCCTGTGCTGTTAGATGGTGGGTTGTCTGTGCTGGTCTCAGGAGGGTTTTCTGTGACTGTGGCCCTGTGCTGGTAGATGATGGGTTGTCTGTGCTGGTCTCAGGAGGGTTTTCTGTGACTGTGGCCCTGTGCTGTTAGATGATGGGTTGTCTGTGCTGGTCTCAGGAGGGTTGTCGGTGACTGCGGCCCTGTTCTGGTGCCAGGCTGGTTTTCTGTGACTGCGGCCCTGTGCTGTTAGATGGTGGGTTGTCTGTGCTGGTGTCAGGAGGGTTGTCGGTGACTGCGGCCCTGTGCTGTTAGATGGTGGGTTGTCTGTGCTGGTCTCAGGAGGGTTGTCGGTGACTGCGGCCGTGTTCTGGTGCCAGGCGGGTTGTCTGTGATTGCGGCCCTGTGCTAGTGTCATTCGGGTTAAATGTAACTGCTGCCCTGTCCTGGTGTCAGGCGGGTTGTCGGTGACTGCGGCCCTGTTCTGGTGCCAGGCGGGTTTTCTGTGACTGCGGCCCTGTGCTGTTAGATGGTGGGTTGTCTGTGCTGGTGTCAGGAGGGTTGTCGGAGACTGCGGCCCTGTGCTGTTAGATGGTGGGTTGTCTGTGCTGGTGTCAGGAGGGTTGTCGGTGACTGCGGCCCTGTGCTGTTAGATGGTAGGTTGTCTGTGCTGGTCTCAGGAGGGTATTCTGTGACTGCGGCCCTGTGCTGTTAGATGGTGGGTTGTCTGTGCTGATCTCAGGAGGGTTGTCGGTGACTGCGGCCCTGTGCTGTTAGATGATGGGTTGTCTGTGCTGGTGTCAGGCGGGTTGTCGGTGACTGCGGCCCTGTGTTGTTAGATGGTGGGTTGTCTGTGCTGGTGTCAGGAGGGTTGTCGGTGACTGCGGCCCTGTGCTGTTAGATGGTGGGTTGTCTGTGCTGGTGTCAGGAGGGTTGTCGGTGACTGCGGCCCTGTGCTGTTAGATGGTGGGTTGTCTGTGCTGGTCTCAGGAGGGTTTTCTGTGACTGTGGCCCTGTGCTGGTAGATGATGGGTTGTCTGTGCTGGTGTCAGGCGGGTTGTCGGTGACTGCGGCCCTGTGCTGTTAGAAGGTAGGTTGTCTGTGCTGGTCTCAGGAGGGTATTCTGTGACTGCGGCCCTGTGCTGTTAGATGGTGGGTTGTCTGTGCTGGTCTCAGGAGGGTTGTCGGTGACTGCGGCCCTGTGCTGTTAGATGATGGGTTGTTTGTGCTGGTGTCAGGCGGGTTGTCGGTGACTGCGGCCCTGTGCTGTTAGATGGTGTTTTGTCTGTGCTGGTGTCAGGAGGGTTGTCGGTGACTGCGGCCCTGTGCTGTTAGATGGTGGGTTGTCTGTGCTGGTGTCAGGAGGGTTGTCGGTGACTGCGGCCCTGTGCTGTTAGATGGTGGGTTGTCTGTGCTGGTCTCAGGAGGGTTTTCTGTGACTGTGGCCCTGTGCTGGTAGATGATGGGTTGTCTGTGCTGGTGTCAGGCGGGTTGTCGGTGACTGCGGCCCTGTGCTGTTAGATGGTGGGTTGTCTGTGCTGGTGTCAGGAGGGTTGTCGGTGACTGCGGCCCTGTTCTGGTGCCAGGCGGGTTGTCTGTGCTGCGGCTCTGTGCTTGTGTCATTCGGGTTAAATGTAACTGCTGCCCCGTCCTGGTGTCAGGCGGGTTGTCGGTGACTGCGGCCCTGTGCTGTTAGATGGTGGGTTGTCTGTGCTGGTGTCAGGAGGGTTGTCGGTGACTGCGGCCCTGTGCTGTTAGATGATCGGTTGTCTGTGCTGGTGTCAGGCGGGTTGTCGGTGACTGCGGCCCTGTGCTGTTAGATGGTGGGTTGTCTGTGCTGGTGTCAGGAGGGTTGTCGGTGACTGCGGCCCTGTGCTGTTAGATGGTGGGTTGTCTGTGCTGGTTTCAGGAGGGTTGTCGGTGACTGCGGCCCTGTGCTGTTAGATGATGGGTTGTCTGTGCTGGTGTCAGGCGGGTTGTCGGTGACTGCGGCCCTGTGCTGTTAGATGGTGGGTTGTCTGTGCTGGTGTCAGGAGGGTTGTCGGTGACTGCGGCCCTGTGCTGTTAGATGGTGGGTTGTCTGTGCTGGTGTCAGGAGGGTTGTCGGTGATTGCGGCCCTGTGCTGTTAGATGGTGGGTTGTCTGTGCTGGTCTCAGGAGGGTTTTCTTTGACTGTGGCCCTGTGCTGGTAGATGATGGGTTGTCTGTGCTGGTGTCAGGCGGGTTTTCTGTGACTGCGGCCCTGTGCTGTTAGATGGTTTTTTTTCCGTGCTGGTCTCAGGAGGGTTTTCTGTGACTGTGGCCCTGTGCTGTTAGATGGTGGGTTGTCTGTGCTGGTCTCAGGAGGGTTGTCGGTGACTGCGGCCCTGTGCTGTTAGATGATGGGTTGTCTGTTCTGGTGTCAGGTGGGTTGTCGGTGACTGCGGCTTTGTGCTGTTAGATGGTGTGTTGTCTGTGCTGGTCTCAGGAGGGTTTTCTGTGACTCTGGCCCTGTGCTGGTAGATGATGGGTTGTCTGTGCTGGTGTCAGGCGGGTTTTCTGTGACTGCGGCCCTGTGCTGTTAGATGGTGGGTTGTCTGTGCTGGTCTCAGGAGGGTTTTCTGTGACTGTGGCCCTGTGCTGGTAGATGATGGGTTGTCTGTGCTGGTGTCAGGCGGGTTTTCTGTGACTGCGGCCCTGTGCTGTTAGATGGTGGGTTGTCTGTGCTGGTCTCAGGAGGGTTGTCGGTGACTGCGGCCCTGTGCTGTTAGATGATGTGTTGTCTGTGCTGGTGTCAGGCGGGTTGTCGGTGACTGCGGCCCTGTGCTGTTAGATGGTGGGTTGTCTGTGCTGGTGTCAGGAGGGTTGTCGGTGACTGCGGCCCTGTGATGTTACATGGTGGGTTGTCTGTGCTGGTCTCAGGAGGGTTGTCGGTGACTGCGGCCCTATTCTGGTGACAGGCGGGTTGTCTGTGATTGCGGCCCTGTGCTAGTGTCATTCGGGTTAAATGTAACTGCTGCCCTGTCCTGGTGTCAGGCGGGTTGTCGGTGACTGCGGCCCTGTGCTGTTAGATGGTGGGTTGTCTGTGCTGGTGTCAGGAGGGTTGTCGGTGACTGCGGCCCTGTGCTGTTAGATGATGCGTTGTCTGTGCTGGTGTCAGGCGGGTTGTCGGTGACTGCGGCCCTGTGCTGTTAGATGGTGGGTTGTCTGTGCTGGTGTCAAAAGGGTTGTCGGTGACTGCGGCCCTGTGCTGTTAGATGGTGGGTTGTCTGTGCTGGTCTCAGGAGGGTTGTCGGTGACTGCGGCCCTGTGCTGTTAGATGATGGGTTGTCTGTGCTGGTGTCAGGCGGGTTTTCTGTGACTGCGGCCCTGTGCTGTTAGATGGTGGGTTGTCTGTGCTGGTGTCAGGAGGGTTGTCGGTGACTGCGGCCCTGTGCTGTTAGATGGTGGGTTGTCTGTGCTGGTGTCAGGAGGGTTGTCGGTGACTGCGGCCCTGTGCTGTTAGATTGTGGGTTGTCTGTGCTGGTCTCAGGAGGGTTTTCTGTGACTGTGGCCCTTTGCTGGTAGATGATGGGTTGTCTGTGCTGGTGTCAGGCGGGTTTTCTGTGACTGCGGCCCTGTGCTGTTAGATGGTGGGTTGTCTGTGCTGGTCTCAGGAGGGTTTTCTGTGACTGTGGCCCTGTGCTGTTAGATGGTGGGTTGTCTGTGCTAGTCTCAGGAGGGTTGTCGGTGACTGCGGCCCTGTTCTGGTGCCAGGCGGGTTTTCTGTGACTGCGGCCCTGTGCTGTTAGATGGTGGGTTGTCTGTGTTGGTGTCAGGAGGGTTGTCGGTGACTGCGGCCCTGTGCTGTTAGATGGTGGGTTGTCTGTGCTGGTCTCAGGAGGGTTGTCGGTGACTGCGGCCCTGTTCTGGTGTCAGGCGGGTTGTCGGTGACTGCGGCCCTGTTCTGGTGCCAGGCGGGTTTTCTGTGACTGCGGCCCTGTGCTGTTAGATGGTGGGTTGTCTGTGCTGGTTTCAGGAGGGTTGTCGGAGACTGCGGCCCTGTGCTGTTAGATGGTGGGTTGTCTGTGCTGGTGTCAGAAGGGTTGTCGGTGACTGCGGCCCTGTGCTGTTAGATGGTAGGTTGTCTGTGCTGGTCTCAGGAGGGTATTCTGTGACTGCGGCCCTGTGCTGTTAGATGGTGGGTTGTCTGTGCTGGTCTCAGGAGGGTTGTCGGTGACTGCGGCCCTGTGCTGTTAGATGATGGGTTGTCTGTGCTGGTGTCAGGCGGGTTGTCGGTGACTGCGGCCCTGTGCTGTTAGATGGTGGGTTGTCTGTGCTGGTGTCAGGAGGGTTGTCGGTGACTGCGGCCCTGTGCTGTTAGATGGTGGGTTGTCTGTGCTGGTGTCAGGAGGGTTGTCGGTGACTGCGGCCCTGTGCTGTTAGATGGTGGGTTGTCTGTGCTGGTGTCAGGAGGGTTTTCTGTGACTGTGGCCCTGTGCTGGTAGATGATGGGTTGTCTGTGCTGGTGTCAGGCGGGTTGTCGGTGACTGCGGCCCTGTGCTGTTAGATGGTAGGTTGTCTGTGCTGGTCTCAGGAGGGTATTCTGTGACTGAGGCCCTGTGCTGTTAGATGGTGGGTTGTCTGTGCTGGTCTCAGGAGGGTTGTCGGTGACTGGGGCCCTGTGCTGTTAGATGATGGGTTGTCTGTGCTGGTGTCAGGCGGGTTGTCGGTGACTGCGGCCCTGTGCTGTTAGATGGTGGGTTGTCTGTGCTGGTTTCATGAGGGTTTTCTGTGACTGTGGCCCTGTGCTGGTGGATGATGGGTTGTCTGTGCTGGTGTCAGGCGGGTTGTCGGTGACTGCGGCCCTGTGCTGTTAGATGGTGGGTTGTCTGTGCTGGTGTCAGGAGGGTTGTCGGTGACTGCGGCCCTGTGCTGTTAGATGGTGGGTTGTCTGTGCTGGTCTCAGGAGGGTTGTCGGTGACTGCGGCCCTGTTCTGGTGCCAGGCGGGTTGTCTGTGCTGCGGCTCTGTGCTTGTGTCATTCGGGTTAAATATAACTGCTGCCCTGTCCTGGTGTCAGGCGGGTTGTCGGTGACTGCGGCCCTGTGCTGTTAGATGGTGGGTTGTCTGTGCTGGTGTCAGGAGGGTTGTCGGTGACTGCGGCCCTGTGCTGTTAGATGGTGGGTTGTCTGTGCTGGTGTCAGGCGGGTTGTCGGTGACTGCGGCCCTGTGCTGTTAGATGGTGGGTTGTCTGTGCTGGTGTCAGGAGGGTTGTCGGTGACTGCGGCCCTGTGCTGTTAGATGGTGGGTTGTCTGTGCTGGTCTCAGGAGGGTTGTCGGTGACTGCGGCCCTGTGCTGTTAGATGATGGGTTGTCTGTGCTGGTGTCAGGCGGGTTGTCGGTGACTGCGGCCCTGTGCTGTTAGATGGTGGGTTGTCTGTGCTGGTGTCAGGAGGGTTGTCGGTGACTGCGGCCCTGTGCTGTTAGATGGTGGGTTGTCTGTGCTGGTGTCAGGAGGGTTGTCGGTGACTGCGGCCCTGTGCTGTTAGATGGTGGGTTGTCTGTGCTGGTCTCAGGAGGGTTTTCTGTGACTGTGGCCCTGTGCTGGTAGATGATGGGTTGTCTGTGCTGGTGTCAGGCGGGTTTTCTGTGACTGCGGCCCTGTGCTGTTAGATGGTGTGTTGTCTGTGCTGGTCTCAGGAGGGTTTTCTGTGACTGTGGCCCTGTGCTGTTAGATGGTGGGTTGTCTGTGCTGGTCTCAGGAGGGTTGTCGGTGACTGCGGCCCTGTTCTGGTGCCAGGCGGGTTTTCTGTGACTGCGGCCCTGTGCTGTTAGATGGTGGGTTGTCTGTGCTGATGTCAGGGGGGGTGTCGGTGACTGCGGCCCTGTGCTGTTAGATGGTGGGTTGTCTGTGCTGGTCAAAGGAGGGTTGTCGGTGACTGCGGCCCTGTTCTGGTGCCAGGCGGGTTGTCTGTGATTGCGGCCCTGTGCTAGTGTCATTCGGGTTAAATGTAACTGCTGCCCTGTCCTGGTGTCAGGCGGGTTGTCGGTGACTGCGGCCCTGTTCTGGTGCCAGGCGGGTTTTCTGTGACTGCGGCCCTGTGCTGTTAGATGGTGGGTTGTCTGTGCTGGTGTCAGGAGGGTTGTCGGTGACTGCGGCCCTGTGCTGTTAGATGATGGGTTGTCTGTGCTGGTGTCAGGCGGGTTGTCGGTGACTGCGGCCCTGTGCTGTTAGATGGTGGGTTGTCTGTGCTGGTCTCAGGAGGGTTTTCTGTGACTGTGGCCCTGTGCTGGTAGATGATGGGTTGTCTGTGGTGGTGTCAGGCGGGTTGTCGGTGACTGCGGCCCTGTGCTGTTAGATGGTGGGTTGTCTGTGCTGGTGTCAGGAGGGTTGTCGGTGACTGCGGCCCTGTGCTGTTAGATGGTGGGTTGTCTGTGCTGGTCTCAGGAGGGTTGTCGGTGACTGCGGCCCTGTGCTGGTAGATGATGGGTTGTCTGTGCTGGTGTCAGGTGGGTTGTCGGTGACTGCGGCCCTGTGCTGTTAGATGGTAGGTTGTCTGTGCTGGTCTCAGGAGGGTTGTCGGTGACTGCGGCCCTGTGCTGTTAGATGATGGGTTGTCTGTGCTGGTGTCAGGTGGGTTGTCGGTGACTGCGGCCCTGTGCTGTTAGATGGTGTGTTGTCTGTTCTGGTGTCAGGTGGGTTGTCGGTGACTGCGGCCCTGTGCTGTTAGATGGTGGGTTGTCTGTTCTGGTGTCAGGTGGGTTGTCGGTGACTGCGGCCCTGTGCTGTTAGATGGTGGGTTGTCTGTGCTGGTCTCAGGAGGGTTGTCGGTGACTGCGGCCCTGTGCTGTTAGATGGTGGGTTGTCTGTTCTGGTGTCAGGTGGGTTGTCGGTGACTGCGGCTCTGTGCTGTTAGATGGTGGGTTGTCTGTGCTGGTCTCAGGAGGGTTGTCGGTGACTGCGGCCCTGTGCTGTTAGATGGTGGGTTGTCTGTGCTGGTCTCAGGAGGGTTGTCGTTGACTGCGGCCCTGTGCTGTTAGATGATGGTTTGTCTGTGCTGGTGTCAGGCGGGTTGTCGGTGACTGCGGCCCTGTGCTGTTAGATGGTGGGTTGTCTGTGCTGGTGTCAGGTGGGTTGTCGGTGACTGCGGCCCTGTGCTGTTAGATGGTGGGTTGTCTGTGCTGGTCTCAGGAGGGTTGTCGGTGACTGCGGCCCTGTGCTGTTAGATGGTGGGTTGTCTGTGGTGGTCTCAGGAGGGTTGTCGGTGACTGCGGCCCTGTGCTGTTAGATGATGGGTTGTCTGTGCTGGTGTCAGGCGGGTTGTCGGTGACTGCGGCCCTGTGCTGTTAGATGGTGGGTTGTCTGTGCTGGTCTCAGGAGGGTTGTCGGTGACTGCGGCCCTGTGCTGTTAGATGATGGGTTGTTTGTGCTGGTGTCAGGCGGGTTGTCGGTGACTGCGGCCCTGTGCTGTTAGATGGTGGGTTGTCTGTGCTGGTGTCAGGTGGGTTGTCGGTGACTGCGGCCCTGTGCTGTTAGATGGTGGGTTGTCTGTGCTGGTCTCAGGAGGGTTGTCGGTGACTGCGGCCCTGTGCTGTTAGATGGTGGGTTGTCTGTGCTGGTCTCAGGAGGGTTGTCGGTGACTGCGGCCCTGTGCTGTTAGATGATGTGTTGTCTGTGCTGGTGTCAGGCGGGTTGTCGGTGACTGCGGCCCTGTGCTGTTAGATGGTGGGTTGTCTGTGCTGGTGTCAGGTGGGTTGTCGGTGACTGCGGCCCTGTGCTGTTAGATGGTGGGTTGTCTGTGCTGGTCTCAGGAGGGTTGTCGGTGACTGCGGCCCTGTGCTGTTAGATGATGGGTTGTCTGTGCTGGTGTCAGGCGGGTTGTCGGTGACTGCGGCCCTGTGCTGTTAGATGGTGGGTTGTGTGTGCTGGTGTCAGGTGGGTTGTCGGTGACTGCGGCCCTGTGCTGTTAGATGGTGGGTTGTCTGTGCTGGTGTCAGGTGGGTTGTCGGTGACTGCGGCCCTGTGCTGTTAGATGGTGGGTTGTCTGTGCTGGTTTCAGGTGGGTTGTCGGTGACTGCGGCCCTGTGCTGTTAGATGGTGGGTTGTCTGTGCTGGTGTCAGGTGGGTTGTCGGTGACTGCGGCCCTGTGCTGTTAGATGGTGGGTTGTCTGTGCTGGTGTCAGGAGGGTAGTCGGTGACTGCGGCCCTGTGATGTTAGATGGTGGGTTGTCTGTGCTGGTCTCAGGAGGGTTGTCGGTGACTGCGGCCCTATTCTGGTGCCAGGCGGGTTGTCTGTGATTGCGGCCCTGTGCTAGTGTCATTCGGGTTAAATGTAACTGCTGCCCTGTCCTGGTGTCAGGCGGGTTGTCGGTGACTGCGGCCCTGTGCTGTTAGATGGTGGGTTGTCTGTGCTGGTGTCAGGAGGGTTGTCGGTGACTGCGGCCCTGTGCTGTTAGATGATGGGTTGTCTGTGCTGGTGTCAGGCGGGTTGTCGGTGACTGCGGCCCTGTGCTGTTAGATAGTGGGTTGTCTGTGCTGGTGTCAGGAGGGTTGTCGGTGACTGCGGCCCTGTGCTGTTAGATGGTGGATTGTCTGTGCTGGTCTCAGGAGGGTTGTCGGTGACTGCGGCCCTGTGCTGTTAGATGATGGGTTGTCTGTGCTGGTGTCAGGCGGGTTTTCTGTGACTGCGGCCCTGTGCTGTTAGATGGTGGGTTGTCTGTGCTGGTGTCAGGAGGGTTGTCGGTGACTGCGGCCCTGTGCTGTTAGATGTTGGGTTGTCTGTGCTGGTGTCAGGAGGGTTGTCGGTGACTGCGGCCCTGTGCTGTTAGATTGTGGGTTGTCTGTGCTGGTCTCAGGAGGGTTTTCTGTGACTGTGGCCCTGTGCTGGTAGATGATGGGTTGTCTGTGCTGGTGTCAGGCGGGTTTTCTGTGACTGCTGCCCTGTGCTGTTAGATGGTGGGTTGTCTGTGCTGGTCTCAGGAGGGTTTTCTGTGACTGTGGCCCTGTGCTGTTAGATGGTGGGTTGTCTGTGCTAGTCTCAGGAGGGTTGTCGGTGACTGCGGCCCTGTTTTGGTGCCAGGCGGGTTTTCTGTGACTGCGGCCCTGTGCTGTTAGATGGTGGGTTGTCTGTGTTGGTGTCAGGAGGGTTGTCGGTGACTGCGGCCCTGTGCTGTTAGATGGTGGGTTGTCTGTGCTGGTCTCAGGAGGGTTGTCGGTGACTGCGGCCCTGTTCTGGTGTCAGGCGGGTTGTCGGTGACTGCGGCCCTGTTCTGGTGCCAGGCGGGTTTTCTGTGACTGCGGCCCTGTGCTGTTAGATGGTGGGTTGTCTGTGCTGGTTTCAGGAGGGTTGTCGGAGACTGCGGCCCTGTGCTGTTAGATGGTGGGTTGTCTGTGCTGGTGTCAGGAGGGTTGTCGGTGACTGCGGCCCTGTGCTGTTAGATGGTAGGTTGTCTGTGCTGGTCTCAGGAGGGTATTCTGTGACTGCGGCCCTGTGCTGTTAGATGGTGGGTTGTCTGTGCTGGTCTCAGGAGGGTTGTCGGTGACTGCGGCCCTGTGCTGTTAGATGATGGGTTGTCTGTGCTGGTGTCAGGCGGGTTGTCGGTGACTGCGGCCCTGTGCTGTTAGATGGTGGGTTGTCTGTGCTGGTGTCAGGAGGGTTGTCGGTGACTGCGGCCCTGTGCTGTTAGATGGTGGGTTGTCTGTGCTGGTGTCAGGAGGGTTGTCGGTGACTGCGGCCCTGTGCTGTTAGATGGTGGGTTGTCTGTGCTGGTGTCAGGAGGGTTTTCTGTGACTGTGGCCCTGTGCTGGTAGATGATGGGTTGTCTGTGCTGGTGTCAGGCGGGTTGTCGGTGACTGCGGCCCTGTGCTGTTAGATGGTAGGTTGTCTGTGCTGGTCTCAGGAGGGTATTCTGTGACTGAGGCCCTGTGCTGTTAGATGGTGGGTTGTCTGTGCTGGTCTCAGGAGGGTTGTCGGTGACTGGGGCCCTGTGCTGTTAGATGATGGGTTGTCTGTGCTGGTGTCAGGCGGGTTGTCGGTGACTGCGGCCCTGTGCTGTTAGATGGTGGGTTGTCTGTGCTGGTGTCAGGAGGGTTTTCTGTGACTGTGGCCCTGTGCTGGTAGATGATGGGTTGTCTGTGCTGGTGTCAGGCGGGTTGTCGGTGACTGCGGCCCTGTGCTGTTAGATGGTGGGTTGTCTGTGCTGGTGTCAGGAGGGTTGTCGGTGACTGCGGCCCTGTGCTGTTAGATGGTGGGTTGTCTGTGCTGGTCTCAGGAGGGTTGTCGGTGACTGCGGCCCTGTTCTGGTGCCAGGCGGGTTGTCTGTGCTGCGGCTCTGTGCTTGTGTCATTCGGGTTAAATATAACTGCTGCCCTGTCCTGGTGTCAGGCGGGTTGTCGGTGACTACGGCCCTGTGCTGTTAGATGGTGGGTTGTCTGTGCTGGTGTCAGGAGGGTTGTCGGTGACTGCGGCCCTGTGCTGTTAGATGGTGGGTTGTCTGTGCTGGTGTCAGGCGGGTTGTCGGTGACTGCGGCCCTGTGCTGTTAGATGGTGGGTTGTCTGTGCTGGTGTCAGGAGGGTTGTCGGTGACTGCGGCCCTGTGCTGTTAGATGGTGGGTTGTCTGTGCTGGTCTCAGGAGGGTTGTCGGTGACTGCGGCCCTGTGCTGTTAGATGATGGGTTGTCTGTGCTGGTGTCAGGCGGGTTGTCGGTGACTGCGGCCCTGTGCTGTTAGATGGTGGGTTGTCTGTGCTGGTGTCAGGAGGGTTGTCGGTGACTGCGGCCCTGTGCTGTTAGATGGTGGGTTGTCTGTGCTGGTGTCAGGAGGGTTGTCGGTGACTGCGGCCCTGTGCTGTTAGATGGTGGGTTGTCTGTGCTGGTCTCAGGAGGGTTTTCTGTGACTGTGGCCCTGTGCTGGTAGATGATGGGTTGTCTGTGCTGGTGTCAGGCGGGTTTTCTGTGACTGCGGCCCTGTGCTGTTAGATGGTGGGTTGTCTGTGCTGGTCTCAGGAGGGTTTTCTGTGACTGTGGCCCTGTTCTGTTAGATGGTGGGTTGTCTGTGCTGGTCTCAGGAGGGTTGTCGGTGACTGCGGCCCTGTTCTGGTGCCAGGCGGGTTTTCTGTGACTGCGGCCCTGTGCTGTTAGATGGTGGGTTGTCTGTGCTGGTGTCAGGGGGGGTGTCGGTGACTGCGGCCCTGTGCTGTTAGATGGTGGGTTGTCTGTGCTGGTCTCAGGAGGGTTGTCGGTGACTGCGGCCCTGTTCTGGTGCCAGGCGGGTTGTCTGTGATTGCGGCCCTGTGCTAGTGTCATTCGGGTTAAATGTAACTTTCGCCCTGTCCTGGTGTCAGGCGGGTTGTCGGTGACTGCGGCCCTGTTCTGGTGCCAGGCGGGTTTTCTGTGACTGCGGCCCTGTGCTGTTAGATGGTGGGTTGTCTGTGCTGGTGTCAGGAGGGTTGTCGGTGACTGCGGCCCTGTGCTGTTAGATGATGGGTTGTCTGTGCTGGTGTCAGGCGGGTTGTCGGTGACTGCGGCCCTGTGCTGTTAGATGGTGGGTTGTCTGTGCTGGTCTCAGGAGGGTTTTCTGTGACTGTGGCCCTGTGCTGGTAGATGATGGGTTGTCTGTGGTGGTGTCAGGCGGGTTGTCGGTGACTGCGGCCCTGTGCTGTTAGATGGTGGGTTGTCTGTGCTGGTGTCAGGAGGGTTGTCGGTGACTGCGGCCCTGTGCTGTTAGATGGTGGGTTGTCTGTGCTGGTGTCAGGTGGGTTGTCGGTGACTGCGGCCCTGTGCTGTTAGATGGTGGGTTGTCTGTGCTGGTCTCAGGAGGGTTGTCGGTGACTGCGGCCCTGTGCTGTTAGATGATGGGTTGTCTGTGCTGGTGTCAGGCGGGTTGTCGGTGACTGCGGCCCTGTGCTGTTAGATGGTGGGTTGTGTGTGCTGGTGTCAGGTGGGTTGTCGGTGACTGCGGCCCTGTGCTGTTAGATGGTGGGTTGTCTGTGCTGGTGTCAGGTGGGTTGTCGGTGACTGCGGCCCTGTGCTGTAAGATGGTGGGTTGTCTGTGCTGGTTTCAGGAGGGTTGTCGGTGACTGCGGCCCTGTGCTGTTAGATGGTGGGTTGTCTGTGCTGGTGTCAGGTGGGTTGTCGATGACTGCGGCCCTGTGCTGTTAGATGGTGGGTTGTCTGTGCTGGTGTCAGGTGGGTTGTCGGTGACTGCGGCCCTGTGCTGTTAGATGGTGGGTTGTCTGTGCTGGTGTCAGGTGGGTTGTCGGTGACTGCGGCCCTGTGCTGTTAGATGGTGGGTTGTCTGTGCTGGTCTCAGGAGGGTTGTCGGTGACTGCGGCCCTGTGCTGTTAGATGGTGTGTTGTCTGTTCTGGTGTCAGGTGGGTTGTCGGTCACTGCGGCCCTGTGCTGTTAGATGATGGGTTGTCTGTGCTGGTGTCAGGTGGGTTGTCGGTGACTGCGGCCCTGTGCTGTTAGATGGTGGGTTGTCTGTGCTGGTCTCAGGAGGGATGTCGGTGACTGCGGCCCTGTGCTGTTAGATGGTGGGTTGTCTGTGCTGGTCTCAGGAGGGTTGTCGGTGACTGCGGCCCTGTGCTGTTAGATGATGGGTTGTCTGTGCTGGTGTCAGGTGGGTTGTAGGTGACTGCGGCCCTGTGCTGTTAGATGGTGGGTTGTCTGTGCTGGTCTCAGGAGGGTTGTCGGTGACTGCCGCCCTGTGCTGTTAGATGATGGGTTGTCTGTGCTGGTGTCAGGCGGGTTTTCTGTGACTGCGGCCCTGTGCTGTTAGATGGTGGGTTGTCTGTGCTGGTGTCAGGCGGGTTTTCTGTGACTGCGGCCCTGTGCTGTTAGATGGTGGGTTGTCTGTGCTGGTCTCAGGAGGGTTGTCGGTGACTGCGGCCCTGTGCTGTTAGATGATGGGTTGTCTGTGCTGGTGTCAGGCGGGTTTTCTGTGACTGCGGCCCTGTGCTGTTAAATGGTGGGTTGTCTGTGCTGGTGTCAGGCGGGTTTTCTGTGACTGCGGCCCTGTGCTGTTAGATGGTGGGTTGTCTGTGCTGGTCTCAGGAGGGTTGTCGGTGACTGCGGCCCTGTGCTGTTAGATGATGGGTTGTCTGTGCTAGTGTCAGGTGGGTTGTCGGTGACTGCGGCCCTGTGCTGTTAGATGGTGGGTTGTCTGTTCTGGTGTCAGGTGGGTTGTCGGTGACTGCGGCCCTGTGCTGTTAGATGGTGGGTTGTCTGTTCTGGTGTCAGGTGGGTTGTCGGTGACTGCGGCCCTGTGCTGTTAGATGGTGGGTTGTCTGTGCTGGTCTCAGGAGGGTTATAATTGACTGCGGCCCTGTGCTGATAGATGGTGGGTTGTCTGTTCTGGTGTCAGGTGGGTTGTCGGTGACTGCGGCCCTGTGCTGTTAGATGGTGGGTTGTCTGTGCTGGTCTCAGGAGGGTTGTCGGTGACTGCGGCCCTGTGCTGTTAGATGATGGGTTGTCTGTGCTGGTGTCAGGCGGGTTTTCTGTGACTGCGGCCCTGTGCTGTTAGATGGTGGGTTGTCTGTGCTGGTGTCAGGCGGGTTTTCTGTGACTGCGGCCCTGTGCTGTTAGATGGTGGGTTGTCTGTGCTGGTCTCAGGAGGGTTGTCGGTGACTGCGGCCCTGTGCTGTTAGATGATGGGTTGTCTGTGCTGGTGTCAGGCGGGTTTTCTGTGACTGCGGCCCTGTGCTGTTAGATGGTGGGTTGTCTGTGCTGGTCTCAGGAGGGTTTTCTGTGACTGTGGCCCTGTGCTGGTAGATGATGGGTTGTCTGTGCTGGTGTCAGGCGTGTTGTCGGTGACTGCGGCCCTGTGCTGTTAGATGGTGGGTTGTCTGTGCTGGTGTCAGGAGGGTTGTCGGTGACTGCGGCCCTGTGCTGTTAGATGGTGGGTTGTCTGTGCTGGTCTCAGGAGGGTTGTCGGTGACTGCGGCCCTGTGCTGGTAGATGATGGGTTGTCTGTGCTGGTGTCAGGTGGGTTGTCGGTGACTGCGGCCCTGTGCTGTTAGATGGTAGGTTGTCTGTGCTGGTGTCAGGTGGGTTGTCGGTGACTGCGGCCCTGTGCTGTTAGATGGTGTGTTGTCTGTTCTGGTGTCAGGTGGGTTGTCGGTGACTGCGGCCCTGTGCTGTTAGATGGTGGGTTGTCTGTTCTGGTGTCAGGTGGGTTGTCGGTGACTGCGGCCCTGTGCTGTTAGATGGTGGGTTGTCTGTGCTGGTCTCAGGAGGGTTGTCGGTGACTGCGGCCCTGTGCTGTTAGATGGTGGGTTGTCTGTTCTGGTGTCAGGTGGGTTGTCGGTGACTGCGGCTCTGTGCTGTTAGATGGTGGGTTGTCTGTGCTGGTCTCAGGAGGGTTGTCGGTGACTGCGGCCCTGTGCTGTTAGATGGTGGGTTGTCTGTGCTGGTCTCAGGAGGGTTGTCGGTGACTGCGGCCCTGTGCTGTTAGATGATGGTTTGTCTGTGCTGGTGTCAGGCGGGTTGTCGGTGACTGCGGCCCTGTGCTGTTAGATGGTGGGTTGTCTGTGCTGGTGTCAGGTGGGTTGTCGGTGACTGCGGCCCTGTGCTGTTAGATGGTGGGTTGTCTGTGCTGGTCTCAGGAGGGATGTCGGTGACTGCGGCCCTGTACTGTTAGATGGTGGGTTGTCTGTGCTGGTCTCAGGAGGGTTGTCGGTGACTGCGGCCCTGTGCTGTTAGATGATGGGTTGTCTGTGCTGGTGTCAGGCGGGTTGTCGGTGACTGCGGCCCTGTGCTGTTAGATGGTGGGTTGTCTGTGCTGGTGTCAGGTGGGTTCTCGGTGACTGCGGCCCTGTGCTGTTAGATGGTGGGTTGTCTGTGCTGGTCTCAGGAGGGTTGTCGGTGACTGCGGCCCTGTGCTGTTAGATGGTGGGTTGTCTGTTCTGGTGTCAGGTGGGTTGTCGGTGACTGCGGCCCTGTGCTGTTAGATGGTGGGTTGTCTGTTCTGGTGTCAGGTGGGTTGTCGGTTACTGCGGCCCTGTGCTGTTAGATGGTGGGTTGTCTGTGCTGGTCTCAGGAGGGTTGTCGGTGACTGCGGCCCTGTGCTGTTAGATGGTCGGTTGTCGGTTCTGGTGTAAGGTGGGTTGTCGGTGACTGCGGCTCTGTGCTGTTAGATGGTGGGTTGTCTGTGCTGGTGTCAGGCGGGTTTTCTGTGACTGCGGCCCTGTGCTGTTAGATGGTGGGTTGTCTGTGCTGGTCTCAGGAGGGTTGTCGGTGACTGCGGCCCTGTGCTGTAAGATGATGGGTTGTCTGTGCTGGTGTCAGGCGGGTTTTCTGTGACTGCGGCCCTGTGCTGTTAAATGGTGGGTTGTCTTTGCTGGTGTCAGGCGGGTTTTCTGTGACTGCGGCCCTGTGCTGTTAGATGGTGGGTTGTCTGTGCTGGTCTCAGGAGGGTTGTCGGTGACTGCGGCCCTGTGCTGTTAGATGATGGGTTGTCTGTGCTGGTGTCAGGTGGGTGGTCGGTGACTGCGGCCCTGTGCTGTTAGATGGTGGGTTGTCTGTTCTGGTGTCAGGTGGGTTGTCGGTGACTGCGGCCCTGTGCTGTTAGATGGTGGGTTGTCTGTTCTGGTGTCAGGTGGGTTGTCGGTGACTGCGGCCCTGTGCTGTTAGATGGTGGGTTGTCTGTGCTGGTCTCAGGAGGATTATCGGTGACTGCGGCCCTGTGCTGATAGATGGTGGGTTGTCTGTTCTGGTGTCAGGTGGGTTGTCGGTGACTGCGGCCCTGTGCTGTTAGATGGTGGGTTGTCTGTACTGGTCTCAGGAGGGTTGTCGGTGACTGCGGCCCTGTGCTGTTAGATGATGGGTGTTCTGTGCTGGTGTCAGGCGGATTTTCTGTGACTGCGGCCCTGTGCTGTTAGATGGTGGGTTGTCTGTGCTGGTGTCAGGCGGGTTTTCTGTGACTGCGGCCCTGTGCTGTTAGATGGTGGGTTGTCTGTGCTGGTCTCAGGAGGGTTGTCGGTGACTGCGGCCCTGTGCTGTTAGATGATGGGTTGTCTGTGCTGGTGTCAGGCGGGTTTTCTGTGACTGCGGCCCTGTGCTGTTAGATGGTGGGTTGTCTGTGCTGGTCTCAGGAGGGTTGTCGGTGACTGCGGCTCTGTGCTGTTAGATGATGGGTTGTCTGTGCTGGTGTCAGGCGGGTTTTCTGTGACTGCGGCCCTGTGCTGTTAGATGGTGGGTTGTCTGTGCTGGTGTCAGGAGGGTTGTCGGTGACTGCGGCCCTGTGCTGTTAGATGGTGGGTTGTCTGTGCTGGTCTCAGGAGGGTTGTCGGTGACTGCGTCCCTTTGCTGGTGTCAGGCGTGTTGTCTGGTCTGCGGCCCTGTTCTGGTGCCAGGCGGGTTGTCTGTGATTGCGGCCCTGTGCTAGTGTCAGGAGAGTTGTCTGTGCTGCGGCTCTGTGCATGTGTCATTCGGGTTAAATGTAACTGCTGCCCTGTCCTGGTGTCAGGCGGGTTGTCTGTGCTGCAGCCCTGTGCTGGTGACAGGCGGGTTGTCTGTGCTGCGGCCCTGTGCTGTTAGATGGTGGGTTGTCTGTGCTGGGGTCAGGAGGGTTGTCGGTGACTGCGGCCCTGTGCTGGTAGATGGTGGGTTGTCTGTGCTGGTCTCAGGAGGGTTGTCGGTGACTGCGGCTCTGTGCTGTTAGATGATGGTTTGTCTGAGCTGGTGTCAGGCGGGTTTTCTGTGACTGCGGCCCTGTGCTGTTAGATGGTGGGTTGTCTGTGCTGGTGTCAGGAGGGTTGTCGGTGACTGCGGCCCTGTGCTGTTAGATGGTGGGTTGTCTGTGCTGGTCTCAGGAGGGTTGTCGGTGACTGCGGCCCTGTGCTGATAGATGGTGGGTTGTCTGTTCTGGTGTCAGGTGGGTTGTCGGTGACTGCGGCCCTGTGCTGTTAGATGGTGGGTTGTCTGTGCTGGTGTCAGGAGGGTTGTCGGTGACTGCGGCCCTGTGCTGTTAGATGGTGGGTTGTCTGTGCTGGTCTCAGGAGGGTTGTCGGTGACTGCGGCCCTGTGCTGTTAGATGGTGGGTTGTCTGTGCTGGTCTCAGGAGGGTTGTCGGTGACTGCGGCCCTGTGCTGTTAGATGATGGGTTGTCTGTGCTGGTGTCAGGTGGGTTGTCGGTGACTGCGGCCCTGTGCTGTTAGATGGTGGGTTGTCTGTGCTGGTCTCAGGAGGGTTTTCGGTGACTGCGGCCCTGTGCTGTTAGATGATGGGTTGTCTGTGCTGGTGTCAGGCGGGTTTTCTGTGACTGCGGCCCTGTGCTGTTAGATGGTGGGTTGTCTGTGCTGGTCTCAGGAGGGTTGTCGGTGACTGCGGCCCTGTGCTGTTAGATGGTGGGTTGTCTGTGCTGGTCTCAGGAGGGTTGTCGGTGACTGCGGCCCTGTGCTGTTAGATGATGGGTTGTCTGTGCTGGTGTCAGGCGGGTTTTCTGTGACTGCGGCCCTGTGCTGTTAGATGGTGGGTTGTCTGTGCTGGTGTCAGGCGGGTTTTCTGTGACTGCGGCCCTGTGCTGTTAGATGGTGGGTTGTCTGTGCTGGTGTCAGGAGGGTTGTCGGTGACTGCGGCCCTGTGCTGATAGATGGTGGGTTGTCTGTTCTGGTGTCAGGTGGGTTGTCGGTGACTGCGGCCCTGTGCTGATAGACGGTGGGTTGTCTGTGCTGGTGTCAGGAGGGTTGTCGGTGACTGCGGCCCTGTGCTGATAGATGGTGGGTTGTCTGTGCTGGTCTCAGGAGGGTTGTCGGTGACTGCGGCCCTGTGCTGATAGATGGTGGGTTGTCTGTGCTGGTCTCAGGAGGGTTGTCGGTGACTGCGGCCCTGTGCTGATAGATGGTGGGTTGTCTGTTCTGGTCTCAGGAGGGTTGACAGTGACTGCGGCCCTGTGCTGATAGATGGTGGGTTGTCTGTGCTGGTCTCAGGTGGGTTGTCGGTGACTGCGGCCCTGTGCTGATAGATGGTGGGTTGTCTGTGCTGGTCTCAGGAGGGTTGTCGGTGACTGCGGCCCTGTGCTGATAGATGGTGGGTTGTCTGTGCTGGTCTCAGGAGGGTTGTCGGTGACTGCGGCCCTGTGCTGATAGATGGTGGGTTGTCTGTTCTGGTGTCAGGTGGGTTGTCGGTGACTGCGGCCCTGTGCTGTTAGATGGTGGGTTGTCTGTGCTGGTCTCAGGAGGGTTGTCGGTGACTGCGGCCCTGTGCTGATAGATGGTGGGTTGTCTGTGCTGGTCTCAGGAGGGTTGTCGGTGACTGCGGCCCTGTGCTGATAGATGGTGGGTTGTCTGTTCTGGTCTCAGGTGGGTTGTCGGTCACTGCGGCCCTGTGCTGTTAGATGATGGGTTGTCTGTGCTGGTGTCAGGTGGGTTGTCGGTGACTGCGGCCCTGTGCTGTTAGATGGTGGGTTGTCTGTGCTGGTCTCAGGAGGGATGTCGGTGACTGCGGCCCTGTGCTGTTAGATGGTGGGTTGTCTGTGCTGGTCTCAGGAGGGTTGTCGGTGACTGCGGCCCTGTGCTGTTAGATGATGGGTTGTCTGTGCTGGTGTCAGGTGGGTTGTCGGTGACTGCGGCCCTGTGCTGTTAGATGGTGTTTGTCTGTTCTGGTGTCAGGTGGGTTGTCGGTGACTGCGGCCCTGTGCTGTTAGATGGTGGGTTGTCTGTGCTGGTCTCAGGAGGGTTGTCGGTGACTGCGGCCCTGTGCTGTTAGATGATGGGTTGTCTGTGCTGGTGTCAGGCGGGTTTTCTGTGACTGCGGCCCTGTGCTGTTAGATGGTGGGTTGTCTGTGCTGGTGTCAGGCGGGTTTTCTGTGACTGCGGCCCTGTGCTGTTAGATGGTGGGTTGTCTGTGCTGGTGTCAGGAGGGTTGTCGGTGACTGCGGCCCTGTGCTGTTAGATGATGGGTTGTCTGTGCTGGTGTCAGGCGGGTTTTCTGTGACTGCGGCCCTGTGCTGTTAAATGGTGGGTTGTCTGTGCTGGTGTCAGGCGGGTTTTCTGTGACTGCGGCCCTGTGCTGTTAGATGGTGGGTTGTCTGTGCTGGTCTCAGGAGGGTTGGCGGTGACTGCGGCCCTGTGCTGTTAGATGATGGGTTGTCTGTGCTGGTGTCAGGTGGGTTGTCGGTGACTGCGGCCCTGTGCTGTTAGATGGTGGGTTGTCTGTTCTGGTGTCAGGTGGGTTGTCGGTGACTGCGGCCCTGTGCTGTTAGATGGTGGGTTGTCTGTTCTGGTGTCAGGTGGCTTGTCGGTGACTGCGGCCCTGTGCTGTTAGATGGTGGGTTGTCTGTGCTGGTCTCAGGAGGGTTATCGGTGACTGCGGCCCTGTGCTGATAGATGGTGGGTTGTCTGTTCTGGTGTCAGGTGGGTTGTCGGTGACTGCGGCCCTGTGCTGTTAGATGGTGGGTTGTCTGTGCTGGTCTCAGGAGGGTTGTCGGTGACTGCGGCCCTGTGCTGTTAGATGATGGGTTGTCTGTGCTGGTGTTAGGCGGGTTTTCTGTGACTGCGGCCCTGTGCTGTTAGATGGTGGGTTGTCTGTGCTGGTGTCAGGCGGGTTTTCTGTGACTGCGGCCCTGTGCTGTTAGATGGTGGGTTGTCTGTGCTGGTCTCAGGAGGGTTGTCGGTGACTGCGGCCCTGTGCTGTTAGATGATGGGTTGTCTGTGCTGGTGTCAGGCGGGTTTTCTGTGACTGCGGCCCTGTGCTGTTAGATGGTGGGTTGTCTGTGCTGGTCTCAGGAGGGTTTTCTGTGACTGTGGCCCTGTGCTGGTAGATGATGGGTTGTCTGTGCTGGTGTCAGGCGTGTTGTCGGTGACTGCGGCCCTGTGCTGTTAGATGGTGGGTTGTCTGTGCTGGTGTCAGGAGGGTTGTCGGTGACTGCGGCCCTGTGCTGTTAGATGGTGGGTTGTCTGTGCTGGTCTCAGGAGGGTTGTCGGTGACTGCGGCCCTGTGCTGGTAGATGATGGGTTGTCTGTGCTGGTGTCAGGTGGGTTGTCGGTGACTGCGGCCCTGTGCTGTTAGATGGTAGGTTGTCTGTGCTGGTCTCAGGAGGGTTGTCGGTGACTGCGGCCCTGTGCTGTTAGATGATGGGTTGTCTGTGCTGGTGTCAGGTGGGTTGTCGGTGACTGCGGCCCTGTGCTGTTAGATGGTGTGTTGTCTGTTCTGGTGACAGGTGGGTTGTCGGTGACTGCGGCCCTGTGCTGTTAGATGGTGGGTTGTCTGTTCTGGTGTCAGGTGGGTTGTCGGTGACTGCGGCCCTGTGCTGTTAGATGGTGGGTTGTCTGTGCTGGTCTCAGGAGGGTTGTCGGTGACTGCGGCCCTGTGCTGTTAGATGGTGGGTTGTCTGTTCTGGTGTCAGGTGGGTTGTGGGTGACTGCGGCTCTGTGCTGTTAGATGGTGGGTTGTCTGTGCTGGTCTCAGGAGGGTTGTCGGTGACTGCGGCCCTGTGCTGTTAGATGGTGGGTTGTCTGTGCTGGTCTCAGGAGGGTTGTCGGTGACTGCGGCCCTGTGCTGTTAGATGATGGTTTGTCTGTGCTGGTGTCAGGCGGGTTGTCGGTGACTGCGGCCCTGTGCTGTTAGATGGTGGGTTGTCTGTGCTGGTGTCAGGTGGGTTGTCGGTGACTGCGGCCCTGTGCTGTTAGATGGTGGGTTGTCTGTGCTGGTCTCAGGAGGGTTGTCGGTGACTGCGGCCCTGTGCTGTTAGATGGTGGGTTGTCTGTGCTGGTCTCAGGAGGGTTGTCGGTGACTGCGGCCCTGTGCTGTTAGATGGTGGGTTGTCTGTGCTGGTGTCAGGTGGGTTCTCGGTGACTGCGGCCCTGTGCTGTTAGATGGTGGGTTGTCTGTGCTGGTCTCAGGAGGGTTGTCGGTGACTGCGGCCCTGTGCTGTTAGATGGTGGGTTGTCTGTTCTGGTGTCAGGTGGGTTGTCGGTGACTGCGGCCCTGTGCTGTTAGATGGTGGGTTGTCTGTTCTGGTGTCAGGTGGGTTGTCGGTGACTGCGGCCCTGTGCTGTTAGATGGTGGGTTGTCTGTGCTGGTCTCAGGAGGGTTGTCGGTGACTGCGGCCCTGTGCTGTTAGATGGTCGGTTGTCTGTTCTGGTGTAAGGTGGGTTGTCGGTGACTGCGGCTCTGTGCTGTTAGATGGTGGGTTGTCTGTGCTGGTGTCAGGCGGGTTTTCTGTGACTGCGGCCCGTGCTGTTAGATGGTGGGTTGTCTGTGCTGGTCTCAGGAGGGTTGTCGGTGACTGCGGCCCTGTGCTGTTAGATGATGGGTTGTCTGTGCTGGTGTCAGGCGGGTTTTCTGTGACTGCGGCCCTGTGCTGTTAAATGGTGGGTTGTCTGTGCTGGTGTCAGGCGGGTTTTCTGTGACTGCGGCCCTGTGCTGTTAGATGGTGGGTTGTCTGTGCTGGTCTCAGGAGGGTTGTCGGTGACTGCGGCCCTGTGCTGTTAGATGATGGGTTGTCTGTGCTGGTGTCAGGTGGGTGGTCAGTGACTGCGGCCCTGTGCTGTTAGATGGTGGGTTGTCTGTTCTGGTGTCAGGTGGGTTGTCGGTGACTGCGGCCCTGTGCTGTTAGATGGTGGGTTGTCTGTTCTGGTGTCAGGTGGGTTGTCGGTGACTGCGGCCCTGTGCTGTTAGATGGTGGGTTGTCTGTGCTGGTCTCAGGAGGATTATCGGTGACTGCGGCCCTGTGCTGATAGATGGTGGGTTGTCTGTTCTGGTGTCAGGTGGGTTGTCGGTGACTGCGGCCCTGTGCTGTTAGATGGTGGGTTGTCTGTGCTGGTCTCAGGAGGGTTGTCGGTGACTGCGGCCCTGTGCTGTTAGATGATGGGTGTTCTGTGCTGGTGTCAGGCGGGTTTTCTGTGACTGCGGCCCTGTGCTGTTAGATGGTGGGTTGTCTGTGCTGGTGTCAGGCGGGTTTTCTGTGACTGCGGCCCTGTGCTGTTAGATGGTGGGTTGTCTGTGCTGGTCTCAGGAGGGTTGTCGGTGACTGCGGCCCTGTGCTGTTAGAAGATGGGTTGTCTGTGCTGGTGTCAGGCGGGTTTTCTGTGACTGCGGCCCTGTGCTGTTAGATGGTGGGTTGTCTGTGCTGGTCTCAGGAGGGTTGTCGGTGACTGCGGCTCTGTGCTGTTAGATGATGGGTTGTCTGTGCTGGTGTCAGGCGGGTTTTCTGTGACTGCGGCCCTGTGCTGTTAGATGGTGGGTTGTCTGTGCTGGTGTCAGGAGGGTTGTCGGTGACTGCGGCCCTGTGCTGTTAGATGGTGGGTTGTCTGTGCTGGTCTCAGGAGGGTTGTCGGTGACTGCGTCCCTTTGCTGGTGTCAGGCGTGTTGTCTGGTCTGCGGCCCTGTTCTGGTGCCAGGCGGGTTGTCTGTGATTGCGGCCCTGTGCTAGTGTCAGGAGAGTTGTCTGTGCTGCGGCTCTGTGCATGTGTCATTCGGGTTAAATGTAACTGCTGCCCTGTCCTGGTGTCAGGCGGGTTGTCTGTGCTACGACCCTGTGCTGTTGTCAGGCGGGTTGTCTGTGCTGCAGCCCTGTGCTGGTGACAGGCGGGTTGTCTGTGCTGCGGCCCTGTGCTGTTAGATGGTGGGTTGTCTGTGCTGGGGTCAGGAGGGTTGTCGGTGACTGCGGCCCTGTGCTGGTAGATGGTGGGTTGTCTGTGCTGGTCTCAGGAGGGTTGTCGGTGACTGCGGCTCTGTGCTGTTAGATGATGGTTTGTCTGTGCTGGTGTCAGGCGGGTTTTCTGTGACTGCGGCCCTGTGCTGTTAGATGGTGGGTTGTCTGTGCTGGTGTCAGGAGGGTTGTCGGTGACTGCGGCCCTGTGCTGTTAGATGGTGGGTTGTCTGTGCTGGTCTCAGGAGGGTTGTCGGTGACTGCGGCCCTGTGCTGATAGATGGTGGGTTGTCTGTTCTGGTGTCAGGTGGGTTGTCGGTGACTGCGGCCCTGTGCTGTTAGATGGTGGGTTGTCTGTGCTGGTGTCAGGAGGGTTGTCGGTGACTGCGGCCCTGTGCTGTTAGATGGTGGGTTGTCTGTGCTGGTCTCAGGAGGGTTGTCGGTGACTGCGGCCCTGTGCTGTTAGATGGTGGGTTGTCTGTGCTGGTCTCAGGAGGGTTGTCGGTGACTGCGGCCCTGTGCTGTTAGATGATGGGTTGTCTGTGCTGGTGTCAGGTGGGTTGTCGGTGACTGCGGCCCTGTGCTGTTAGATGGTGGGTTGTCTGTGCTGGTCTCAGGAGGGTTTTCGGTGACTTCGGCCCTGTGCTGTTAGATGATGGGTTGTCTGTGCTGGTGTCAGGCGGGTTTTCTGTGACTGTGGCCCTGTGCTGTTAGATGGTGGGTTGTCTGTGCTGGTCTCAGGAGGGTTGTCGGTGACTGCGGCCCTGTGCTGTTAGATGGTGGGTTGTCTGTGCTGGTTTTAGGAGGGTTGTCGGTGACTGCGGCCCTGTGCTGTTAGATGATGGGTTGTCTGTGCTGGTGTCAGGCGGGTTTTCTGTGACTGCGGCCCTGTGCTGTTAGATGGTGGGTTGTCTGTGCTGGTGTCAGGCGGGTTTTCTGTGACTGCGGCCCTGTGCTGTTAGATGGTGGGTTGTCTGTGCTGGTATCAGGAGGGTTGTCGGTGACTGCGGCCCTGTGCTGATAGATGGTGGGTTGTCTGTTCTGGTGTCAGGTGGGTTGTCGGTGACTGCGGCCCTGCGCTGATAGACGGTGGGTTGTCTGTGCTGGTGTCAGGAGGGTTGTCGGTGACTGCGGCCCTGTGCTGATAGATGGTGGGTTGTCTGTGCTGGTCTCAGGAGGGTTGTCGGTGACTGCGGCCCTGTGCTGATAGATGGTGGGTTGTCTGTGCTGGTCTCAGGAGGGTTGTCGGTGACTGCGGCCCTGTGCTGATAGATGGTGGGTTGTCTGTTCTGGTCTCAGGAGGGTTGACAGTGACTGCGGCCCTGTGCTGATAGATGGTGGGTAGTCTGTGCTGGTCTCAGGAGGGTTGTCGGTGACTGCGGCCCTGTGCTGATAGATGGTGGGTTGTCTGTGCTGGTCTCAGGAGGGTTGTCGGTGACTGCGGCCCTGTGCTGATAGAAGGTGGGTTGTCTGTGCTGGTCTCAGGAGGGTTGTCGGTGACTGCGGCCCTGTGCTGATAGATGGTGGGTTGTCTGTTCTGGTGTCAGGTGGGTTGTCGGTGACTGCGGCCCTGTGCTGTTAGATGGTGGGTTGTCTGTGCTGGTGTCAGGAGGGTTGTCGGTGACTGCGGCCCTGTGCTGATAGATGGTGGGTTGTCTGTGCTGGTCTCAGGAGGGTTATCGGTGACTGCGGCCCTGTGCTGATAGATGGTGGGTTGTCTGTTCTGGTGTCAGGTGGGTTGTCGGTGACTGCGGCCCTGTGCTGTTAGATGGTGGGTTGTCTGTTCTGGTGTCAGGTGGGTTGTCGGTGACTGCGGTTCTGTGCTGTTAGATGGTGGGTTGTCTGTGCTGGTGTCAGGAGGGTTGTCGGTGACTGCGGCCCTGTGCTGTTAGATGGTGGGTTGTCTGTGCTGGTCTCAGGAGGGTTGTCGGTGACTGCGGCCCTGTGCTGTTAGATGATGGGTTGTCTGTGCTGGTGTCAGGCGGGTTTTCTGTGACTGCGGCCCTGTGCTGTTAGATGGTGGGTTGTCTGTGCTGGTCTCAGGAGGGTTGTCGGTGACTGCGGCCCTGTGCTGTTAGATGGTGGGTTGTCTGTGCTGGTCTCAGGAGGGTTGTCGGTGACTGCGGCTCTGTGCTGTTAATGATGGGTTGTCTGTGCTGGTGTCAGGCGGGTTTTCTGTGACTGCGGCCCTGTGCTGTTAGATGGTGGGTTGTCTGTGCTGGTCTCAGGAGGGTTGTCGGTGACTGCGTCCCTGTGCTGTTAGATGGTGGGTTGTCTGTGCTGGTCTCAGGAGGGTTGTCGGTGACTGTGGCCCTGTGCTGTTAGATGATGGGTTGTCTGTGCTGGTGTCAGGCGGGTTTTCTGTGACTGCGGCCCTGTGCTGTTAGATGGTGGGTTGTCTGTGCTGGTGTCAGGCGGGTTTTCTGTGACTGCGGCCCTGTGCTGATAGATGGTGGGCTGTCTGTTCTGGTCTCAGGAGGGTTGTCGGTGACTGCGGCCCTGTGCTGTTAGATGATGGGTTGTCTGTGCTGGTGTCAGGCGGGTTTTCTGTGACTGCGGCCCTGTGCTGTTAGATGGTGGGTTGTCTGTGCTGGTCTCAGGAGGGTTGTCGGTGACTGCGGCCCTGTGCTGTTAGATGGTGGGTTGTCTGTGCTGGTCTCAGGAGGGTTGTCGGTGACTGCGGCCCTGTGCTGTTAGATGATGGGTTGTCTGTGCTGGTCTCAGGAGGGTTTTCTGTGACTGCGGCCCTGTGCTGTTAGATGGTGGGTTGTCTGTGCTGGTCTCAGGAGGGTTGTCGGTGACTGCGGCCCTGTGCTGTTAGATGGTGGGTTGTCTGTGCTGGTCTCAGGAGGGTTGTCGGTGACTGCGGCCCTGTGCTGTTAGATGGTTGGTTGTCTGTGCTGGTGTCAGGCGGGTTTTCTGTGACTGCGGCCCTGTGCTGTTAGATGGTGGGTTGTCTGTGCTGGTCTCAGGAGGGTTGTCGGTGACTGCGGCCCTGTGCTGTTAGATGGTGGGTTGTCTGTGCTGGTCTCAGGAGGGTTGTCGGTGACTGCGGCCCTGTGCTGTTAGATGGTGGGTTGTCTGTGCTGGTCTCAGGAGGGTTGTCGGTGACTGTGGCCCTGTGCTGTTAGATGGTGGGTTGTCTGTGCTTGTGTCAGGCGGGTTTTCTGTGACTGCGGCCCTGTGCTGATAGATGGTGGGTTGTCTGTTCTGGTCTCAGGAGGGTTGTCGGTGACTGCGGCCCTGTGCTGTTAGATGATGGGTTGTCTGTGCTGGTGTCAGGCGGGTTTTCTGTGACTACGGCCCTGTGCTGTTAGATGGTGGGTTGTCTGTGCTGGTCTCAGGAGGGTTGTCGGTGACTGCGGCCCTGTGCTGTTAGATGGTGGGTTGTCTGTGCTGGTCCCAGGAGGGTTGTCGGTGACTGCGGCCCTGTGCTGTTAGATGATGGGTTGTCTGTGCTGGTGTCAGGCGGGTTTTCTGTGACTGCGGCCCTGTGCTGTTAGATGGTGGGTTGTCTGTGCTGGTGTCAGGAGGGTTGTCGGTGACTGCGGCCCTGTGCTGTTAGATGGTGGGTTGTCTGTGCTGGTGTCAGGAGGGTTGTCGGTGACTGCGGCCCTGTGCTGTTAGATGGTGGGTTGTCTGTGCTGGTTTCAGGAGGGTTGTCGGTGACTGCGGCGCTGTGCTGTTAGATTGTGGGTTGTCTGTGCTGGTCTCAGGAGGGTTGTCGGTGACTGCGTCCCTGTGCTGGTGTCAGGCGTGTTGTCTGGTCTGCGGCCCTGTTCTGGTGCCAGGCGGGTTGTCTGTGATTGCGGCCCTGTGCTAGTGTCAGGAGAGTTGTCCATGCTGCGGCTCTGTGCATGTGTCATTCGGGTTAAATGTAACTGCTGCCCTGTCCTGGTGTCAGGCGGGTTGTCTGTGCTACGACCCTGTGCTGTTGTCAGGCGGGTTGTCTGTGCTGCAGCCCTGTGCTGGTGACAGGCGGGTTGTCTGTGCTGCGGCCCTGTGCTGTTAGATTGTGGGTTGTCTGTGCTGGTGTCAGGAGGGTTGTCGGTGACTGCGGCCCTGTGCTGGTAGATGGTGGGTTGTCTGTGCTGGTCTCAGGAGGGTTGTCGGTGACTGCGGCCCTGTGCTGTTAGATGGTGGGTTGTCTGTGCTGGTTCAGGCGGGTTTTCTGTGACTGCGGCCCTGTGCTGTTAGATGGTGGGTTGTCTGTGCTGGTGTCAGGAGGGTTGTCGGTGACTGCGGCCCTGTGCTGTTAAATGGTGGGTTGTCTGTGCTGGTGTCAGGAGGGTTGTCGGTGACTGCGGCCCTGTGCTGTTAGATGGTGGGTTGTCTGTGCTGGTGTCAGGATGGTTGTCGGTGACTGCGGCCCTGTGCTGTTAGATGGTGGGTTGTCTGTGCTGGTGTCAGGAGGGTTGTCGGTGACTGCGGCCCTGTGCTGTTAGATGGTGGGTTGTCTGTGCTGGTGTCAGGTGGGTGGTCGGTGACTGCGGCCCTGTGCTGTTAGATGGTGGGTTGTCTGTTCTGGTGTCAGGTGGGTTGTCGGTGACTGCGGCCCTGTGCTTTTAGATGGTGGGTTGTCTGTTCTGGTGTCAGGTGGGTTGTCGGTGACTGCGGCCCTGTGCTGTTAGATGGTGGGTTGTCTGTGCTGGTCTCAGGAGGATTATCGGTGACTGCGGCCCTGTGCTGATAGATGGTGGGTTGTCTGTTCTGGTGTCAGGTGGGTTGTCGGTGACTGCGGCCCTGTGCTGTTAGATGGTGGGTTGTCTGTGCTGGTCTCAGGAGGGTTGTCGGTGACTGCGGCCCTGTGCTGTTAGATGATGGGTGTTCTGTGCTGGTGTCAGGCGGGTTTTCTGTGACTGCGGCCCTGTGCTGTTAGATGGTGGGTTGTCTGTGCTGGTGTCAGGCGGGTTTTCTGTGACTGCGGCCCTGTGCTGTTAGATGGTGGGTTGTCTGTGCTGGTCTCAGGAGGGTTGTCGGTGACTGCGGCCCTGTGCTGTTAGATGATGGGTTGTCTGTGCTGGTGTCAGGCGGGTTTTCTGTGACTGCGGCCCTGTGCTGTTAGATGGTGGGTTGTTTGTGCTGGTCTCAGGAGGGTTGTCGGTGACTGCGGCTCTGTGCTGTTAGATGATGGGTTGTCTGTGCTGGTGTCAGGCGGGTTTTCTGTGACTGCGGCCCTGTGCTGTTAGATGGTGGGTTGTCTGTGCTGGTGTCAGGAGGGTTGTCGGTGACTGCGGCCCTGTGCTGTTAGATGGTGGGTTGTCTGTGCTGGTCTCAGGAGGGTTGTCGGTGACTGCGTCCCTTTGCTGGTGTCAGGCGTGTTGTCTGGTCTGCGGCCCTGTTCTGGTGCCAGGCGGGTTGTCTGTGATTGCGGCCCTGTGCTAGTGTCAGGAGAGTTGTCTGTGCTGCGGCTCTGTGCATGTGTCATTCGGGTTAAATGTAACTGCTGCCCTGTCCTGGTGTCAGGCGGGTTGTCTGTGCTACGACCCTGTGCTGTTGTCAGGCGGGTTGTCTGTGCTGCAGCCCTGTGCTGGTGACAGGCGGGTTGTCTGTGCTGCGGCCCTGTGCTGTTAGATGGTGGGTTGTCTGTGCTGGGGTCAGGAGGGTTGTCGGTGACTGCGGCCCTGTGCTGGTAGATGGTGGGTTGTCTGTGCTGGTCTCAGGAGGGATGTCGGTGACTGCGGCTCTGTGCTGTTAGATGATGGTTTGTCTGTGCTGGTGTCAGGCGGGTTTTCTGTGACTGCGGCCCTGTGCTGTTAGATGGTGGGTTGTCTGTGCTGGTGTCAGGAGGGTTGTCGGTGACTGCGGCCCTGTGCTGTTAGATGGTGGGTTGTCTGTGCTGGTCTCAGGAGGGTTGTCGGTGACTGCGGTCCTGTGCTGATAGATGGTGGGTTGTCTGTTCTGGTGTCAGGTGGGTTGTCGGTGACTGCGGCCCTGTGCTGTTAGATGGTGGGTTGTCTGTGCTGGTGTCAGGAGGGTTGTCGGTGACTGCGGCCCTGTGCTGTTAGATGGTGGGTTGTCTGTGCTGGTCTCAGGAGGGTTGTCGGTGACTGCGGCCCTGTGCTGTTAGATGGTGGGTTGTCTGTGCTGGTCTCAGGAGGGTTGTCGGTGACTGCGGCCCTGTGCTGTTAGATGATGGGTTGTCTGTGCTGGTGTCAGGTGGGTTGTCGGTGACTGCGGCCCTGTGCTGTTAGATGGTGGGTTGTCTGTGCTGGTCTCAGGAGGGTTTTCGGTGACTGCGGCCCTGTGCTGTTAGATGATGGGTTGTCTGTGCTGGTGTCAGGCGGGTTTTCTGTGACTGCGGCCCTGTGCTGTTAGATGGTGGGTTGTCTGTGCTGGTCTCAGGAGGGTTGTCGGTGACTGCGGCCCTGTGCTGTTAGATGGTGGGTTGTCTGTGCTGGTCTCAGGAGGGTTGTCGGTAACTGCGGCCCTGTGCTGTTAGATGATGGGTTGTCTGTGCTGGTGTCAGGCGGGTTTTCTGTGACTGCGGCCCTGTGCTGTTAGATGGTGGGTTGTCTGTGCTGGTGTCAGGCGGGTTTTCTGTGACTGCGGCCCTGTGCTGTTAGATGGTGGGTTGTCTGTGCTGGTGTCAGGAGGGTTGTCGGTGACTGCGGCCCTGTGCTGATAGATGGTGGGTTGTCTGTTCTGGTGTCAGGTGGGTTGTCGGTGACTGCGGCCCTGCGCTGATAGACGGTGGGTTGTCTGTGCTGGTGTCAGGAGGGTTGTCGGTGACTGCGGCCCTGTGCTGATAGATGGTGGGTTTTCTATGCTGGTCTCAGGAGGGTTGTCGGTGACTGCGGCCCTGTGCTGATAGATGGTGGGTTGTCTGTGCTGGTCTCAGGAGGGTTGTCGGTGACTGCGGCCCTGTGCTGATAGATGGTGGGTTGTCTGTTCTGGTCTCAGGAGGGTTGTCAGTGACTGCGGCCCTGTGCTGATAGATGGTGGGTTGTCTGTGCTGGTCTCAGGAGGGTTGTCGGTGACTGCGGCCCTGTGCTGATAGATGGTGGGTTGTCTGTGCTGGTCTCAGGAGGGTTGTCGGTGACTGCGGCCCTGTGCTGATAGATGGTGGGTTGTCTGTGCTGGTCTCAGGAGGGTTGTCGGTGACTGCGGCCCTGTGCTGATAGATGGTGGGTTGTCTGTTCTGGTGTCAGGTGGGTTGTCGGTGACTGCGGCCCTGTGCTGTTAGATGGTGGGTTGTCTGTGCTGGTGTCAGGAGGGTTGTCGGTGACTGCGGCCCTGTGCTGATAGATGGTGGGTTGTCTGTGCTGGTCTCAGGAGGGTTATCGGTGACTGCGGCCCTGTGCTGATAGATGGTGGGTTGTCTGTTCTGGTGTCAGGTGGGTTGTCGGTGACTGCGGCCCTGTGCTGTTAGATGGTGGGTTGTCTGTTCTGGTGTCAGGTGGGTTGTCGGTGACTGCGGTTCTGTGCTGTTAGATGGTGGGTTGTCTGTGCTGGTGTCAGGAGGGTTGTCGGTGACTGCGGCCCTGTGCTGTTAGATGGTGGGTTGTCTGTGCTGGTCTCAGGAGGGTTGTCGGTGACTGCGGCCCTGTGCTGTTAGATGATGGGTTGTCTGTGCTGGTGTCAGGCGGGTTTTCTGTGACTGCGGCCCTGTGCTGTTAGATGGTGGGTTGTCTGTGCTGGTCTCAGGAGGGTTGTCGGTGACTGCGGCCCTGTGCTGTTAGATGGTGGGTTGTCTGTGCTGGTCTCAGGAGGGTTGTCGGTGACTGCGGCTCTGTGCTGTTAGAAGATGGGTTGTCTGTGCTGGTGTCAGGCGGGTTTTCTGTGACTGCGGCCCTGTGCTGTTAGATGGTGGGTTGTCTGTGCTGGTCTCAGGAGGGTTGTCGGTGACTGCGTCCCTGTGCTGTTAGATGGTGGGTTGTCTGTGCTGGTCTCAGGAGGGTTGTCGGTGACTGTTGCCCTGTGCTGTTAGTTGATGGGTTGTCTGTGCTGGTGTCAGGCGGGTTTTCTGTGACTGCGGCCCTGTGCTGTTAGATGGTGGGTTGTCTGTTCTGGTCTCAGAAGGGTTGTCGGTAACTGCGGCCCTGTGCTGTTAGATGGTGGGTTGTCTGTGCTGGTCTCAGGAGGGTTGTCGGTGACTGTGGCCCTGTGCTGTTAGATGGTGGGTTGTCTGTGCTGGTGTCAGGCGGGTTTTCTGTGACTGCGGCCCTGTGCTGATAGATGGTGGGTTGTCTGTTCTGGTCTCAGGAGGGTTGTCGGTGACTGTGGCCCTGTGCTGTTAGATGATGGGTTGTCTGTGCTGGTGTCAGGCGGGTTTTCTGTGACTGCGGCCCTGTGCTGTTAGATGGTGGGTTGTCTGTGCTGGTCTCAGGAGGGTTGTCGGTGACTGCGGCCCTGTGCTGTTAGATGGTGGGTTGTCTGTGCTGGTCTCAGGAGGGTTGTCGGTGACTGCGGCCCTGTGCTGTTAGATGATGGGTTGTCTGTGCTGGTCTCAGGAGGGTTTTCTGTGACTGCGGCCCTGTGCTGTTAGATGGTGGGTTGTCTGTGCTGGTCTCAGGAGGGTTGTCGGTGACTGCGGCCCTGTGCTGTTAGATGGTGGGTTGTCTGTGCTGGTCTCAGGAGGGTTGTCGGTGACTGCGGCTCTGTGCTGTTAGATAGTTGGTTGTCTGTGCTGGTGTCAGGCGGGTTTTCTGTGACTGCGGCCCTGTGCTGTTAGATGGTGGGTTGTCTGTGCTGGTCTCAGGAGGGTTGTCGGTGACTGCGGCCCTGTGCTGTTAGATGGTGGGTTGTCTGTTCTGGTCTCAGGAGGGATGTCGGTGACTGCGGCCCTGTGCTGTTAGATGGTGGGTTGTCTGTGCTGGTGTCAGGCAGGTTTTCTGTGACTGCGGCCCTGTGCTGTTAGATGGTGGGTTGTCTGTGCTGGTCTCAGGAGGGTTGTCGGTGACTGCGGCCCTGTGCTGTTAGATGGTGGGTTGTCTGTGCTGGTCTCAGGAGGGTTGTCGGTGACTGCGGCCCTGTGCTGTTAGATGATGGGTTGTCTGTGCTGGTGTCAGGCGGGTTTTCTGTGACTGCGGCCCTGTGCTGTTAGATGGTGGGTTGTCTGTGCTGGTGTCAGGAGGGTTGTCGGTGACTGCGGCCCTGTGCTGTTAGATGGTGGGTTGTCTGTGCTGGTGTCAAGAGGGTTGTCGGTGACTGCGGCCCTGTGCTGTTAGATGGTGGGTTGTCTGTGCTGGTTTCAGGAGGGTTGTCGGTGACTGCGGCCCTGTGCTGTTAGATTGTGGGTTGTCTGTGCTGGTCTCAGGAGGGTTGTCGGTGACTGCGTCCCTGTGCTGGTGTCAGGCGTGTTGTCTGGTCTGCGGCCCTGTTCTTGTGCCAGGCGGGTTGTCTGTGATTGCGGCCCTGTGCTAGTGTCAGGAGAGTTGTCCATGCTGCGGCTCTGTGCATGTGTCATTCGGGTTAAATGTAACTGCTGCCCTGTCCTGGTGTCAGGCGGGTTGTCTGTGCTACGACCCTGTGCTGTTGTCAGGCGGGTTGTCTGTGCTGCAGCCCTGTGCTGGTGACAGGCGGGTTGTCTGTGCTGCGGCCCTGTGCTGTTAGATTGTGGGTTGTCTGTGCTGGTGTCAGGAGGGTTGTCGGTGACTGCGGCCCTGTGCTGGTAGATGGTGGGTTGTCTGTGCTGGTCTCAGGAGGGTTGTCGGTGACTGCGGCCCTGTGCTGTTAGATGGTGGGTTGTCTGTGCTGGTGTCAGGCGGGTTTTCTGTGACTGCGGCCCTGTGCTGTTAGATGGTGGGTTGTCTGTGCTGGTGTCAGGAGGGTTGTCGGTGACTGCGGCCCTGTGCTGTTAGATGGTGGGTTGTCTGTGCTGGTGTCAGGAGGGTTGTCGGTGACTGCGGCCCTGTGCTGTTAGATGGTGGGTTGTCTGTGCTGGTGTCAGGAGGGTTGTCGGTGACTGCGGCCCTGTGCTGTTAGATGGTGGGTTGTCTGTGCTGGTGTCAGGAGGGTTGTCGGTGACTGCGGCCCTGTGCTGTTAGATGGTGGGTTGTCTGTTCTGGTGTCAGGAGGGTTGTCGGTGACTGCGGCCCTGTGCTGTTAGATGGTGGGTTGTCTGTGCTGGTCTCAGGAGGGTTGTCGGTGACTGCGTCCCTGTTCTGGTGCCAGGCGGGTTGTCTGTAACTGCGGCTCAGTGCTGGAGATAAGCGGGTTGTCTGTGCTTCGGCCCGTGTGCTGGTGTCAGGCGTGTTGACTGTGCTGCGGCCCTGTGCTGGTGTCAGGCGGGTTGTCTGTGACTGCGGCCCTGTGCATGTGTCAGGCGGACTGTCTGTGCTAAGGCCCTGTTATGGTGTTAGGCGAGTTATTTGTGCTACGGCCATATGCTGTTGTCAGGCGGGTTGTCTGTGCTGTGGCCCTGTGCTGGTGACAGGCGGGTTGTCTGTGCTTCGGCTTTGTGATGGTGACAGGCGGGTGGTCTGTGACTGCGGCCCTGTGCTGGTGTCAGGCGTGTTGTTTGTGCTGCTGCCCTGTGCTGGTGTCAGGCGGCTTGTCTGTGCTACGACCCTGTGCTGGTGTCAAGCGGGTTGTCTGTGCTGCGGCCCTGTGCTTGTGTCAAGCGGGTTGTCTGTGCTGCGGCTCTGTGCTTGTGTCATTCGGGTATAACTGTAACTGCTGCCCTGTCCTGGTGTCAGGCGGGTTGTCTGTGCTACGAACCTGTGCTTGTGTCAGGCGGGTTGTCTTTGCTGCAGCCCTGTGCTGGTGACAGGCGGGTTGTCTGTGCTGCGGCCCTGTGTTTGTGTCAGGCGGGCAGTCTGTGCAACGGCCCTGTTATTGTTTAAGGCGAGTTGTTTGTGTTACGTCCCTATGCATATCAGGCGGGTTGTCTGTGCTGTGCCTTGTGCTGGTTACAGGCGGGTTGTCTGTGTTTCGGCCCTGTGCTGGTGTCAGGCGTGTTGTCTGTGCTGCGGCCCTGTGCTGGCTTCAGGCGTGTTGTCTGTGCTGCGGCCCTGTGCTGGCTTCAGGCGTGTTGTCTGTGCTGCGGCCCTGTGCTGGTTTCAGGCGTGTTGTCTGTGCTACTGCCCTGTGCTATTGTCAGGCGGGTTGTCTGTGTTTCGGCCCTATGCTGTTGTCAGAAGAAATGTCTGTGATGCAACCCTTTGCTGGTGACAGGCGGGTTGGCTGTGCTGCGGCGCTGTGCTGGTGTCAAGCGGGTTGTCTGTGCTGCGGCCCTGTGCTGGTGTCAAGCGGGTTGTCTGTGCTGCGGCTCTGTGCTTGTGTCAGACGGGTTGTCTTGCTGCGGCTCTGTGCTGGTAGATGGTGGGTTGTCTGAAACTGTAGCCCTCTGCTGGTGTCAGACGGGTCGTCTATGACTGCGTTCCTGTTCTGGTAGATGGTGTGTGGTCTGTTCTGGTGTCAGGTGGGTTGTCGGTGACTGCGGCCCTTTGATGTTAGATGGAGTGTTGTCTGTGCTGGTGTCAGACGGGTCGTCTGTGACTGCGGTCCTGTTCTGGTAGATTGTGTGTGGTCTGTTCTGGTGTCAGGTGGGTTGTCGGTGACTGCGGCCCTTTGATGTTAGATGGTGTGTTGTCTGTGCTGGTCTCACGAGGGCTGTCTGTGACTGCGGCCCTTTGATGTTAGATGGTGTGTTGTCTGTGCTGGTCTCACGAGGGCTGTCTGTGACTGCGGTCCTGTTCTGGTAGATGGTGTGTTGTCTGTTCTGGTGTCAGGTGGGTTGTCGGTGACTGCGGCCCTGTGCTGGTAGATGATGGGTTGTCTGTGCTGGTGTCAGGCGGGTTTTCTGTGACTGCGGCCCTGTGCTGGTGTCGGGTAGGTAGACTGTGCTGCGTGTTGTGCTGGTGTCAGACGGATTGTCTGTGACTGCGGCCCTGTGCTGGTAGATGATGGTTTGTCTGTGCTGGTGTCAGGCGGGTTTTTAGTGACTGCGGCTCTGTGCTGGTGTCGGGCAGGTAGACTGTGCTGTGTGTTGTGCTGGTGTCAGATGGTTTGTCTGTGACTGCGGCCCTGTGCTGGTGTCAGGCGGGTTGTCTGTGACTGCGGTCTGTGGTGGTAGATGGTGTGTTGTCTGTGCTGGTATCAGGTGGGTTGTCTGTTGTGTCAAGCTGGTTGTCTGTGTTTGCGGCCCTGTTTGGTGTCAGGCTGGTTGTCTGTGCTGCGGCTCTGTGCTGGTAGATGGTGGGTTGTCTGTGTTGGTGTCAGGTGTATTTTATGTAACTGCGGCCCTGTGCTGGTGTCAGGCGGGTTGTCTGGTCTGCGGCCCTGTTTTGGTGCCAGGCGGGTTGTCTGTGATTGCGGCCCTGTGCTAGTGTCAGGCGGGTTGTCTGTGACTGCGGCCCTGTGCTGGTGTCAGGCAGGTTGTATGTGACTGCGGTCTGTGGTGGTAGATGGTGTGTTGTCTGTGCTGGTATCAGGTGGGTTGTCTGTTGTGTCAAGCTGGTTGTCTGTGTTTGCGGCCCTGTTTGGTGTCAGGCTGGTTGTCTGTGCTGCGGCCCTGTGCTGGTAGATGGTGGGTTGTCTGTGCTGGTGTCAGGTGGATTTTCTGTAACTGCGGCCCTGTGTTGGTGTCAGGCGGGTTGTCTGGTCTTTGGCCCTGTTCTGGTGCCAGGCGGGTTGTCTGTGATTGCGGCCCTGTGCTAGTGTCAGGAGAGTTGTCTGTGCTGCGGCCCTGTGCTGGTAGATGGTGGGCTGTCTGTGCTGGTGTCAGGTGGATTTTCTGTAACTGCGGCCCTGTGTTGGTGTCAGGCGGGTTGTCTGGTCTTTGGCCCTATTCTGGTGCCAGGCGGGTTGTCTGTGATTGCGGCCCTGTGCTAGTGTCAGGAGAGTTGTCTGTGCTGCGGCCCTGTGCTGGTAGATGGTGGGCTGTCTGTGCTGGTGTCAGGTGGATTTTCTGTAACTGCGGCCCTGTGTTGGTGTCAGGCGGGTTGTCTGGTCTTTGGCCCTGTTCTGGTGCCAGGCGGGTTGTCTGTGATTGCGGCCCTGTGCTGGTGTCAGGATGAGTTGTCTGTGCTGCGGCCCTGTGCTGGTAGATGGTGGGCTGTCTGTGCTGGTGTCAGGTGGATTTTCTAAAACTGCTGCTCTGTGTTGGTGTCAAGTAGTTTGTCTGGTCTGCGGCCCAGTGCTGGTGTCAGGCGGGTTGTCTATAACTGCGGCTCTGTGCTGGAGATAAGCGTGTTGTCTGTGCTTCGGCCCCTGTTTTGGTGTCAGGCGTGTTGTCTGTGCTGCGGCCCTGTGCTGGCGTCAGGCGTGTTGTGTGTTGCGGCCCTGTGCTGGTCTCAGGAGGGTTGTCGGTGACTGCGGCCCTGTGCTGTTAGATGATGGGTTGTCTGTGCTGGTGTCAGGCGGGTTTTCTGTGACTGCGGCCCTGTGCTGTTAGATGGTGGGTTGTCTGTGCTGGTGTCAGGAGGGTTGTCGGTGACTGCGGCCCTGTGCTGTTAGATGGTGGGTTGTCTGTGCTGGTGTCAGGAGGGTTGTCGGTGACTGCGGCCCTGTGCTGTTAGATGGTGGGTTGTCTGTGCTGGTTTCAGGAGGGTTGTCGGTGACTGCGGCCCTGTGCTGTTAGATTGTGGGTTGTCTGTGCTGGTCTCAGGAGGGTTGTCGGTGACTGCGTCCCTGTGCTGGTGTCAGGCGTGTTGTCTGGTCTGCGGCCCTGTTCTGGTGCCAGGCGGGTTGTCTGTGATTGCGGCCCTGTGCTAGTGTCAGGAGAGTTGTCCATGCTGCGGCTCTGTGCATGTGTCATTCGGGTTAAATGTAACTGCTGCCCTGTCCTGGTGTCAGGCGGGTTGTCTGTGCTACGACCCTGTGCTGTTGTCAGGCGGGTTGTCTGTGCTGCAGCCCTGTGCTGGTGACAGGCGGGTTGTCTGTGCTGCGGCCCTGTGCTGTTAGATTGTGGGTTGTCTGTGCTGGTGTCAGGAGGGTTGTCGGTGACTGCGGCCCTGTGCTGGTAGATGGTGGGTTGTCTGTGCTGGTCTCAGGAGGGTTGTCGGTGACTGCGGCCCTGTGCTGTTAGATGGTGGGTTGTCTGTGCTGGTGTCAGGCGGGTTTTCTGTGACTGCGGCCCTGTGCTGTTAGATGGTGGGTTGTCTGTGCTGGTGTCAGGAGGGTTGTCGGTGACTGCGGCCCTGTGCTGTTAGATGGTGGGTTGTCTGTGCTGGTGTCAGGAGGGTTGTCGGTGACTGCGGCCCTGTGCTGTTAGATGGTGGGTTGTCTGTGCTTGTGTCAGGAGGGTTGTCGGTGACTGCGGCCCTGTGTTGTTAGATGGTGGGTTGTCTGTGCTGGTGTCAGGAGGGTTGTCGGTGACTGCGGCCCTGTGCTGTTAGATGGTGGGTTGTCTGTTCTGGTGTCAGGAGGGTTGTCGGTGACTGCGGCCCTGTGCTGTTAGATGGTGGGTTGTCTGTGCTGGTCTCAGGAGGGTTGTCGGTGACTGCGTCCCTGTTCTGGTGCCAGGCGGGTTGTCTGTAACTGCGGCTCAGTGCTGGAGATAAGCGGGTTGTCTGTGCTTCGGCCCGTGTGCTGGTGTCAGGCGTGTTGACTGTGCTGCGGCCCTGTGCTGGTGTCAGGCGGGTTGTCTGTGACTGCGGCCCTGTGCATGTGTCAGGCGGACTGTCTGTGCTAAGGCCCTGTTATGGTGTTAGGCGAGTTATTTGTGCTACGGCCATATGCTGTTGTCAGGCGGGTTGTCTGTGCTGTGGCCCTGTGCTGGTGACAGGCGGGTTGTCTGTGCTTCGGCTTTGTGATGGTGACAGGCGGGTGGTCTGTGACTGCGGCCCTGTGCTGGTGTCAGGCGTGTTGTTTGTGCTGCTGCCCTGTGCTGGTGTCAGGCGGCTTGTCTGTGCTACGACCCTGTGCTGGTGTCAAGCGGGTTGTCTGTGCTGCGGCCCTGTGCTTGTGTCAAGCGGGTTGTCTGTGCTGCGGCTCTGTGCTTGTGTCATTCGGGTATAACTGTAACTGCTGCCCTGTCCTGGTGTCAGGCGGGTTGTCTGTGCTACGAACCTGTGCTTGTGTCAGGCGGGTTGTCTATGCTGCAGCCCTGTGCTGGTGACAGGCGGGTTGTCTGTGCTGCGGCCCTGTGTTTGTGTCAGGCGGGCAGTCTGTGCAACGGCCCTGTTATTGTTTAAGGCGAGTTGTTTGTGTTACGTCCCTATGCATATCAGGCGGGTTGTCTGTGCTGTGCCTTGTGCTGGTTACAGGCGGGTTGTCTGTGTTTCGGCCCTGTGCTGGTGTCAGGCGTGTTGTCTGTGCTGCGGCCCTGTGCTGGCTTCAGGCGTGTTGTCTGTGCTGCGGCCCTGTGCTGGCTTCAGGCGTGTTGTCTGTGCTGCGGCCCTGTGCTGGTTTCAGGCGTGTTGTCTGTGCTACTGCCCTGTGCTATTGTCAGGCGGGTTGTCTGTGTTTCGGCCCTATGCTGTTGTCAGAAGAAATGTCTGTGATGCAACCCTTTGCTGGTGACAGGCGGGTTGGGTGTGCTGCGGCGCTGTGCTGGTGTCAAGCGGGTTGTCTGTGCTGCGGCCCTGTGCTGGTGTCAAGCGGGTTGTCTGTGCTGCGGCTCTGTGCTTGTGTCAGACGGGTTGTCTTGCTGCGGCTCTGTGCTGGTAGATGGTGGGTTGTCTGAAACTGTAGCCCTCTGCTGGTGTCAGACGGGTCGTCTATGACTGCGTTCCTGTTCTGGTAGATGGTGTGTGGTCTGTTCTGGTGTCAGGTGGGTTGTCGGTGACTGCGGCCCTTTGATGTTAGATGGTGTGTTGTCTGTGCTGGTGTCAGACGGGTCGTCTGTGACTGCGGTCCTGTTCTGGTAGATTGTGTGTGGTCTGTTCTGGTGTCAGGTGGGTTGTCGGTGACTGCGGCCCTTTGATGTTAGATGGTGTGTTGTCTGTGCTGGTCTCACGAGGGCTGTCTGTGACTGCGGCCCTTTGATGTTAGATAGTGTGTTGTCTGTGCTGGTCTCACGAGGGCTGTCTGTGACTGCGGTCCTGTTCTGGTAGATGGTGTGTTGTCTGTTCTGGTGTCAGGTGGGTTGTCGGTGACTGCGGCCCTGTGCTGGTAGATGATGGGTTGTCTGTGCTGGTGTCAGGCGGGTTTTCTGTGACTGCGGCCCTGTGCTGGTGTCGGGTAGGTAGACTGTGCTGCGTGTTGTGCTGGTGTCAGACGGATTGTCTGTGACTGCGGCCCTGTGCTGGTAGATGATGGTTTGTCTGTGCTGGTGTCAGGCGGGTTTTTAGTGACTGCGGCTCTGTGCTGGTGTCGGGCAGGTAGACTGTGCTGTGTGTTGTGCTGGTGTCAGATGGTTTGTCTGTGACTGCGGCCCTGTGCTGGTGTCAGGCGGGTTGTCTGTGACTGCGGTCTGTGGTGGTAGATGGTGTGTTGTCTGTGCTGGTATCAGGTGGGTTGTCTGTTGTGTCAAGCTGGTTGTCTGTGTTTGCGGCCCTGTTTGGTGTCAGGCTGGTTGTCTGTGCTGCGGCTCTGTGCTGGTAGATGGTGGGTTGTCTGTGTTGGTGTCAGGTGTATTTTATGTAACTGCGGCCCTGTGCTGGTGTCAGGCGGGTTGTCTGGTCTGCGGCCCTGTTTTGGTGCCAGGCGGGTTGTCTGTGATTGCGGCCCTGTGCTAGTGTCAGGCGGGTTGTCTGTGACTGCGGCCCTGTGCTGGTGTCAGGCAGGTTGTATGTGACTGCGGTCTGTGGTGGTAGATGGTGTGTTGTCTGTGCTGGTATCAGGTGGGTTGTCTGTTGTGTCAAGCTGGTTGTCTGTGTTTGCGGCCCTGTTTGGTGTCAGGCTGGTTGTCTGTGCTGCGGCCCTGTGCTGGTAGATGGTGGGCTGTCTGTGCTGGTGTCAGGTGGATTTTCTAAAACTGCTGCTCTGTGTTGGTGTCAAGTAGGTTGTCTGGTCTGCGGCCCAGTGCTGGTGTCAGGCGGGTTGTCTATAACTGCGGCTCTGTGCTGGAGATAAGCGTGTTGTCTGTGCTTCGGCCCCTGTTTTGGTGTCAGGCGTGTTGTCTGTGCTGCGGCCCTGTGCTGGCGTCAGGCGTGTTGTGTGTTGCGGCCCTGTGCTGGTCTCAGGAGGGTTGTCGGTGACTGCGGCCCTGTGCTGTTAGATGATGGGTTGTCTGTGCTGGTGTCAGGCGGGTTTTCTGTGACTGCGGCCCTGTGCTGTTAGATGGTGGGTTGTCTGTGCTGGTGTCAGGAGGGTTGTCGGTGACTGCGGCCCTGTGCTGTTAGATTGTGGGTTGTCTGTGCTGGTCTCAGGAGGGTTGTCGGTGACTGCGTCCCTGTGCTGGTGTCAGGCGTGTTGTCTGGTCTGCGGCCCTGTTCTGGTGCCAGGCGGGTTGTCTGTGATTGCGGCCCTGTGCTAGTGTCAGGAGAGTTGTCCATGCTGCGGCTCTGTGCATGTGTCATTCGGGTTAAATGTAACTGCTGCCCTGTCCTGGTGTCAGGCGGGTTGTCTGTGCTACGACCCTGTGCTGTTGTCAGGCGGGTTGTCTGTGCTGCAGCCCTGTGCTGGTGACAGGCGGGTTGTCTGTGCTGCGGCCCTGTGCTGTTAGATTGTGGGTTGTCTGTGCTGGTGTCAGGAGGGTTGTCGGTGACTGCGGCCCTGTGCTGGTAGATGGTGGGTTGTCTGTGCTGGTCTCAGGAGGGTTGTCGGTGACTGCGGCCCTGTGCTGTTAGATGGTGGGTTGTCTGTGCTGGTGTCAGGCGGGTTTTCTGTGACTGCGGCCCTGTGCTGTTAGATGGTGGGTTGTCTGTGCTGGTGTCAGGAGGGTTGTCGGTGACTGCGGCCCTGTGCTGTTAGATGGTGGGTTGTCTGTGCTGGTGTCAGGAGGGTTGTCGGTGACTGCGGCCCTGTGCTGTTAGATGGTGGGTTGTCTGTGCTGGTGTCAGGAGGGTTGTCGGTGACTGCGGCCCTGTGCTGTTGGTGGGTTGTCTGTGCTGGTGTCAGGAGGGTTGTCGGTGACTGCGGCCCTGTGCTGTTAGATGGTGGGTTGTCTGTTCTGGTGTCAGGAGGGTTGTCGGTGACTGCGGCCCTGTGCTGTTAGATGGTGGGTTGTCTGTGCTGGTCTCAGGAGGGTTGTCGGTGACTGCGTCCCTGTTCTGGTGCCAGGCGGGTTGTCTGTAACTGCGGCTCAGTGCTGGAGATAAGCGGGTTGTCTGTGCTTCGGCCCGTGTGCTGGTGTCAGGCGTGTTGACTGTGCTGCGGCCCTGTGCTGGTGTCAGGCGGGTTGTCTGTGACTGCGGCCCTGTGCATGTGTCAGGCGGACTGTCTGTGCTAAGGCCCTGTTATGGTGTTAGGCGAGTTATTTGTGCTACGGCCATATGCTGTTGTCAGGCGGGTTGTCTGTGCTGTGGCCCTGTGCTGGTGACAGGCGGGTTGTCTGTGCTTCGGCTTTGTGATGGTGACAGGCGGGTGGTCTGTGACTGCGGCCCTGTGCTGGTGTCAGGCGTGTTGTTTGTGCTGCTGCCCTGTGCTGGTGTCAGGCGGCTTGTCTGTGCTACGACCCTGTGCTGGTGTCAAGCGGGTTGTCTGTGCTGCGGCCCTGTGCTTGTGTCAAGCGGGTTGTCTGTGCTGCGGCTCTGTGCTTGTGTCATTCGGGTATAACTGTAACTGCTGCCCTGTCCTGGTGTCAGGCGGGTTGTCTGTGCTACGACCCTGTGCTTGTGTCAGGCGGGTTGTCTATGCTGCAGCCCTGTGCTGGTGACAGGCGGGTTGTCTGTGCTGCGGCCCTGTGTTTGTGTCAGGCGGGCAATCTGTGCAACGGCCCTGTTATTGTTTAAGGCGAGTTGTTTGTGTTACGTCCCTATGCATATCAGGCGGGTTGTCTGTGCTGTGCCTTGTGCTGGTTACAGGCGGGTTGTCTGTGTTTCGGCCCTGTGCTGGTGTCAGGCGTGTTGTCTGTGCTGCGGCCCTGTGCTGGCTTCAGGCGTGTTGTCTGTGCTGCGGCCCTGTGCTGGCTTCAGGCGTGTTGTCTGTGCTGCGGCCCTGTGCTGGTTTCAGGCGTGTTGTCTGTGCTACTGCCCTGTGCTGGTGTCAGGCGGGTTGTCTGTGTTTCGGCCCTATGCTGTTGTCAGAAGAAATGTCTGTGATGCAACCCTTTGCTGGTGACAGGCGGGTTGGCTGTGCTGCGGCGCTGTGCTGGTGTCAAAAGGGTTGTCTGTGCTGCGGCCCTGTGCTGGTGTCAAGCGGGTTGTCTGTGCTGCGGCTCTGTGCTTGTGTCAGACGGGTTGTCTTGCTGCGGCTCTGTGCTGGTAGATGGTGGGTTGTCTGAAACTGTAGCCCTCTGCTGGTGTCAGACGGGTCGTCTATGACTGCGTTCCTGTTCTGGTAGATGGTGTGTGGTCTGTTCTGGTGTCAGGTGGGTTGTCGGTGACTGCGGCCCTTTGATGTTAGATGGTGTGTTGTCTGTGCTGGTGTCAGACGGGTCGTCTGTGACTGCGGTCCTGTTCTGGTAGATTGTGTGTGGTCTGTTCTGGTGTCAGGTGGGTTGTCGGTGACTGCGGCCCTTTGATGTTAGATGGTGTGTTGTCTGTGCTGTTCTCACGAGGGCTGTCTGTGACTGCGGCCCTTTGATGTTAGATGGTGTGTTGTCTGTGCTGGTCTCACGAGGGCTGTCTGTGACTGCGGTCCTGTTCTGGTAGATGGTGTGTTGTCTGTTCTGGTGTCAGGTGGGTTGTCGGTGACTGCGGCCCTGTGCTGGTAGATGATGGGTTGTCTGTGCTGGTGTCAGGCGGGTTTTCTGTGACTGCGGCCCTGTGCTGGTGTCGGGTAGGTAGACTGTGCTGCGTGTTGTGCTGGTGTCAGACGGATTGTCTGTGACTGCGGCCCTGTGCTGGTAGATGATGGTTTGTCTGTGCTGGTGTCAGGCGGGTTTTTAGTGACTGCGGCTCTGTGCTGGTGTCGGGCAGGTAGACTGTGCTGTGTGTTGTGCTGGTGTCAGATGGTTTGTCTGTGACTGCGGCCCTGTGCTGGTGTCAGGCGGGTTGTCTGTGACTGCGGTCTGTGGTGGTAGATGGTGTGTTGTCTGTGCTGGTATCAGGTGGGTTGTCTGTTGTGTCAAGCTGGTTGTCTGTGTTTGCGGCCCTGTTTGGTGTCAGGCTGGTTGTCTGTGCTGCGGCTCTGTGCTGGTAGATGGTGGGTTGTCTGTGTTGGTGTCAGGTGTATTTTATGTAACTGCGGCCCTGTGCTGGTGTCAGGCGGGTTGTCTGGTCTGCGGCCCTGTTTTGGTGCCAGGCGGGTTGTCTGTGATTGCGGCCCTGTGCTAGTGTCAGGCGGGTTGTCTGTGACTGCGGCCCTGTGCTGGTGTCAGGCAGGTTGTATGTGACTGCGGTCTGTGGTGGTAGATGGTGTGTTGTCTGTGCTGGTATCAGGTGGGTTGTCTGTTGTGTCAAGCTGGTTGTCTGTGTTTGCGGCCCTGTTTGGTGTCAGGCTGGTTGTCTGTGCTGCGGCCCTGTGCTGGTAGATGGTGGGCTGTCTGTGCTGGTGTCAGGTGGATTTTCTGTAACTGCGGCCCTGTGTTGGTGTCAGGCGGGTTGTCTGGTCTTTGGCCCTGTTCTGGTGCCAGGCGGGTTGTCTGTGATTGCGGCCCTGTGCTAGTGTCAGGAGAGTTGTCAGTGCTGCGGCCCTGTGCTGGTAGATGGTGGGCTGTCTGTGCTGGTGTCAGGTGGATTTTCTGTAACTGCGGCCCTGTGTTGGTGTCAGGCGGGTTGTCTGGTCTTTGGCCCTATTCTGGTGCCAGGCGGGTTGTCTGTGATTGCGGCCCTGTGCTAGTGTCAGGAGAGTTGTCTGTGCTGCGGCCCTGTGCTGGTAGATGGTGGGCTGTCTGTGCTGGTGTCAGGTGGATTTTCTGTAACTGCGGCCCTGTGTTGGTGTCAGGCGGGTTGTCTGGTCTTTGGCCCTGTTCTGGTGCCAGGCGGGTTGTCTGTGATTGCGGCCCTGTGCTGGTGTCAGGATGAGTTGTCTGTGCTGCGGCCCTGTGCTGGTAGATGGTGGGCTGTCTGTGCTGGTGTCAGGTGGATTTTCTAAAACTGCTGCTCTGTGTTGGTGTCAAGTAGGTTGTCTGGTCTGCGGCCCAGTGCTGGTGTCAGGCGGGTTGTCTATAACTGCGGCTCTGTGCTGGAGATAAGCGTGTTGTCTGTGCTTCGGCCCCTGTTTTGGTGTCAGGCGTGTTGTCTGTGCTGCGGCCCTGTGCTGGCGTCAGGCGTGTTGTGTGTTGCGGCCCTGTGCTGGTATCAGGTCGGTTGTCTGTGACTGCGGCCCTGTGCTTGTGTCAGGCGGACTGTCTGTGCTGCGGCTCTGTGCTTGTGTCAAGCGGGTTAACTGTAACTGCGGCCCTGTGCTGGTGTCAGGAGGCTTGTCTGTGCTACGACCCTTTGCTGGTGTCAAGCGGGTTGTCTGTGCTGCGGCCCTGTGCTTGTGTCAAGCGGGTTGTCTGTGCTGCGGCTCTGTGCTTGTGTCATTCGGGTTAACTGTAACTGCGGCCCTGTGCTGGTGTCAGGCGGGTTGTCTGTGCTACGACCCTGTGCTGGTGACAGGCGGGTTGGTTGTGCAGCAGTTGTTTGCTGGTGACAGGCGTGTTGTCTGTGCTACGGCCCTATGCTGGTGTCAGGCGGGTTGTTTGTGCTGCGGCCTGTGCTTGTGTCAAGCGGGTTGTCTGTGCTGCGGCTCTGTGCTTGTGTCATTCGGGTTAACTGTAACTGCGGCCCTGTGCTGGTGTCAGGAGGCTTGTCTGTGCTACGACCCTGTGCTGGTGTCAAGCGGGTTGTCTGTGCTGCGGCCCTGTGCTTGTGTCAAGCGGGTTGTCTGTGCTGCGGCTCTGTGCTTGTGTCATTCGGGTTAACTGTAATTGCGGCCCTGTGCTGGTGTCAGGCGGGTTGTCTGTGCTACGACCCTGTGCTGGTGACAGGCGGGTTGGTTGTGCAGCAGCCGTTTGCTGGTGACAGGCGTGTTGTCTGTGCTACGGCCCTATGCTGGTGTCAGGCGGGTTGTCTGTGCTGCGGCCCTGTGCTGGTGACAGGCGGGTTGGTTGTGCGGCGGCCCTGTGCTGGTGTCAGGCGTGTTGTCTGTGCTTCGGCCCTGTGCTTGTGTCAGGCGGGTTGTCTGTGCTGCGGCCCTGTGCTGGTGACAGGCGGGTTGTCTTTGCTGCGGCCCTGTGCTTGTGTCAGGCGGGTTGTCTGTGCTGCGGCCCTGTGCTCTTGTCATGCGGGTTGTCTGTGCTGCAGCCCTGTGCTGGTGACAGGCGGGTTGTCTGTGCTGCGGCCCTGTGCTTGTGTCAGGCGGGCAGTCTTTGCAACGGCCCTGTTATGGTTTCAGGCGAGTTGTCTGTGTTACGGCCCTATGCTGTTGTCATGCGGGTTGTCTGTGCTGCAGCCCTGTGCTGGTGACAGGCGGGTTGTCTGTGCTGCGGCCCTGTGCTTCTGTCAGGCGGGCAGTCTTTGCAACGGCGCTGTTATGGTTTCAGGCGAGTTGTCTGTGTTACGGCCCTATGCTGTTGTCATGCGGGTTGTCTGTGCTGCAGCCCTGTGCTGGTGACAGGCGGGTTGTCTGTGCTGCGGCCCTGTGCTGGTGTCAGGCGGGTTGTCTGTGCTGAAGCCCTGTGCTGGTTACAGGCGGGTTGTCTGTGCTGAAGCCCTGTGCTGGTGACAGGCGGGTTGTCTTTGCTGCGGCCCTGTGCTTGTGTCAGGCGGGCAGTCTGTGCAACGGCCCTGTTATGGTTTAAGGCGAGTTGTCTGTGCTACGGCACTATGCTGTTGTCATGCGGGTTGTCTGTGCTGCAGCCCTGTGCTGGTGACAGGCGGGTTGTCTGTGCTGCGGCCCTGTGCTTGTGTCAGGCGGGCAGTCTGTGCAACGGCCCTGTTATGGTTTCAGGCGAGTTGTCTGTGCTACGGCACTATGCTGTTGTCATGCGGGTTGTCTGTGCTGCAGCCCTGAGCTGGTGACAGGCGGGTTGTCTGTGCTGCGGCCCTGTGCTTGTGTCAGGCGGGCAGTCTGTGCAACGGCCCTGTTATGGTTTCAGGCGAGTTGTCTGTGCTACGGCACTATGCTGTTGTCATGCGGGTTGTCTGTGCTGCAGCCCTGTGCTGGTGACAGGCGGGTTGTCTGTGCTGCGGCCCTGTGCTTGTGTCAGGCGGAAAGTCTGTGCAACGGCCCTGTTATGGTTTCAGGCGAGTTGTCTGTGCTACGGCCCTATGCTGTTGTCATGCGGGTTGTCTGTGCTGAAGCCCTGTGCTGGTTACAGGCGGTTTGTCTGTGCTACGGCCCTGTGCTGGTGCCAGGCGGGTTGTCTGTGTTTCGGCCCTGTGCTGGTGTTAGGCGTGTTGTCTGTGCTGAAGCCCTGTGCTGGTTACAGGCGGGTTGTCTGTGCTACGGCCCTATGCTGTTGTCAGGCGGGTTGTCTGTGCTGAAGCCCTGTGCTGGTTACAGGCGGGTTGTCTGTGCTACGGCCCTGTGCTGGTGTCAGGCGGGTTGTCTGTGTTTCGGCCCTGTGTGGTGTTAGGCGTGTTGTCTGTGCTGCGGCCCTGTGCTGGCTTCAGGCGTGTTGTCTGTGCTGCGGCCCGTGTGCTGGTGTCAGGCGTGTTGTCTGTGCTGCGGCCCTGTGCTTGTGTCAGGCGGGCAGTCTGTGCAACGGCCCTGTTATGGTTTCAGGCGAGTTGTCTGTGCTACGGCACTATGCTGTTGTCATGCGGGTTGTCTGTGCTGCAGCCCTGTGCTGGTGACAGGCGGGTTGTCTGTGCTGCGGCCCTGTGCTTGTGTCAGGCGGGCAGTCTGTGCAACGGCCCTGTTATGGTTTCAGGCGAGTTGTCTGTGCTACGGCCCTATGCTGTTGTCATGCGGGTTGTCTGTGCTGAAGCCCTGTGCTGGTTACAGGCGGGTTGTCTGTGCTACGGCCCTGTGCTGGTGCCAGGCGGGTTGTCTGTGTTTCGGCCCTGTGCTGGTGTTAGGCGTGTTGTCTGTGCTGAAGACCTGTGCTGGTTACAGGCGGGTTGTCTGTGCTACGGCCCTGTGCTGGTGCCAGGCGGGTTGTCTGTGTTTCGGCCTTGTGCTGGTGCCAGGCGGGTTGTCTGTGTTACGGCCCTATGCTGTTGTCAGGCGGGTTGTCTGTGCTGAAGCCCTGTGCTGGTTACAGGCGGGTTGTCTGTGCTACGGCCCTGTGCTGGTGTCAGGCGGGTTGTCTGTGTTTCGGCCCTGTGCTGGTGTTAGGCGTGTTGTCTGTGCTGCGGCCCTGTGCTGGCTTCAGGCGTGTTGTCTGTGCTGCGGCCCTGTGTTGGAGTCAGGTGGGTTGTCTGTGTTTCGGCCCTGTGTTGGAGTCTGGCGGGTTGTCTGTGACTGCGGCCCTGTGCTGGTGTCAGGATGAGTTGTCTGTGACTGCGGCCCTGTGCTGGTAGATGGTGTGTTGTCTGTTTTGGTGTCAGGTGGGTTGTCGGTGACTGCGGCCCGGTTTTGGTGTCAGGCTGGTTGTCTGTGCTGCGGCCCTGTGCTGGTAGATGGTGGGTTGTCTGTGCTGGTGATATGTGTATTTTATGTAACTGCGGCCCTGTGCTGGTGTCAGGCGGGTTGTCTAAGATTGCGGCCCTGTGCTAGTGTCAGGAGAGTTGTCTGTGCTGCGGCCCTGTGCTGGTAGATGGTGGGCTGTCTGTGCTGGTGTCAGGTGGATTTTCTGTAACTGCGGCCCTGTGTTGGTGTCAGGCGGGTTGTCTGTGATTGCGGCCCTGTGCTGGTGTCAGGATGAGTTTTCTGTGCTGCGGCCCTGTGCTGGTAGATGGTGGGCTGTCTGTGCTGGTGTCAGGTGGATTTTCTGTAACTGCGGCCCTGTGTTGGTGTCAGGCGGGTTGTCTGGTTTGCGGCCCTGTTCTGGTGCCATGCGGGTTGTCTGTGATTGCGGCCCTGTGCTGGTGTCAGGATGAGTTGTCTGTGTTGCGGCCCTGTGCTGGTAGATGGTGGGCTGTCTGTGCTGGTGTCAGGTGTATTTTCTGTAACTGCGGCCCTGTGTTGGTGTCAGGCGTGTTGTCTGTGACTGCGGCCCTGTGCTGGTGTCAGGCGTGTTGTCTATTACTGCGGCCCTGTGCTGGTAGATGGTGGGTTGTCTGTGCTAGTGTCAGGAGGTTTGTCTGTGACTGCGAACCTGTACTGGTAGATGATGGGTTGTCAGTGCTGGGGTCAGTGGGTTTTCTGTGACTGCGGCCCTGTGTTGGTGTTAGAATAGTTGTCTGTGCTGCGGCCTTGTGCTGATAGATGGTGGGTTGTCTGTGCTGGTTTCAGGAGGGTTGTCTGTGATGCGGCCCTGTGCTGGTAGATGGTGTGTTGTCTGTGCTGGTGCCAGGAGGTACTCACGGCTTGGCGAGGTAGGAGAGACCGCCCTGCTCTGCGGTGACGATGAAGGGCAGCAAGGACACGAGGTCCTGTCCGGCGCCGGGAGACTGCAGCGCCAGGGCGTCCCTGACGAAGATACGGTTGTAGACATCCTTTACCGCCGGCACTACCAAGGGGAGGGCTTGGGGGATGAGTGAACCAATAACCGCCATGGCTGATCTCTTTTCCCGGGCCGTGAAGTAGTAGTCATCATCTAAGTTGAGCTGCTTAGGCTGAGCACTGGTGTCGTTGGCGCGGGTGTTGGAGGTGGAGTCCGCTGTTCGTGCCAGCTTCTTCCAGTCTGGGGTCCCAATTCTGGTAAGTCCTGGTGACCTCGACTTTGGCTTTTGTTCGGCCGCCATCACCAGCAACAGGGTCACAGTGCTTACCTGAGGAAAATAAGCTACTTTACTTCTCTGCTGTGGAGTAAATACTTTAATTATAATTGACATCTTGAGTATTTCAACATTAAACAATAACAATAATTCTGTCAGTTATTTTAGAATTTTTTTAAGCAACTTATATTTTTCTGTCACGTAATTGTCCTTAGACAGTAAATACCAAAATATTAACTTTATTGTAATTCATTAATGTTTCATTAATAATAATATCATACATTTGTTTCTTTCTTGTTTTATATTATATACTTTTAGACATTCCAATTTATAAAATGTACATAGATGTATTCGCCGTCAAATCTCATTTCAAATTATCATTTTTTCAAAGTAAAGTGTCAACATACATAACATTCTTTTGGCCTTGGGAGTTGTAAAACTTTTGTATTCGATGTAATAACAACCTTACACGCTGTAGAAGATTAACGATCATAACAGTTTAATATGATTAATTTAATTTAATTCATTTAGAAAGAAATATTATTCCTTTAGTATATTTGCACTATAATTGTTCTTGGATATATACGCTTGGCTGGAAATGTTAAGAGTTTGTTATTCAGGAAAATAGGCCTACAAGAATCTGTCTTACTAAGATTATAAATAATTTTAATAACACGTTTTTGAAGCTTAAATATCTTTAGCCAATTTAAGGAATTTCCCCAAAAAATAACACCATATCTCATTATTGAATATATGTTTGCATAATACATAGCCATTACTGCTTTATGTGAAGTTACAGTATTATAGTTTTTATGGCAAAACAAAGAGAACTAAGTCTACGACATAGAAAAGATATATGATTATTCCAATTTAGATTCTCATCATGATTCAGTCCCAGTAATTTTGCTGTTTTTACAGTATTAAGAATATTATTGTCAATAGTCACTTCAATATTATTTAATATATTTATTTGAGAGTTAAAATATATAATAGAAGATTTTTGAATATTTAGAATCAGTCTATTATCAGTAAACCAAGTTTGCATTTGGTTGAGGGTTATGGAAATTCTTTTTTGTAGTTCCTGTAAAGTCTGGCCTGTTACTATAATGGAGGTATCATCTGCAAACATGATAGTCTGGCCATAATCTAGAAACAAAGGTAAATCATTAATAAAAAGCAAAAATAAAAGTGGACCGAGAATTGAACCTTGGGGAACACCAATACCAATTTTCAAAATTGTTGACCTAGAAGTAGTGGTAATATTATTATAAGTCACATTAATACTAGTAATTTGTGAACGATTTGATAAGTAAGATTTTATAATATTGTTTGCAACACCTCTTATACCATATTTACTTAATTTTTCTAATAAAATATCATGGCTTACACAATCAAATGCTTTGGTTAAATCTACAAGTATGCAAGCTGTCAAGACTATTATCTAAATGAGAATAAATACTATTGAGTAAAGTGAACAATGCTTGTTCCGTTGACTTGCCTTTAACAAAACCATACTGATTACTGGTAATTATATTATAACAATTTAAGAATGAAAGCAACCGTTTTAATATAATCTTTTCAAGAATTTTTGAAAAATTTGGTAATAAAGCAATTGGTCTATAATTATTAATGCAGGTAGTATCACCCTTTTTATGTAGTGGAATAATTTTCGCTATTTTGAGCCTATCAGGAAATATGCCATTTTCTAAGCATTTATTAAATATATAGACAAGGGGCTTTTTAATGTGTTCTGCACATGATTTTATTACAGAAATAGGAACATCATCAAGACCAACAGAATTTTTATTTTTCATACCTCTTATTATTTGAGTAATTTCATTTTCATCTACTGGTGTTAGGTACATTGAATGCAAATGCAAATGAATATCAAGTATTCTAGGTGATATTCCTGTATTTATAATGGTTGAATTGTTTTTTATTAAAGAGGCTGCAATTTCCGTAAAATATGCATTAAACTTATTAGCAATTTGGAAACTGTCAGTGATTGTATTATTATCATCATCAATTAAAGAAATGTTATGTTTATTATTGAAACATTTCATATCATTATTAATTATTTGCCACATTATTTTACTTTTATTGGTGGAAGATAACAGTTTATATTCAATATAAAATTTTTTAGCATCTATAACAGATTTATTAAATTGTTTTTTAAATCTTTTATAATCATCTCGAATGTATGAATTTTTTTTGCGGAGAAGCTTCTCCTTATAATGATTTAAAATTTCAAATCCAGAGGCAAGATCACTATTAATCCAAGGAGAGGACTTATCGTTAATGCTTATCCATAAATAGGGAAAGTATTGATTAAAATAAAGTAAAAATGTATTTATAAACAAGTTATATGCCTTATTGGGATTGCAAGTGTTATAGATTTCTTCCCACAATACAAGTGCAATCTCATTACAAAAAATATCTATTGTATCAAGTTTAAACAATCTTTTCAGTAAATGAGTAGTGGAATTATGATTAGATCTAAGTTCAGTGTCACTTAATTTTAATATTATATGTTGAGCCAAATGATCAGAAATAGCAGTATAAATAGTTTCTGCAAACAAAGTACTAGGGCTACATCTAATATTAGTAAGAATATTATCGATACATGTATTAATTGTATTGCCAATTCTTGTAGGGGTAAGTATCGTTCTATGTATACCATGTTGCCTAAGTAGACAAAAACATTTATTGTTTGTGTTATTTTCCTCATTACAATTTATATTGAAATCACCACATATTATCACATATTTTTGTATCCTTAGAACTTTTTTTAAAATTAAGTCAAAATAATTTAAAAACAATTCAAAATGAAATTATGTATCCTAAAACCCTATGAGAGGGAATAAGAGACATACCTTTCACTGCCATCTGTATAATAATAAATACGTAGCAAATAAAATGGACATTTGTAAAAATCTTGCACAAGGACTTTTCCATAAAAAAAATTAAGTCAAAATTACTGCTAAGAAAATCACTGTAAACAAAAATACCAACACAAACTGAATTACCACTGTTGATGCAGTAACAAATAAAGTGCAACAATCACTTGGCATAAATGCAGAAACTACATAAATATAGGGTACCATGTTTACATATTTATATACTAAGAAGATGCTCAACTAACTGTGCTTTGCTACTAGTGTTCAAAATTTTAAAGACAAAACGTATCTCATGAGAATCTAACAATGATGCAATACAATAGAATACAGTAGAGTAACAGAAATTGGATTAACCAGAGAAAAATTAACTGTACTGTAATTTGCACTGTTTGCCATATACCTGTAATCCAAGAGTACACACACACACACACACACACTTGTTGAAGCACAATTACCTGTGTAAAACTTTATTGGCTTTCCTGTTTCTTCTCTTCTGAAGTCGTTCGAAATATATTTCTCTGTTGTACAGTTTCACAGAATGGTATATCTTCATTCTTAAAAATAGCTTCATAGTAAATAATTATGGAAAACTGGGGCAAGGATGGCAGAAGTCAACAAGCTCAAATGCTTGTAAAATTGTTGTGTGCAATTACATGTGTCTTATGTTTCTCAAACAACAGCTGGAACAATTCATCAAGTTTAACAATGAAACTAACAAAATCTTCACAAGGCATCATGAAAGCTCCAAAATCTCCACGATTACTTTAATATGCTCTGAAGTAACCTAACAACTGTGAACTGTCAGTGAGAATGGCATTAGCACGTGCATAGTTTTCACATAGGTACTCCACAAAAATGTCGAATGAGAGCTTTAGACATAAGATAGCCACTAATGTAAACTAACGCATTCTGCTCTGGAACATTCAGATGGCGGTAATCTTGAGCATTAACACAACAAACACTTGGTGACACTTCTTTTCTTAGCTTGCCTCCGGTTGTTCGAACAATTAAATGCTTAACAGTACGTTGTCCCGCGAGGCTATTTACGTTTTTACATTCTTCCAAGAATCAAGTCATTAAAAAAATTTGAATGGAAATTCTTGCAGACATATTTACTTTCCTACGAATCTTAGTAGTAAATCCGATTGCACAAAATCACCACAATATTATTCCAAAACAATCTGTCGCTCTTATACACTAAGCACACGAATACGTTGGAAACGCAGTTAGAACATGGCGGCCGTCCACGCGGTCGAGTTCGTGATTGGCCAGTGGAGTTCGCTTCTGATATCCCTTATTTATTCTGTGACCTTATTTTTCATAAAAAAACCTTTCCAAAGAATAATGTACACATAGACATGGTTGTCTTTGACCGCAACCATGGAGTAACAAAAATAATTAAATGAATTACATGCACAATTTGTAAGATAACTATGCACCGTAACGGTACATTGTGTCAAGCGGGTTGACTGTGCTGCGGCTCTGTTCTTGTGTCATTCGGGTTAACTGTAACTGCGGCCCTGTGCTGGTGTCAGGCTGGTTGTCTGTGCTACGACCCTGTGCTGGTGACAGGCGGCTTGTCTGTGCTACGACTCTGTGCTGGTGTCAAGCGGGTTGTCTGTGCTGCGGCCCTGTGCTTGTGTCAAGCGGGTTATCTGTGCTGCGGCTCTGTGCTTGTCTCATTCGGGTTAACTGTAACTGCGGCCCTGTGCTGGTGTCAGGCGGGTTGTCTGTGCTATGGCCCCTGTGCTGGTGTCAGGCGGGTTGTTTGTGCTGCGGCCCTGTGCTGGTGTCAGGCGGCTTGTCTGTGCTACGACCCTGTGCTTGTGTCAAGCGGGTTGTCTGTGCTGCGGCCCTGTGCTTGTGTCAAGCGGGTTGTCTGTGCTGCGGCTCTGAGCTTGTGTCATTCGGGTTAACTGTAACTGCGGCCGTGTGCTGGTGACAGGCGTGTTGTCTGTGCTACGGCCCTATGCTGGTGTCAGGCGGGTTGTCTGTGCTGCGGCCCTGTGCTGGTGACAGGCGGGTTGGTTGTGCGGCGGCCCTGTGCTGGTGTCAGGCGTGTTTTCTGTGCTTCGGCCCTGTGCTTGTGTCAGGCGGGTTGTCTGTGCTGCGGCCCTGTGCTGGTGACGGGCGGGTTGTCTGTGCTGCGGCCCTGTGCTTGTGTCAGGCGGGCAGTCTTTGCAACGGCCCTGTTATGGTTTCAGGCAAGTTGTCTGTGTTACGGCCCTATGCTGTTGTCAGGCGGGTTGTCTGTGCTGCAACCCTGTGCTGGTGACAGGCGGGTTGTCTGTGCTGCGGCCCTGTAATTGTGTCAGGCGGGCAGTCTGTGCAACGGCCCTGTTATACTTTAAGGCGAGTTGTCTGTGTTACGGCCCTATGCTGTTGTCAGGCGGGTTGTCTGTGCTGAAGCCCTGTGTTGGTGACAGGCGGGTTGTCTGTGCTACGGCCCTATGCTGGTGTCAGGCGGGTTGTCTGTGTTTCGGCCCTGTGCTGGTGTCAGGCGTGTTGTCTGTGCTGCGGCCCTGTGCTGGCTTCAGGCGTGTTGTCTGTGCTGCGGCCCTGTGTTGGAGTCTGGCGGGTTGTCTGTGACTGCGGCCCTGTACTGGTAGATGGTGTGTTGTCTGTTCTGGTATCAGGTGGGTTGTCTGTGACTGCGGCCCTGTGCTTGGTTCATGTGGGCTGTCTGTGCTACGGCCCTGTTATGGTGTCAGGCGAGTTGTCTGTGCTACGGCCCTATGCTGTTGTCAGGCGGGATGTCTGTGATGCAACCCTTTGCTGGTGACAGGCGGGTGGTCTGTGCTGCAACCTTGTGATGGTGACAGGCGGGTTGGCTGTGCTGCGGCCCTGTGCTGGTGTCAAGCGGGTTGTCTGTGCTGCGGCCCTGTGCTGGTGTCAAGCGGGTTGTCTGTGCTGCGGCTCTGTGCTTGTGTCAGGCGGGTTGTCTTGCTGCGGCTCTGTGCTGGTAGATGGTGGGTTGTCTAAAACTGTAGCCCTCTGCTGGTGTCAGACGGGTCGTCTATGACTGCGGTCCTGTTCTGGTAGATGGTGTGTTAACTATTCTGGTGTCAGGTGGGTTGTCGGTGACTGCGGCCCTTTGATGTTAGATGGTGTGTTGTCTGTGCTGGTCTCAGGAGGGTTTTCTGTGACTGCGGTCCTGTGCTGGTAGATGATGGGTTGTCTGTGCTGGTGTCAGGAGGGTTTTCTGTGACTGTGGCCCTGTGCTGGTAGATGATGGGTTGTCTGTGCTGGTCTCAGGAGGGTTTTCTGTGACTGCGGCCCTGTGCTGTTAGATGGTGGGTTGTCTGTGCTGGTCTCAGGAGGGTTTTCTGTGACTGCGGTCCTGTGCTGGTAGATGATGGGTTGTCTGTGCTGGTCTCAGGAGGGTTTTCTGTGACTGTGGCCCTGTGCTGGTAGATGATGGGTTGTCTGTGCTGGTGTCAGGCGGGTTTTTTGTGACTGCGGCCCTGTGCTGTTAGATGGTGGGTTGTCTGTGCTGGTCTCAGGAGGGTTTTCTGTGACTGTGGCCCTGTGCTGGTAGATGATGGGTTGTCTGTGCTGGTGTCAGGCGGGTTTTCTGTGACTGCGGCCCTGTGCTGTTAGATGGTGGGTTGTCTGTGCTGGTCTCAGGAGGGTTGTCGGTGACTGCGGCTCTGTGCTGTTAGATGGTGGGTTGTCTGTGCTGGTCTCAGGAGGGTTTTCTGTGACTGTGGCCCTGTGCTGGTAGATGATGGGAGTCTGTGCTGGTGTCAGGCGGGTTTTCTGTGACTGCGGCCCTGTGCTGTTAGATGGTGGGTTGTCTGTGCTGGTCTCAGGAGGGTTTTCTGTGACTGTGGCCCTGTGCTGGTAGATGATGGGTTGTCTGTGCTGGAGTCAGGCGGGTTTTCTGTGACTGCGGCCCTGTGTTGTTAGATGGTGGGTTGTCTGTGCTGGTCTCAGGAGGGTTGTCGGTGACTGCGGCCCTGTGCTGGTAGATGATGGATTGTCTGTACTGGTGTCAGGCGGGTTTTCTGTGACTGCGGCCCTGTGCTGTTAGATGGTGGGTTGTCTGTGCTGGTCTCAGGAGGGTTTTCTGTGACTGCGGCCCTGTGCTGTTAGATGATGGGTTGTCTGTGCTGGTCTCAGGAGGGTTTTCTGTGACTGTGGCCCTGTGCTGTTAGATGGTGGGTTGTCTGTGCTGGTCTCAGGAGGGTTTTCTGTGACTGTGGCCCTGTGCTGGTAGATGATGGGTTGTCTGTACTGGTGTCAGGCGGGTTTTCTGTGACTGCAGCCCTGTGCTGTTAGATGGTGGGTTGTCTGTGCTGGTCTCAGGAGGGTTTTCTGTGACTGTGGCCCTGTGCTGTTAGATGGTGGGTTGTCTGTGCTGGTCTCAGGAGGGTTTTCTGTGACTGTGGCCCTGTGCTGTTAGATGGTGGGTTGTCTGTGCTGGTCTCAGGAGGGTTTTCTGTGACTGTGGCCCTGTGCTGGTAGATGATGGGTTGTCTGTACTGGTGTCAGGCGGGTTTTCTGTGACTGCGGCCCTGTGCTGTTAGATGGTGGGTTGTCTGTGCTGGTCTCAGGAGGTTTTTCTGTGACTGTGGCCCTGCGCTGTTAGATGGTGGGTTGTCTGTGCTGGTCTCAGGAGGGTTTTCTGTGACTGTGGCCCTGTGCTAGTAGATGATGGGTTGTCTGTACTGGTGTCAGGCGGGTTTTCTGTGACTGCGGCCCTGTGCTGTTAGATGGTGGGTTGTCTGTGCTGGTCTCAGGAGGGTTTTCTGTGACTGTGGCCCTGTGCTGGTAGATGATGGGTTGTCTGTACTGGTGTCAGGCGGGTTTTCTGTGACTGCGGCCCTGTGCTGTTAGATGGTGGGTTGTCTGTGCTGGTCTCAGGAGGGTTGTCGGTGACTGCGGCTCTGTGCTGTTAGATGGTGGGTTGTCTGTGCTGGTGTCAGGCGGGTTTTCTGTGACTGCGGCCCTGTGCTGTTAGATGGTGGGTTGTCTGTGCTGGTCTCAGAAGGGTTTTCTGTGACTGTGGCCCTATGCTGGTAGATGATGGGTTGTCTGTGCTGGTGTCAGGCGGGTTTTCTGTGACTGCGGCCCTGTGCTGTTAGATGGTGGGTTGTCTGTGCTGGTCTCAGGAGGGTTTTCTGTGACTGCGGCCCTGTGCTGTTAGATGGTGGGTTGTCTGTGCTGGTCTCAGGAGGGTTTTCTGTGACTGTGGCCCTGTGCTGTTAGATGGTTGGTTGTCTGTGCTGGTCTCAGGAGGGTTTTCTGTGACTGCGGCCCTGTGCTGGTAGATGATGGGTTGTCTGTGCTGGTGTCAGGCGGGTTTTCTGTGACTGCGGCCCTGTGCTGTTAGATGGTGGGTTGTCTGTGCTGGTCTCAGGAGGGTTTTCTGTGACTGTGGCCCTGTGCTGGTAGATGATGGGTTGTCTGTGCTGGTGTCAGGCGGGTTTTCTGTGACTGCGGCCCTGTGCTGTTAGATGGTGGGTTGTCTGTGCTGGTCTCAGGAGGGTTTTCTGTGACTGTGGCCCTGTGCTGGTAGATGATGGGTTGTCTGTGCTGGTGTCAGGCGGGGTTTCTGTGACTGCGGCCCTGTGCTGTGAGATGGTGGGTTGTCTGTGCTGGTCTCAGGAGGGTTGTCGGTGACTGCGGCTCTGTGCTGTTAGATGGTGGGTTGTCTGTGCTGGTCTCAGGAGGGTTTTCTGTGACTGTGGCCCTGTGCTGGTAGATGATGAGTTGTCTGTGCTGGTGTCAAGCGGGTTTTCTGTGACTGTGGCCCTGTGCTGGTAGATGATGGGTTGTCTGTGCTGGAGTCAGGTGGGTTTTCTGTGACTGCGGCCCTGTGCTGGTAGATGATGGGTTGTCTGTGCTGGTGTCAGGCGGGTTTTCTGTGACTGCGGCCCTGTGCTGGTAGATGATGGGTTGTCTGTGCTGGTGTCAGGCGGGTTTTCTGTGACTGTGGCCCTGTGCTGGTAGATGATGGGTTGTCTGTGCTGGAGTCAGGCGGGTTTTCTGTGACTGCGGCCCTGTGCTGGTAGATGATGGGTTGTCTGTGCTGGTGTCAGGCGGGTTTTCTGTGACTGCGGCCCTGTGCTGGTAGATAATGGGTTGTCTGTGCTGGTGTCAGGCGGGTTTTCTGTGACTGCGGCCCTGTGCTGGTAGATGATGGGTTGTCTGTGCTGGTGTCAGGCGGGTTTTCTGTGACTGCGGCCCTGTGCTGGTAGATGATGGGTTGTCTGTGCTTGAGTCAGGCGGGTTTTCTGTGACTGCGGCCCTGTGCTGGTAGATGATGGGTTGTCTGTGCTGGTCTCACGAAGGCTGTCTGTGACTGCGGTCCTGTTCTGGTAGATGGTGTGTGGTCTGTTCTGGTGTCAGGTGGGTTGTCGGTGACTGCGGCCCTGTGCTGTTAGATAGTGGGTTGTCTGTGCTGGTCTCAGGAGGGTTTTCTGTGACTGCGGTCCTGTGCTGGTAGATGATGGGTTGTCTGTGCTGGTCTCAGGAGAGTTTTCTGTGACTGTGGCCCTGTGATGGTAGATGATGGGTTGTCTGTGCTGGTGTCAGGCGGGTTTTCTGTGACTGCGGCCCTGTGCTGTTAGATGGTGGGTTGTCTGTGCTGGTCTCAGGAGGGTTTTCTGTGACTGTGGCCCTGTGATGGTAGATGATGGGTTGTCTGTGCTGGTGTCAGGCGGGTTTTCTGTGACTGCGGCCCTGTGCTGTTAGATGGTGGGTTGTCTGTGCTGGTCTCAGGAGGGTTTTCTGTGACTGTGGCCCTGTGCTGTTAGATGATGGGTTGTCTGTGCTGGTCTCAGGAGGGTTTTCTGTGACTGTAGCCCTGTGCTGGTAGATGATGGGTTGTCTGTACTGGTGTCAGGCGGGTTTTCTGTGACTGCAGCCCTGTGCTGTTAGATGGTGGGTTGTCTGTGCTGGTCTCAGGAGGGTTTTCTGTGACTGTGGCCCTGTGCTGTTAGATGGTGGGTTGTCTGTGCTGGTTTTAGGAGGGTTTTCTGTGACTGTGGCCCTGTGCTGTTAGATGGTGATTTGTCTGTGCTGGTCTCAGGAGGGTTTTCTGTGACTGTGGCCCTGTGCTGGTAGATGATGGGTTGTCTGTACTGGTGTAAGGCGGGTTTTCTGTGACTGCGGCCCTGTGCTGTTAGATGGTGGGTTGTCTGTGCTGGTCTCAGGAGGGTTTTCTGTGACTGTGGCCCTGTGCTGTTAGATGGTGGGTTGTCTGTGCTGGTCTCAGGAGGGTTTTCTGTGACTGTGGTCCTGTGCTAGTAGATGATGGGTTGTCTGTACTGGTGTCAGGCGGGTTTTCTGTGACTGCGGCCCTGTGCTGTTAGATGGTGGGTTGTCTGTGCTGGTCTCAGGAGGGTTTTCTGTGACTGTGGCCCTGTGCTGGTAGATGATGGGTTGTCTGTACTGGTGTCAGGCGGGTTTTCTGTGACTGTGGCCCTGTGCTGTTAGATGGTGGGTTGTCTGTGCTGGTCTCAGGATGGTTGTCGGTGACTGCGGCTCTGTGCTGTTAGATGGTGGGTTGTCTGTGCTGGTGTCAGGCGGGTTTTCTGTGACTGCGGCCCTGTGCTGTTAGATGGTGGGTTGTCTGTGCTGGTCTCAGGAGGGTTGTCGGTGACTGCGGCCCTTTGATGTTAGATGGTGTGTTGTCTGTGCTGGGCTCACGAGGGCTGTCTGTGACTGCGGTCCTGTTCTGGTAGATGGTGTGTGGTCTGTTCTGGTGTCAGGTGGGTTGTCGGTGACTGCGGCCCTGTGCTGTTAGATGGTGGGTTGTCTGTGCTGGTCTCAGGAGGGTTTTCTGTGACTGCGGTCCTGTGCTGGTAGATGATGGGTTGTCTGTGCTGGTCTCAGGAGGGTTTTCTGTGACTGTGGCCCTGTGCTGGTAGATGATGGGTTGTCTGTACTGGTGTCAGGCGGGTTTTCTGTGACTGCGGCCCTGTGCTGTTAGATGGTGGGTTGTCTGTGCTGGTCTCAGGAGGGTTGTCGGTGACTGCGGCTCTGTGCTGTTAGATGGTGGGTTGTCTGTGCTGGTGTCAGGCGGGTTTTCTGTGACTGTGGCTCTGTGCTGTTAGATGATGGGTTGTCTGTGCTGGTCTCAGGAGGGTTATCTGTGACTGTGGCCCTGTGCTGTTAGTTGGTGGGTTGTCTGTGCTGGTCTTAGGAGGGTTTTCTGTGACTGTGGCCCTGTGCTGGTAGATGATGGGTTGTCTGTACTGGTGTCAGGTGGGTTTTCTTTGACTGCAGCCCTGTGCTGTTAGATGGTGGGTTGTCTGTGCTGGTCTCAGGAGGGTTTTCTGTGACTGTGGCCCTGTGCTGTTAGATGGTGGGTTGTCTGTGCTGGTCTCAGGAGGGTTTTCTGTGACTGTGGCCCTGTGCTGTTAGATGGTGGGTTGTCTGAGCTGGTCTCAGGAGGGTTTTCTGTGACTGTGGCCCTGTGCTGGTAGATGATGGGTTGTCTGTACTGGTGTCAGGCGGGTTTTCTGTGACTGCGGCCCTGTGCTGTTAGATGGTGGGTTGTCTGTGCTGGTCTCAGGAGGGTTTTCTGTGACTCTGGCCCTGTGCTGTTAGATGGTGGGTTGTCTGTGCTGGTCTCAGGAGGGTTTTCTGTGACTGTGGCCCTGTGCTAGTAGATGATGGGTTGTCTGTACTGGTGTCAGGCGGGTTTTCTGTGACTGCGGCCCTGTGCTGTTAGATGGTGGGTTGTCTGTGCTGGTCTCAGGAGGGTTTTCTGTGACTTTGGCCCTGTGCTGGTAGATAATGGGTTGTCTGTACTGGTGTCAGGCGGGTTTTCTGTGACTGCGGCCCTGTGCTGTTAGATGGTGGGTTGTCTGTGCTGGTCTCAGGAGGGTTGTCGGTGACTGCGGCTCTGTGCTGTTAGATGGTGGGTTGTCTGTGCTGGTGTCAGGCGGGTTTTCTGTGACTGCGGCCCTGTGCTGTTAGATGGTGGGTTGTCTGTGCTGGTTACAGGAGGGTTGTCGGTGACTGCGGCCCTTTGATGTTAGATGGTGTGTTGTCTGTGCTGGTCTCACGAGGGCTGTCTGTGACTGCGGTCCTGTTCTGGTAGATGGTGTGTGGTCTGTTCTGGTGTCAGGTGGGTTGTCGGTGACTGCGGCCCTGTGCTGTTAGATGGTGGGTTGTCTGCGCTGGTCTCAGGAGGGTTTTCTGTGACTGTGGCCCTGTGCTGGTAGATGATGGGTTGTCTGTACTGGTGACAGGCGGGTTTTCTGTGACTGCGGCCCTGTGCTGTTAGATGGTGGGTTGTCTGTGCTGGTCTCAGGAGGGTTGTCGGTGACTGCGGCTCTGTGCTGTTAGATGGTGGGTTGTCTGTGCTGGTGTCAGGCGGGTTTTCTGTGACTGCGGCCCTGTGCTGTTAGATGGTGGGTTGTCTGTGCTGGTCTCAGGAGGGTTGTCGGTGACTGCGGCCCTTTGATGTTAGATGGTGTGTTGTCTGTGCTGGTCTCACGAGGGCTGTCTGTGACTGCGGTCCTGTTCTGGTAGATGGTGTGTGGTCTGTTCTGGTGTCAGGTGGGTTGTCGGTGACTGCGGCCCTGTGCTGTTAGATGGTGGGTTGTCTGTGCTGGTCTCAGGAGGGTTTTCTGTGACTGCGGTCCTGTGCTGGTAGATGATGGGTTGTCTGTGCTGGTCTCAGGAGGGTTTTCTGTGACTGTGGCACTGTGCTGGTAGATGATGGGTTGTCTGTGCTGGTGTCAGGCGGGTTTTCTGTGACTGCGACCCTGTGCTGTTAGATGGTGGGTTGTCTGTGCTGGTCTCAGGAGGGTTTTCTGTGACTGTGGCCCTGTGCTGTTAGATGATGGGTTGTCTGTGCTGGAGTCAGGCGGGTTTTCTGTGACTGCGGCCCTGTGCTGTTAGATGGTGGGTTGTCTGTGCTGGTCTCAGGAGGGTTTTCTGTGACTGTGGCCCTGTGCTGGTAGATGATGGGTTGTCTGTACTGGTGTCAGGCGGGTTTTCTGTGACTGCGGTCCTGTGCTGTTAGATGGTGGGTTGTCTGTGCTGGTCTCAGGAGGGTTGTCGGTGACTGCGGCTCTTTGATGTTAGATGGTGTGTTGTCTGTGCTGGTCTCACGAGGGCTGTCTGTGACTGCGGTCCTGTTCTGGTAGATGGTGTGTGGTCTGTTCTGGTGTCAGGTGGGTTGTCGGTGTCTGCGGCCCTGTGCTGTTAGATGGTGGGTTGTCTGTGCTGGTCTCAGGAGGGTTTTCTGTGACTGCGGTCCTGTGCTGGTAGATGATGGGTTGTCTGTGCTGGTCTCAGGAGGGTTTTATGTGACTGTGGCCCTGTGCTGGTAGATGATGGGTTGTCTGTGCTGGTGTCAGGCGGGTTTTCTGTGACTGCGGCCCTGTGCTGTTAGATAGTGGGTTGTCTGTGCTGGTGTCAGGCGGGTTTTCTGTGACTGCGGCCCTGTGCTGTTAGATGGTGGGTTGTCTGTGCTGGTCTCAGGAGGGTTTTCTGTGACTGTGGCCCTGTGCTGGTAGATGATGGGTTGTCTGTACTGGTGTCAGGCGGGTTTTCTGTGACTGCAGCCCTGTGCTGTTAGATGGTGGGTTGTCTGTGCTGGTCTCAGGAGGGTTTTCTGTGACTGTGGCCCTGTGCTGTTAGATGGTGGGTTGTCTGTGCTGGTCTCAGGAGGGTTTTCTGTGACTGTGGCCCTGTGCTGTTAGATGGTGGGTTGTCTGTGCTGGTCTCAGAAGGGTTTTCTGTGACTGTGGCCCTGTGCTGGTAGATGATGGGTTGTCTGTACTGGTGTCAGGCGGGTTTTCTGTGACTGTGGCCCTGTGCTGGTAGATGATGTGTTGTCTGTGCTGGTGTCAGGCGGGTTTTCTGTGACTGCGGCCCTGTGCTGTTAGATGGTGGGTTGTCTGTGCTGGTCTCAGGAGGGTTTTCTGTGACTGCGGTCCTGTGCTGTTAGATGGTGGGTTGTCTGTGCTGGTCTCAGGAGGGTTGTCGGTGACTGCGGCTCTTTGATGTTAGATGGTGTGTTGTCTGTGCTGGTCTCACGAGGGCTGTCTGTGACTGCGGTCCTGTTCTGGTAGATGGTGTGTGGTCTGTTCTGGTGTCAGGTGGGTTGTCGGTGACTGCGGCCCTGTGCTGTTAGATGGTGGGTTGTCTGTGCTGGTCTCAGGAGGGTTTTCTGTGACTGCGGTCCTGTGCTGGTAGATGATGGGTTGTCTGTGCTGGTCTCAGGAGGGTTTTATGTGACTGTGGCCCTGTGCTGGTAGATGATGGGTTGTCTGTGCTGGTGTCAGGCGGGTTTTCTGTGACTGCGGCCCTGTGCTGTTAGATGGTGGGTTGTCTGTCCTGGTGTCAGGCGGGTTTTCTGTGATTGCGGCTCTGTGCTGTTAGATGGTGGGTTGTCTGTGCTGGTGTCAGGCGGGTTTTCTGTGACTGCGGCCCTGTGCTGTTAGATGGTGGGTTGTCTGTGCTGGTCTCAGGAGGGTTGTCGGTGACTGCGGCCCTTTGATGTTAGATGGTGTGTTGACTGTGCTGGTCTCACGAGGGCTGTCTGTGACTGCGGTCCTGTTCTGGTAGATGGTGTGTGGTCTGTTCTGGTGTCAGGTGGGTTGTCGGTGACTGCGGCCCTGTGCTGTTAAATGGTGGGTTGTCTGTGCTGGTCTCAGGAGGGTTTTCTGTGACTGCGGTCCTGTGCTGGTAGATGATGGGTTGTCTGTGCTGGTCTCAGGAGGGTTTTCTGTGACTGTGGCCCTGTGCTGGTAGATGATGGGTTGTCTGTGCTGGTGTCAGGCGGGTTTTCTGTGACTGCGGCCCTGTGCTGTTAGATGGTGGGTTGTCTGTGCTGGTGTCAGGCGGGTTTTCTGTGACTGCGGCCCTGTGCTGTTAGATGGTGGGTTGTATGTGCTGGTCTCAGGAGGGTTGTCTGTGACTGCGGCCCTTTGATGTTAGATGGTGTGTTGTCTGTGCTGGTCTCACGAGGGCTGTCTGTGACTGCGGTCCTGTTCTGGTAGATGGTGTGTGGTCTGTTCTGGTGTCAGGTGGGTTGTCGGTGACTGCGGCCCTGTGCTGTTAGATGGTGGGTTGTCTGTGCTGGTCTCAGGAGGTTTTTCTGTGACTGCGGTCCTGTGCTGGTAATTGATGGGTTGTCTGTGCTGGTCTCAGGAGGGTTTTCTGTGACTGTGGCCCTGTGCTGGTAGATGATGGGTTGTCTGTACTGGTGTCAGGCGGGTTTTCTGTGACTGCGGCCCTGTGCTGTTAGATGGTGGGTTGTCTGTGCTGGTCTCAGGAGGGTTGTCGGTGACTGCGGCTCTGTGCTGTTAGATGGTGGGTTGTCTGTGCTGGTGTCAGGCGGGTTTTCTGTGACTGTGGCCCTGTGCTGTTAGATGATGGGTTGTCTGTGCTGGTCTCAGGAGGGTTTTCTGTGACTGTGGCCCTGTGCTGTTAGATGGTGGGTTGTCTGTGCTGGTCTCAGGAGGGTTTTCGGTGACTGTGGCCCTGTGCTGGTAGATGATGGGTTGTCTGTACTGGTGTCAGGCGGGTTTTCTGTGACTGCAGCCCTGTGCTGTTAGATGGTGGGTTGTCGGTGCTGGTCTCAGGAGGGTTTTCTGTGACTGTGGCCCTGTGCTGTTAGATGGTGGGTTGTCTGTGCTGGTCTCAGGAGGGTTTTCTGTGACTGTGGCCCTGTGCTGTTAGATGGTGGGTTGTCTGTGCTGGTCTCAGGAGGGTTTTCTGTGACTGTGGCCCTGTGCTGGTAGATGATGGGTTGTCTGTACTGGTGTCAGGCGGGTTTTCTGTGACTGCGGCCCTGTGCTGTTAGATGGTGGGTTGTCTGTGCTGGTCTCAGGAGGGTTTTCTGTGACTGAGGCCCTGTGCTGTTAGATGGTGGGTTGTCTGTGCTGGTCTCAGGAGGGTTTTGTGTGACTGTGGCCCTGTGCTAGTAGATGATGGGTTGTCTGTACTGGTGTCAGGCGGGTTTTCTGTGACTGCGGCCCTGTGCTGTTAGATGGTGGGTTGTCTGTGCTGGTCTCAGGAAGGTTTTCTGTGACTGTGGCCCTGTGCTGGTAGATGATGGGTTGTCTGTACTGGTGTCAGGCGGGTTTTCTGTGACTGCGGCCCTGTGCTGTTAGATGGTGGGTTGTCTGTGCTGGTCTCAGGAGGGTTGTCGGTGAATGCGGCTCTGTGCTGTTAGATGGTGGGTTGTCTGTGCTGGTGTCAGGCGGGTTTTCTGTGACTGCGGCCCTGTGCTGTTAGATGGTGGGTTGTCTGTGCTGGTCTCAGGAGGGTTGTCGGTGACTGCGGCCCTTTGATGTTAGATGGTGTGTTGTCTGTGCTGGTCTCACGAGGGCTGTCTGTGACTGCGGTCCTGTTCTGGTAGATGGTGTGTGGTCTGTTCTGGTGTCAGGTGGGTTGTCGGTGACTGCGGCCCTGTGCTGTTAGATGGTGGGTTGTCTGTGCTGGTCTCAGGAGGGTTTTCTGTGACTGCGGTCCTGTGCTGGTAGATGATGGGTTGTCTGTGCTGGTCTCAGGAGGGTTTTCTGTGACTGTGGCCCTGTGCTGGTAGATGATGGGTTGTCTGTACTGGTGTCAGGCGGGTTTTCTGTGACTGCGGCCCTGTGCTGTTAGATGGTGGGTTGTCTGTGCTTGTCTCAGGAGGGTTGTCGGTGACTGCGGCTCTGTGCTGTTAGATGGTGGGTTGTCTGTGCTGGTGTCAGGCGGGTTTTCTGTGACTGCGGCCCTGTGCTGTTAGATGGTGGGTTGTCTGTGCTGGTCTCAGGAGGGTTGTCGGTGACTGCTGCCCTTTGATGTTAGATGGTGTGTTGTCTGTGCTGGTCTCACGAGGGCTGTCTGTGACTGCGGTCCTGTTCTGGTAGATGGTGTGTGGTCTGTTCTGGTGTCAGGTGGGTTGTCGGTGACTGCGGCCCTGTGCTGTTAGATGGTGGGTTTTCTGTGCTGGTCTCAGGAGGGTTTTCTGTGACTGCGGTGCTGTGCTGGTAGATGATGGGTTGTCTGTGCTGGTCTCAGGAGGGTTTTCTGTGACTGTGGCCCTGTGCTGGTAGATGATGGGTTGTCTGTGCTGGTGTCAGGCGGGTTTTCTGTGACTGCGGCCCTGTGCTGTTAGATGGTGGGTTGTCTGTGCTGGTCTCAGGAGGGTTTTCTGTGACTGTGGCCCTGTGCTGGTAGATGATGGGTTGTCTGTGCTGGTGTCAGGCGGGTTTTCTGTGACTGCGGCCCTGTGCTGTTAGATGGTGGGTTGTCTGTGCTGGTCTCAGGAGGGTTTTCTGTGACTGTGGCTCTGTGCTGGTAGATGATGGGTTGTCTGTACTGGTGTCAGGCGGGTTTTCTGTGACTGCAGTCCTGTGCTGTTAGATGGTGGGTTGTCTGTGCTGATCTCAGGAGGGTTTTCTGTGACTGTGGCCCTGTGCTGTTAGATGGTGGGTTGTCTGTGCTGGTCTCAGGAGGGTTTTCTGTGACTGTGGCCCTGTGCTGTTAGATGGTGTGTTGTCTGTGCTGGTCTCAGGAGGGTTTTCTGTGACTGTGGCCCTGTGCTGGTAGATGATGGGTTTTTGTACTGGTGTCAGGCGGGTTTTCTGTGACTGCGGCCCTGTGCTGTTAGATGGTGGGTTGTCTGTGCTGGTCTCAGGAGAGTTTTATGTGACTGTGGCCCTGTGCTGTTAGATGGTGGGTTGTCTGTGCTGGTCTCAGGAGGGTTTTCTGTGACTGTGGCCCTGTGCTAGTAGATGATGGGTTGTCTGTACTGGTGTCAGGCGGGTTTTCTGTGACTGCGGCCCTGTGCTGTTAGATGGTGGGTTGTCTGTGCTGGTCTCAGGAGGGTTTTCTGTGACTGTGGCCCTGTGCTGGTAGATGATGGGTTGTCTGTACTGGTGTCAGGCGGGTTTTCTGTGACTGCGGCCCTGTGCTGTTAGATGGTGGGTTGTCTGTGCTGGTCTCAGGAGGGTTGTCGGTGACTGCGGCTCTGTGCTGTTAGATGGTAGGTTGTCTGTGCTGGTGTCAGGCGGGTTTTCTGTGACTGCGGCCCTGTGCTGTTAGATGGTGGGTTGTCTGTGCTGGTCTCAGGAGGGTTGTCGGTGACTGCGGCCCTTTGATGTTAGATGGTGGGTTGTCTGTGCTGGTCTCAGGAGGGTTGTCGGTGACTGCGGCTCTGTGCTGTTAGATGGTAGGTTGTCTGTGCTGGTGTCAGGCGGGTTTTCTGTGACTGCGGCCCTGTGCTGTTAGATGGTGTGTTGTCCGTGCTGGTCTCACGAGGGCTGTCTGTGACTGCGGTTCTGTTCTGGTAGATGGTGTGTGGTCTGTTCTGGTGTCAGGTGGGTTGTCGGTGACTGCGGCCCTGTGCTGTTAGATGGTGGGTTGTCTGTGCTGGTCTCAGGAGGGTTTTCTGTGACTGCGGTCCTGTGCTGGTAGATGAGGGTTGTCTGTGCTGGTCTCAGGAGGGTTTTCTGTGACTGTGGCCCTGTGCTGGTAGATGATGGGTTGTCTGTACTGGTGTCAAGCGGGTTTTCTGTGACTGCGGCCCTGTGCTGTTAGATGGTGGGTTGTCTGTGCTGGTCTCAGGAGGGTTGTCGGTGACTGCGGCTCTGTGCTGTTAGATGGTAGGTTGTCTGTGCTGGTGTCAGGCGGGTTTTCTGTGACTGCGGCCCTGTGCTGTTAGATGGTGGGTTGTCTGTGCTGGTCTCAGGAGGGTTGTCGGTGACTGCGGCTCTGTGCTGTTAGATGGTAGGTTGTCTGTGCTGGTGTCAGGCGGGTTTTCTGTGACTGCGGCCCTGTGCTGTTAGATGGTGTGTTGTCCGTGCTGGTCTCACGAGGGCTGTCTGTGACTGCGGTCCTGTTCTGGTAGATGGTGTGTGGTCTGTTCTGGTGTCAGGTGGGTTGTCGGTGACTGCGGCTCTGTGCTGTTAGATGGTGGGTTGTCTGTGCTGGTGTCAGGCGGGTTTTCTGTGACTGCGGCCCTGTGCTGTTAGATGGTGGGTTGTCTGTGCTGGTGTCAGGAGGGTTGTCGGTGACTGCGTCCCTTTGATGTTAGATGGTGTGTTGTCTGTGCTGGTCTCACGAGGGCTGTCTGTGACTGCGGTCCTGTTCTGGTAGATGGTGTGTGGTCTGTTCTGTTGTCAGGTGGGTTGTCGGTGACTGCGGCCCTGTGCTGTTAGATGGTGGGTTGTCTGTGCTGGTCTCAAAAGGGTTTTCTGTGACTGCGGTCCTGTGCTGGTAGATGATGGGTTGTCTGTGCTGGTCTCAGGAGGGTTTTCTGTGACTGTGGCCCTGTGCTGGTAGATGATGGGTTGTCTGTACTGGTGTCAGGCGGGTTTTCTGTGACTGCGGCCCTGTGCTGTTAGATGGTGGGTTGTCTGTGCTGGTCTCAGGAGGGTTGTCGGTGACTGCGGCTCTGTGCTGTTAGATGGTGGGTTGTCTGTGCTGGTGTCAGGCGGGTTTTCTGTGACTGTGGCCCTGTGCTGTTAGATGATGGTTTGTCTGTGCTGGTCTCAGGAGGGTTTTCTGTGACTGTGGCCCTGTGCTGTTAGATGGTGGGTTGTCTGTGCTGGTCTCAGGAGGGTTTTCTGTGACTGTGGCCCTGTGCTGGTATATGATGGGTTGTCTGTATTGGTGTCAGGCGGGTTTTCTGTGACTGCAGCCCTGTGCTGTTAGATGGTGGGTTGTCTGTGCTGGTCTCAGGAGGGTTTTCTGTGACTGTGGCCCTGTGCTGTTAGATGGTGGATTGTCTGTGCTGGTCTCAGGAGGGTTTTCTGTGACTGTGGCCCTGTGCTGGTAGTTGATGTGTTGTCTGTACTGGTGTCAGGCGGGTTTTCTGTGACTGCGGCCCTGTGCTGTTAGATGGTGGGTTGTCTGTGCTGGTCTCAGGAGGGTTTTCTGTGACTGCGGTCCTGTGCTGGTAGATGATGGGTTGTCTGTGCTGGTCTCAGGAGGGTTTTCTGTGACTGTGGCCCTGTGCTGGTAGATGATGGGTTGTCTGTACTGGTGTCAGGCGGGATTTCTGTGACTGCGGCCCTGTGCTGTTAGATGGTGGGTTGTCTGTGCTGGTCTCAGGAGGGTTGTCGGTGACTGCGGCTCTGTGCTGTTAGATGGTGGGTTGTCTGTGCTGGTGTCAGGCGGGTTTTCTGTGACTGCGGCCCTGTGCTGTTAGATGGTGGGTTGTCTGTGCTGGTCTCAGGAGGGTTGTCGGTGACTGCGGCCCTTTGATGTTAGATGGTGTGTTGTCTGTGCTGGTCTCACGAGGGCTGTCTGTGACTGCGGTCCTGTTCTGGTAGATGGTGTGTGGTCTGTTCTGGTTACAGGTGGGTTGTCGGTGACTGCAGCCCTGTGCTGTTAGATGGTGGGTTGTCTGCGCTGGTCTCAGGAGGGTTTTCTGTGACTGCGGTCCTGTGCTGGTAGATGATGGGTTGTCTGTGCTGGTCTCAGGAGGGTTTTCTGTGACTGTGGCCCTGTGCTGGTAGATGATGGGTTGTCTGTGCTGGTGTCAGGCGGGTTTTCTGTGACTACGGCCCTGTGCTGTTAGATGGTGGGTTGTCTGTGCTGGTATCAGGAGGGTTTTCTGTGACTGTGGCCCTGTGCTGTTAGATGGTGGGTTGTCTGTGCTGGTCTCAGGAGGGTTTTCTGTGACTGTGGCCCTGTGCTGTTAGATGGTGGGTTGTCTGTGCGGGTCTCAGGAGGGTTTTCTGTGACTGTGGCCCTGTGCTGGTAGATGATGGGTTGTCTGTACTGGTGTCAGGCGGGTTTTCTGTGACTGCGGCCCTGTGCTGTTAGATGGTGGGTTGTCTGTGCTGGTCTCAGGAGGGTTTTCTGTGACTGTGGCCCTGTGCTGTTAGATGGTGGGTTGTCTGTGCTGGTCTCAGGAGGGTTTTCTGTGACTGTGGCCCTGTGCTAGTAGATGATGGGTTGTCTGTACTGGTGTCAGGCGGGTTTTCTGTGACTGCGGCCCTGTGCTGTTAGATGGTGGGTTGTCTGTGCTGGTCTCAGGATGGTTTTTTATGACTGTGGCCCTGTGCTGGTAGATGATGGGTTGTCTGTACTGGTGTCAGGTTGGTTTTATGTGACTGCGGCCCTGTGCTGTTAGATGGTGGGTTGTCTGTGCTGGTCTCAGGAGGGTTGTCGGTGACTGCGGCTCTGTGCTGTTAGATGGTGGGTTGTCTGTGCTGGTGTCAGGCGGGTTTTCTGTGACTGCGGCCCTGTGCTGTTAGATGGTGGGTTGTCTTTGCTGGTCTCAGGAGGGTTGTCGGTGACTGCGGCCCTTTGATGTTAGATGGTGTGTTGTCCGTGCTGGTCTCACGAGGGCTGTCTGTGACTGCGGTCCTGTTCTGGTAGATGGTGTGTGGTCTGTTCTGGTGTCAGGTGGGTTGTCGGTGACTGCGGCCCTGTGCTGTTAGATGGTGGGTTGTCTGTGCTGGTCTCAGGAGGGTTTTCTGTGACTGCGGTCCTGTGCTGGTAGATGATGGGTTGTCTGTGCTGGTCTCAGGAGGGTTTTCTGTGACTGTGGCCCTGTGCTGGTAGATGATGGGTTGTCTGTACTGGTGTCAGGCGGTTTTTCTGTGACTGCGGCCCTGTGCTGTTAGATGGTGGGTTGTCTGTGCTGGTCTCAGGAGGGTTGTCGGTGACTGCGGCTCTGTGCTGTTAGATGGTGGGTAGTCTGTGCTGGTGTCAGTCGGGTTTTCTGTGACTGCGGCCCTGTGCTGTTAGATGGTGGGTTGTCTGTGCTGGTCTCAGGAGGGTTGTCGGTGACTGCGGCCCTTTGATGTTAGATGGTGTGTTGTCTGTGCTGGTCTCACGAGAGCTGTCTGTGACTGCGGTCCTGTTCTGGTAGATGGTGTGTGGTCTGTTCTGGTGTCAGGTGGGTTGTCGGTGACTGCGGCCCTGTGCTGTTAGATGGTGGGTTGTCTGTGCTGGTCTCAGGAGGGTTTTCTGTGACTGCGGTCCTGTGCTGGTAGATGATGGGTTGTCTGTGCTGGTCTCAGGAGGGTTTTCTGTGACTGTGGCCCTGTGCTGGTAGATGATGGGTTGTCTGTACTGATGTCAGGCGGGTTTTCTGTGACTGCGGTCCTGTGCTGGTAGATGATGGGTTGTCTGTGCTGGTCTCAGGAGGGTTTTCTGTGACTGTGGCCCTGTGCTGGTAGATGATGGGTTGTCTGTACTGGTGTCAGGCGAGTTTTCTGTGACTGCGGCCCTGTGCTGTTAGATGGTGGGTTGTCTGTGCTGGTCTCAGGAGGGTTGTCGGTGACTGCGGCCCTTTGATGTAAGATGGTGTGTTGTCTGTGCTGGTCTCACGAGGGCTGTCTGTGACTGCGGTCCTGTTCTGGTAGATTTTGTGTGGTCTGTTCTGGTGTCAGGTGGGTTGTCGGTGACTGCGGCCCTGTGCTGTTAGATGGTGGGTTGTCTGTGCTGGTCTCAGGAGGGTTTTCTGTGACTGCAGTCCTGTGCTGGTAGATGATGGGTTGTCTGTGCTGGTCTCAGGAGGGTTTTCTGAGACTGGCCCTGTGCTGGTAGATGATGGGTTGTCTGTGCTGGTGTCAGGCGGGTTTTCTGTGATTGCGGCCCTGTGCTGTTAGATGGTAGGTTGTCTGTGCTGGTCTCAGGAGGGTTTTCTGTGACTGTGGCCCTGTGCTGGTAGATGATGGGTTGTCTGTACTGGTGTCAGGCGGGTTTTCTGTGACTGCGGCCCTGTGCTGTTAGATGGTGGGTTGTCTGTGCTGGTCTCAGGAGGGTTGTCGGTGACTGCGGCTCTGTGCTGTTAGATGGTGGGTTGTCTGTGCTGGTGTCAGGCGGGTTTTCTGTGACTGCGGCCCTGTGCTGTTAGATGGTGGGTTGTCTGTGCTGGTCTCAGGAGGGTTTTCTTTGACTGTGGCCCTGTGCTGGTAGATGATGGGTTGTCTGTACTGGTGTCAGGCGGGTTTTCTGTGACTGCGGCCCTGTGCTGTTAGATGGTGGGTTGTCTGTGCTGGTCTCAGGTGGGTTGTCGGTGACTGCGGCTCTGTGCTGTTAGATGGTGGGTTGTCTGTGCTGGTGTCAGGCGGGTTTTCTGTGACTGCGGCCCTGTGCTGTTAGATGGTGGGTTGTCTGTGCTGGTCTCAGGAGGGTTTTCTGTGACTGCGGTCCTGTGCTGGTAGATGATGGGTTGTCTGTGCTGGTCTCAGGAGGGTTTTCTGTGACTGCGGTCCTGTGCTGGTAGATGATGGGTTGTCTGTGCTGGTCTCAGGAGGGTTTTCTGTGACTGTGGCCCTGTGCTGGTAGATGATGGGTTGTCTGTACTGGTGTCAGGCGGGTTTTCTGTGACTGCGGCCCTGTGCTGTTAGATGGTGGGTTGTCTGTGCTGGTCTCAGGAGGGTTGTCGGTGACTGCAGCCCTTTGATGTTAGATGGTGTGTTGTCTGTGCTGGTCTCATTAGGGCTGTCTGTGACTGCGGTCCTGTTCTGGTAGATGGTGTGTGGTCTGTTCTGGTGTCAGGTATGTTGTCGGTGACTGCGGCCCTGTGCTGTTAGATGGTGGGTTGTCTGTGCTGGTCTCAGGAGGGTTTTCTGTGACTGCGGTCCTGTGCTGGTAGATGATGGGTTGTCTGTGCTTGTCTCAGGAGGGTTTTCTGTGACTGTGGCCCTGTGCTGGTAGAGGATGGGTTGTCTGTGCTGGTGTCAGGCGGGTTTTCTGTGACTGCGGTCCTGTGCTGGTAGATGATGGGTTGTCTGTGCTGGTCTCAGGAGGGTTTTCTGTGACTGTGGCCCTGTGCTGGTAGATGATGGGTTGTCTGTACTGGTGTCAGGCGGGTTTTCTGTGACTGCGGCCCTGTGCTGTTAGATGGTGGGTTGTCTGTGCTGGTCTCAGGAGGGTTGTCGGTGATTGCGGCTCAGTGCTGTTAGATGGTGGGTTGTCTGTGCTGGTGTCAGGCGGGTTTTCTGTGACTGCGGCCCTGTGCTGTTAGTTGGTGGGTTGTCTGTGCTGGTCTCAGGAGGGTTGTCGGTGACTGCGGCCCTTTGATGTTAGATGGTGTGTTGTCTGTGCTGGTCTCACGAGGGCTGTCTGTGACTGCGGTCCTGTTCTGATAGATGGTGTGTGGTCTGTTCTGGTGTCAGGTGGGTTGTCGGTGACTGCGGCCCTGTGCTGTTAGATGGTGGGTTGTCTGTGCTGGTCTCAGGAGGGTTTTTGTGACTGCGGTCCTGTGCTGGTAGATGATGGGTTGTCTGTGCTGGTCTCAGGAGGGTTTTCTGTGACTATGGCCCTGTGCTGGTAGATGATGGGTTGTCTGTGCTGGTGTCAGGCGGGTTTTTGTGTGACTGCGGCCCTGTGCTGTTAGATGGTGGGTTGTCTGTGCTGGTCTCAGGAGGGTTTTCTGTGACTGTGGCCCTGTGCTGTTAGATGGTGGGTTGTCTGTGCTGGTCTCAGGAGGGTTTTCTGTGACTGTGGCCCTGTGCTGTTAGATGGTGGGTTGTCTGTGCTGGTCTCAGGAGGGTTTTCTGTGACTGTGGCCCTGTGCTGGTAGATGATGGGTTGTCTGTACTGGTGTCAGGCGGGTTTTCTGTGACTGCGGCCCTGTGCTGTTAGATGGTGGGTTGTCTGTGCTGGTCTCAGGAGGGTTTTCTGTGACTGTGGCCCTGTGCTGTTATATGGTGGGTTGTCTGTGCTGGTCTCAGGAGGGTTTTCTGTGACTGTGGCCCTGTGCTAGTAGATGATGGGTTGTCTGTACTGGTGTCAGGCGGGTTTTCTGTGACTGCGGCCCTGTGCTGTTAGATGGTGGGTTGTCTGTGCTGGTCTCAGGAGGGTTTTCTGTGACTGTGGCCCTGTGCTGGTAGATGATGGGTTGTCTGTACTGGTGTCAGGCGGGTTTTCTGTGACTGCGGCCCTGTGCTGTTAGATGGTGGGTTGTCTGTGCTGGTCTCAGGAGGGTTGTCGGTGACTGCGGCTCTGTGCTGTTAGATGGTGGGTTGTCTGTGCTGGTGTCAGGCGGGTTTTCTGTGACTGCGGCCCTGTGCTGTTAGATGGTGGGTTGTCTGTGCTGGTCTCAGGAGGGTTGTCGGTGACTGCGGCCCTTTGATGTTAGATGGTGTGTTGTCTGTGCTGGTCTCACGAGGGCTGTCTGTGACTGCGGTCCTGTTCTGGTAGATGGTGTGTTGTCTGTTCTGGTGTCAGGTGGGTTGTCGGTGATTGCGGCACTGTGCTGTTAGATGGTGGGTTGTCTGTGCTGGTCTCAGGAGGGTTTTCTGTGACTGCGGTCCTGTGCTGGTAGATGATGGGTTGTCTGTGCTGGTCTCAGGAGGGTTTTCTGTGACTGTGGCCCTGTGCTGGTAGATGATGGGTTGTCTGTACTGGTGTCAGGCGGGTTTTCTGTGACTGCGGCCCTGTGCTGTTAGATGGTGGGTTGTCTGTGCTGGTCTCAGGAGTGTTGTCGGTGACTGCGGCTCTGTGCTGTTAGATGGTGGGTTGTCTGTGCTGGTGTCAGGCGGGTTTTCTGTGACTGCGGCCCTGTGCTGTTAGATGGTGGGTTGTCTGTGCTGGTCTCAGGAGGGTTTTCTGTGACTGTGGCCCTGTGCTGTTAGATGGTGGGTTGTCTGTGCTGGTCTCAGGAGGGTTGTCGGTGACTGCGGCCCTTTGATGTTAGATGGTGTGTTGTCTGTGCTGGTCTCACGAGGGCTGTCTGTGACTGCGGTCCTGTTCTGGTAGATTTTGTGTGGTCTGTTCTGGTGTCAGGTGGGTTGTCGGTGACTGCGGCCCTGTGCTGTTAGATGGTGGGTTGTCTGTGCTGGTCTCAGGAGGGTTTTCTGTGACTGCGGTCCTGTGCTGGTAGATGATGGGTTGTCTGTGCTGGTCTCAGGAGGGTTTTCTGTGACTGTGGCCCTGTGCTGGTAGATGATGGGTTGTCTGTGCTGGTGTCAGGCGGGTTTTCTGTGACTGCGGCCCTGTGCTGTTAGATGGTGGGTTGTCTGTGAAGGTCTCAGGAGGGTTTTCTGTGACTGTGGCCCTGTGCTGGTAGATGATGGGTTGTCTGTACTGGTGTCAGGCGGGTTTTCTGTGACTGCGGCCCTGTGCTGTTAGATGGTGGGTTGTCTGTGCTGGTCTCAGGAGGGTTGTCGGTGACTGCGGCTCTGTGCCGTTAGATGGTGGGTTGTCTGTGCTGGTGTCAGGCGGGTTTTCTGTGACTGCGGCCCTGTGCTGTTAGATGGTGGGTTGTCTGTGCTGGTCTCAGGAGGGTTTTCTGTGACTGTGGCCCTGTGCTGGTAGATGATGGGTTGTCTGTACTGGTGTCAGGCGGGTTTTCTGTGACTGCGGCCCTGTGCTGTTAGATGGTGGGTTGTCTGTGCTGGTCTCAGGAGGGTTGTCGGTGACTGCGGCTCTGTGCTGTTAGATGGTGGGTTTTCTGTGCTGGTGTCAGGCGGGTTTTCTGTGACTGCGGCCCTGTGCTGTTAGATGGTGGGTTGTCTGTGCTGGTCTCAGGAGGGTTTTCTGTGACTGCGGTCCTGTGCTGGTAGATGATGGGTTGTCTGTGCTGGTCTCAGGATGGTTTTCTGTGACTGCGGTCCTGTGCTGGTAGATGATGGGTTGTCTGTGCTGGTCTCAGGAGGGTTTTCTGTGACTGTGGCCCTGTGCTGGTAGATGATGGGTTGTCTGTACTGGTGTCAGGCGGGTGTCCTGTGACTGCGGCTCTGTGCTGTTAGATGGTGGGTTGTCTGTGCTGGTCTCAGGAGGGTTGTCGGTGACTGCGGCCCTTTGATGTTAGATGGTGTGTTGTCTGTGCTGGTCTCACGAGGGCTGTCTGTGACTGCGGTCCTGTTCTGGTAGATGGTGTGTGGTCTGTTCTGGTGTCAGGTATGTTGTCGGTGACTGCGGCCCTGTGCTGTTAGATGGTGGGTTGTCTGTGCTGGTCTCAGGAGGGTTTTCTGTGACTGCGGTCCTGTGCTGGTAGATGATGGGTTGTCTGTGCTGGTCTCAGGAGGGTTTTCTGTGACTGTGGCCCTGTGCTGGTAGATGATGGGTTGTCTGTGCTGGTGTCAGGCGGGTTTTCTGTGACTGCGGTCCTGTGCTGGTAGATGATGGGTTGTCTGTGCTGGTCTCAGGAGGGTTTTCTGTGACTGTGGCCCTGTGCTGGTAGATGATGGGTTGTCTGTACTGGTGTCAGGCGGGTTTTCTGTGACTGCGGCCCTGTGCTGTTAGATGGTGGGTTGTCTGTGCTGGTCTCAGGAGGGTTGTCGGTGACTGCGGCTCTGTGCTGTTAAATGGTGGGTTGTCGGTGCTGGTGTCAGGCGGGTTTTCTGTGACTGCGGCCCTGTGCTGTTAGATGGTGGGTTGTCTGTGCTGGTCTAAGGAGGGTTGTCGGTGACTGCGGCCCTTTGATGTTAGATGGTGTGTTGTCTGCGCTGGTCTCACGAGGGCTGTCTGTGACTGCGGTCCTGTTCTGGTAGATGGTGTGTGGTCTGTTCTGGTGTAAGGTGGGTTGTCGGTGACTGCGGCCCTGTGCTGTTAGATGGTGGGTTGTCTGTGCTGGTCTCAGGAGGGTTTTCTGTGACTGCGGTCCTGTGCTGGTAGATGATGGGTTGTCTGTGCTGGTCTCAGGAGGGTTTTCTGTGACTATGGCCCTGTGCTGGTAGATGATGGGTTGTCTGTGCTGGTGTCAGGCGGGTTTTTGTGTGACTGCGGCCCTGTGCTGTTAGATGGTGGGTTGTCTGTGCTGGTCCCAGGAGGGTTTTCTGTGACTGTGGCCCTGTGCTGGTAGATGATGGGTTGTCTGTACTGGTGTCAGGCGGGTTTTCTGTGACTGCAGCCCTGTGCTGTTAGATGGTGGGTTGTCTGTGCTGGTCTCAGGAGGGTTTTCTGTGACTGTGGCCCTGTGCTGTTAGATGGTGGGTTGTCTGTGCTGGTCTCAGGAGGGTTTTCTGTGACTGTGGCCCTGTGCTGTTAGATGGTGTGTGGTCTGTTCTGGTGTCAGGTGGGTTGTCGGTGACTGCGGCCCTGTGCTGTTAGATGGTGGGTTTTCTGTGCTGGTCTCAGGAGGGTTTTCTGTGACTGCGGTCCTGTGCTGGTAGATGATGGGTTGTCTGTGCTGGTCTCAGGAGGGTTTTCTGTGACTGTGGCCCTGTGCTGGTAGATGATGGGTTGTCTATGCTGGTGTCAGGCGGGTTTTCTGTGACTGCGGCCCTGTGCTGTTAGATGGTGGGTTGTCTGTGCTGGTCTCAGGAGGGTTTTCTGTGACTGTGGCCCTGTGCTGGTAGATGATGGGTTGTCTGTGCTGGTGTCAGGCGGGTTTTCTGTGACTGCGGCCCTGTGCTGTTAGATGGTGGGTTGTCTGTGCTGGTCTCAGGAGGGTTTTCTGTGACTGTGGCCCTGTGCTGGTAGATGATGGGTTGTCTGTACTGGTGTCAGGCGGGTTTTCTGTGACTGCAGCCCTGTGCTGTTAGATGGTGGGTTGTCTGTGCTGGTCTCAGGAGGGTTTTCTGTGACTGTGGCCCTGTGCTGTTAGATGGTGGGTTGTCTGTGCTGGTCTCAGGAGGGTTTTCTGTGACTGTGGCCCTGTGCTGTTAGATGGTGGGTTGTCTGTGCTGGTCTCAGGATGGTTTTCCTGTGACTGTGGCCCTGTGCTGGTAGATGATGGGTTGTCTGTACTGGTGTCAGGCGGGTATTCTGTGACTGCGGCCCTGTGCTGTTAGATGGTGGGTTGTCTGTGCTGGTCTCAGGAGGGTTTTCTGTGACTGCGGTCCTGTGCTGGTAGATGATGGGTTGTCTGTGCTGGTCTCAGGAGGGTTTTCTGTGACTGCGGTCCTGTGCTGGTAGATGATGGGTTTTCTGTGCTGGTCTCAGGAGGGTTTTCTGTGACTGTGGCCCTGTGCTGGTAGATGATGGGTTGTCTGTACTGGTGTCAGGCGGGTTTTCTGTGACTGCGGCCCTGTGCTGTTAGATGGTGGGTTGTCTGTGCTGGTCTCAGGAGGGTTGTCGGTGACTGCGGCCCTTTGATGTTAGATGGTGTGTTGTCTGTGCTGGTCTCACGAGGGCTGTCTGTGACTGCGGTCCTGTTCTGGTAGATGGTGTGTGGTCTGTTCTGGTGTCAGGTATGTTGTCGGTGACTGCGGCCCTGTGCTGTTAGATGGTGGGTTGTCTGTGCTGGTCTCAGGAGGGTTTTCTGTGACTGCGGTCCTGTGCTGGTAGATGATGGGTTGTCTGTGCTGGTCTCAGGAGGGTTTTCTGTGACTGTGGCCCTGTGCTGGTAGAGGATGGGTTGTCTGTGCTGGTGTCAGGCGGGTTTTCTGTGGCTGCGGTCCTGTGCTGGTAGATGATGGGTTGTCTGTGCTGGTCTCAGGAGGGTTTTCTGTGACTGTGGCCCTGTGCTGGTAGATGATGGGTTGTCTGTACTGGTGTCAGGCGGGTTTTCTGTGACTGCAGCCCTGTGCAGTTAGATGGTGGGTTGTCTGTGCTGGTCTCAGGAGGGTTGTCGGTGACTGCGGCTCTGTGCTGTTAGATGGTGGGTTGTCTGTGCTGGTGTCAGGCGGGTTTTCTTTGTCTGCGGCCCTGTGCTGTTAGTTGGTGGGTTGTCTGTGCTGGTCTCAGGAGGGTGTTCGGTGACTGCGGCCCTTTGATGTTAGATGGTGTGTTGTCTGTGCTGGTCTCACGAGGGCTGTCTGTGACTGCGGTCCTGTTCTGGTAGATGGTGTGTGGTCTGTTCTGGTGTCAGGTGGGTTGTCGTGGACTGCGGCCCTGTGCTGTTAGATGGTGGGTTGTCTGTGCTGGTCTCAGGAGGGTTGTCGGTGACTGCGGCTCTGTGCTGTTAGATGGTGGGTTGTCTGTGCTGGTGTCATGCGGGTTTTCTGTGACTGCGGCCCTGTGCTGTTAGACGGTTGGTTGTCTGTGCTGGTCTCAGGAGGGTTGTCGGTGACTGCGGCCCTTTGATGTTAGATGGTGTGTTGTCTGTGCTGGTCTCACGAGGGCTGTCTGTGACTGCGGTCCTGTTCTGGTAGATGGTGTGTGGTCTGTTCTGGTGTAAGGTGGGTTGTCGGTGACTGCGGCCCTGTGCTGTTAGATGGTGGGTTGTCTGTGCTGGTCTCAGGAGGGTTTTCTGTGACTGCGGTCCTGTGCTGGTAGATGATGGGTTGTCTGTGCTGGTCTCAGGAGGGTTTTCTGTGACTATGGCCCTGTGCTGGTAGATGATGGGTTGTCTGTGCTGGTGTCAGGCGGGTTTTTGTGTGACTGCGGCCCTGTGCTGTTAGATGGTGGGTTGTCTGTGCTGGTCTCAGGAGGGTTTTCTGTGACTGTGGCCCTGTGCTGGTAGATGATGGGTTGTCTGTACGGTGTCAGGCGGGTTTTCTGTGACTGCAGCCCTGTGCTGTTAGATGGTGGGTTGTCTGTGCTGGTCTCAGGAGGGTTTTCTGTGACTGTGGCCCTGTGCTGTTAGATGGTGGGTTGTCTGTGCTGGTCTCAGGAGGGTTTTCTGTGACTGTGGCCCTGTGCTGTTAGATGGTGTGTGGTCTGTTCTGGTGTCAGGTGGGTTGTCGGTGACTGCGGCCCTGTGCTGTTAGATGGTGGGTTTTCTGTGCTGGTCTCAGGAGGGTTTTCTGTGACTGCGGTCCTGTGCTGGTAGATGATGGGTTGTCTGTGCTGGTCTCAGGAGGGTTTTCTGTGACTGTGGCCCTGTGCTGGTAGATGATGGGTTGTCTATGCTTGTGTCAGGCGGGTTTTCTGTGACTGCGGCCCTGTGCTGTTAGATGGTGGGTTGTCTGTGCTGGTCTCAGGAGGGTTTTCTGTGACTGTGGCCCTGTGCTGGTAGATGATGGATTTTCTGTTCTGGTGTCAGGCGGGTTTTCTGTGACTGCGGCCCTGTGCTGTTAGATGGTGGGTTGTCTGTGCTGGTCTCAGGAGGGTTTTCTGTGACTGTGGCCCTGTGCTGGTAGATGATGGGTTGTCTGTACTGGTGTCAGGCGGGTTTTCTGTGACTGCAGCCCTGTGCTGTTAGATGGTGGGTTGTCTGTGCTGGTCTCAGGAGGGTTTTCTGTGACTGTGGCCCTGTGCTGTTAGATGGTGGGTTGTCTGTGCTGGTCTCAGGAGGGTTTTCTGTGACTGTGGCCCTGTGCTGTTAGATGGTGGGTTGTCTGTGCTGGTCTCAGGATGGTTTTCCTGTGACTGTGGCCCTGTGCTGGTAGATGATGGGTTGTCTGTACTGGTGTCAGGCGGGTATTCTGTGACTGCGGCCCTGTGCTGTTAGATGGTGGGTTGTCTGTGCTGGTCTCAGGAGGGTTTTCTGTGACTGCGGTCCTGTGCTGGTAGATGATGGGTTGTCTGTGCTGGTCTCAGGAGAGTTTTCTGTGACTGCGGTCCTGTGCTGGTAGATGATGGGTTGTCTGTGCTGGTCTCAGGAGGGTTTTCTGTGACTGTGGCCCTGTGCTGGTAGATGATGGGTTGTCTGTACTGGTGTCAGGCGGGTTTTCTGTGACTGCGGCCCTGTGCTGTTAGATGGTGGGTTGTCTGTGCTGGTCTCAGGAGGGTTGTCGGTGACTGCGGCCCTTTGATGTTAGATGGTGTGTTGTCTGTGCTGGTCTCACGAGGGCTGTCTGTGACTGCGGTCCTGTTCTGGTAGATGGTGTGTGGTCTGTTCTGGTGTCAGGTATGTTGTCGGTGACTGCGGCCCTGTGCTGTTAGATGGTGGGTTGTCTGTGCTGGTCTCAGGAGGGTTTTCTGTGACTGCGGTCCTGTGCTGGTAGATGATGGGTTGTCTGTGCTGGTCTCAGGAGGGTTTTCTGTGACTGTGGCCCTGTGCTGGTAGAGGATGGGTTGTCTGTGCTGGTGTCAGGCGGGTTTTCTGTGACTGCGGTCCTGTGCTGGTAGATGATGGGTTGTCTGTGCTGGTCTCAGGAGGGTTTTCTGTGACTGTGGCCCTGTGCTGGTAGATGATGGGTTGTCTGTACTGGTGTCAGGCGGGTTTTCTGTGACTGCGGCCCTGTGCTGTTAGATGGTGGGTTGTCTGTGCTGGTCTCAGGAGGGTTGTCGGTGACTGCGGCTCTGTGCTGTTAGATGGTGGGTTGTCTGTGCTGGTGTCAGGCGGGTTTTCTGTGACTGCGGCCCTGTGCTGTTAGTTGGTGGGTTGTCTGTGCTGGTCTCAGGAGGGTTGTCGGTGACTGCGGCCCTTTAATGTTAGATGGTGTGTTGTCTGTGCTGGTCTCACGAGGGCTGTCTGTGACTGCGGTCCTGTTCTGGTAGATGGTGTGTGGTCTGTTCTGGTGTCAGGTGGGTTGTCGGTGACTGCGGCCCTGTGCTGTTAGATGGTGGGTTGTCTGTGCTGGTCTCAGGAGGGTTTTTGTGACTGCGGTCCTGTGCTGGTAGATGATGGGTTGTCTGTGCTGGTCTCAGGAGGGTTTTCTGTGACTATGGCCCTGTGCTGGTAGATGATGGGTTGTCTGTGCTGGTGTCAGGCGGGTTTTTGTGTGACTGCGGCCCTGTGCTGTTAGATGGTGGGTTGTCTGTGCTGGTCTCAGGAGGGTTTTCTGTGACTGTGGCCCTGTGCTGTTAGATGGTGGGTTGTCTGTGCTGGTCTCAGGAGGGTTTTCTGTGACTGTGGCCCTGTGCTGTTAGATGGTGGGTTGTCTGTGCTGGTCTCAGGAGGGTTTTCTGTGACTGTGGCCCTGTGCTGGTAGATGATGGGTTGTCTGTACTGGTGTCAGGCGGGTTTTCTGTGACTGCGGCCCTGTGCTGTTAGATGGTGGGTTGTCTGTGCTGGTCTCAGGAGGGTTTTCTGTGACTGTGGCCCTGTGCTGTTAGATGGTGGGTTGTCTGTGCTGGTCTCAGGAGGGTTTTCTGTGACTGTGGCCCTGTGCTAGTAGATGATGGGTTGTCTGTACTGGTGTCAGGCGGGTTTTCTGTGACTGCGGCCCTGTGCTGTTAGATGGTGGGTTGTCTGTGCTGGTCTCAGGAGGGTTTTCTGTGACTGTGGCCCTGTGCTGGTAGATGATGGGTTGTCTGTACTGGTGTCAGGCGGGTTTTCTGTGACTGCGGCCCTGTGCTGTTAGATGGTGGGTTGTCTGTGCTGGTCTCAGGAGGGTTGTCGGTGACTGCGGCTCTGTGCTGTTAGATGGTGGGTTGTCTGTGCTGGTGTCAGGCGGGTTTTCTGTGACTGCGGCCCTGTGCTGTTAGATGGTGTGTTGTCTGTGCTGGTCTCAGGAGGGTTGTCGCTGACTGCGGCCCTTTGATGTTAGATGGTGAGTTGTCTGTGCTGGTCTCACGAGGGCTGTCTGTGACTGCGGTCCTGTTCTGGTAGATGGTGTGTGGTCTGTTCTGGTGTCAGGTGGGTTGTCGGTGACTGCGGCCCTGTGCTGTTAGATGGTGGGTTTTCTGTGCTGGTCTCAGGAGGGTTTTCTGTGACTGCGGTCCTGTGCTGGTAGATGATGGGTTGTCTGTGCTGGTCTCAGGAGGGTTTTCTGTGACTGTGGCCCTGTGCTGGTAGATGATGGGTTGTCTATGCTGGTGTCAGGCGGGTTTTCTGTGACTGCGGCCCTGTGCTGTTAGATGGTGGGTTGTCTGTGCTGGTCTCAGGAGGGTTTTCTGTGACTGTGGCCCTGTGCTGGTAGATGATGGGTTGTCTGTGCTGGTGTCAGGCGGGATTTCTGTGACTGCGGCCCTGTGCTGTTAGATGGTGGGTTGTCTGTGCTGGTCTCAGGAGGGTTTTCTGTGACTGTGGCCCTGTGCTGGTAGATGATGGGTTGTCTGTACTGGTGTTAGGCGGGTTTTCTGTGACTGCAGCCCTGTGCTGTTAGATGGTGGGTTGTCTGTGCTGGTCTCAGGCGGGTTTTCTGTGACTGCGGCCCTGTGCTGTTAGATTGTGGGTTGTCTGTGCTGGTCTCAGGAGGGTTGTCGGTGACTGCGGCCCTTTGATGTAGATGGTGTGTTGTCTGTGCTGGTCTCACGAGGGCTGTCTGTGACTGCGGTCCTGTTCTGGTAGATTTTGTGTGGTCTGTTCTGGTGTCAGGTGGGTTGTCGGTGACTGCGGCCCTGTGCTGTTAGATGGTGGGTTGTCTGTGCTGGTCTCAGGAGGGTTTTCTGTGACTGCGGTCCTGTGCTGGTAGATGATGGGTTGTCTGTGCTGGTCTCAGGAGGGTTTTCTGTGACTGTGGCCCTGTGCTGGTAGATGATGGGTTGTCTGTGCTGGTGTCAGGCGGGTTTTCTGTGACTGCGGCCCTGTGCTGTTAGATGGTGGGTTGTCTGTGCTGGTCTCAGGTGGGTTTTCTGTGACTGTGGCCCTGTGCTGGTAGATGATGGGTTGTCTGTACTGGTGTCAGGCGGGTTTTCTGTGACTGCGGCCCTGTGCTGTTAGATGGTGGGTTGTCTGTGCTGGTCTCAGGAGGGTTGTCGGTGACTGCGGCTCTGTGCCATTAGATGGTGGGTTGTCTGTGCTGGTGTCAGGCGGGTTTTCTGTGACTGCGGCCCTGTGCTGTTAGATGGTGGGTTGTCTGTGCTGGTGTCAGGCGGGTTTTCTGTGACTGCGGCCCTGTGCTGTTAGATGGTGGGTTGTCTGTGCTGGTCTCAGGAGGGTTTTCTGTGACTGCGGTCCTGTGCTGGTAGATGATGGGTTGTCTGTGCTGGTCTCAGGAGGGTTTTCTGTGACTGCGGTCATGTGCTGGTAGATGATGGGTTGTCTGTGCTGGTCTCAGGAGGGTTTTCTGTGACTGTGGCCCTGTGCTGGTAGATGATGGGTTGTCTGTACTGGTGTCAGGCGGGTGTCCTGTGACTGCGGCCCTGTGCTGTTAGATGGTGGGTTGTCTGTGCTGGTCTCAGGAGGGTTGTCGGTGACTGCGGCCCTTTGATGTTAGATGGTGTGTTGTCTGTGCTGGTCTCACGAGGGCTGTCTGTGACTGCGGTCCTGTTCTGGTAGATAATGTGTGGTCTGTTCTGGTGTCAGGTATGTTGTCGGTGACTGCGGGCCTGTGCTGTTAGATGGTGGGTTGTCTGTGCTGGTCTCAGGAGGGTTTTCTGTGACTGCGGTCCTGTGCTGGTAGATGATGGGTTGTCTGTGCTGGTCTCAGGAGGGTTTTCTGTGACTGTGGCCCTGTGCTGGTAGATGATGGGTTGTCTGTGCTGGTGTCAGGCGGGTTTTCTGTGACTGCGGTCCTGTGCTGGTAGATGATGGGTTGTCTGTGCTGGTCTCAGGAGGGTTTTCTGTGACTGTGGACCTGTGCTGGTAGATGATGGGTTGTCTGTACTGGTGTCAGGCGGGTTTTCTGTGACTGCGGCCCTGTGCTGTTAGATGGTGGGTTGTCTGTGCTGGTCTCAGGAGGGTTGTCGGTGACTGCGGCTCTGTGCTGTTAGATGGTGGGTTGTCTGTGCTGGTGTCAAGCGGGTTTTCTGTGACTGCGGCCCTGTGCTGTTAGATGGTGGGTTGTCTGTGCTGGTCTCAGGAGGGTTGTCGGTGACTGCGGCCCTTTGATGTTAGATGGTGTGTTGTCTGTGCTGGTCTCACGAGGGCTGTCTGTGACTGCGGTCCTGTTCTGGTAGATGGTGTGTGGTCTGTTCTGGTGTAAGGTGGGTTGTCGGTGACTGCGGCCCTGTGCTGTTAGATGGTGGGTTGTCTGTGCTGGTCTCAGGAGGGTTTTCTGTGACTGCGGTCCTGTGCTGGTAGATGATGGGTTGTCTGTGCTGGTCTCAGGAGGGTTTTCTGTGACTATGGCCCTGTGCTGGTAGATGATGGGTTGTCTGTGCTGGTGTCAGGCGGGTTTTTGTGTGACTGCGGCCCTGTGCTGTTAGATGGTGGGTTGTCTGTGCTGGTCTCAGGAGGGTTTTCTGTGACTGTGGCCCTGTGCTGGTAGATGATGGGTTGTCTGTACTGGTGTCAGGCGGGTTTTCTGTGACTGCAGCCCTGTGCTGTTAGATGGTGGGTTGTCTGTGCTGGTCTCAGGAGGGTTTTCTGTGACTGTGGCCCTGTGCTGTTAGATGGTGGGTTGTCTGTGCTGGTCTCAGGAGGGTTTTCTGTAACTGTGGCCCTGTGCTGTTAGATGGTGTGTGGTCTGTTCTGGTGTCAGGTGGGTTGTCGGTGACTGCGGCCCTGTGCTGTTAGATGGTGGGTTTTCTGTGCTGGTCTCAGGAGGGTTTTCTGTGACTGCGGTCCTGTGCTGGTAGATGATGGGTTGTCTGTGCTGGTCTCAGGAGGGTTTTCTGTGACTGTGGCCCTGTGCTGGTAGATGATGGGTTGTCTATGCTGGTGTCAGGCGGGTTTTCTGTGACTGCGGCCCTGTGCTGTTAGATGGTGGGTTGTCTGTGCTGGTCTCAGGAGGGTTTTCTGTGACTGTGGTCCTGTGCTGGTAGATGATTGGTTGTCTGTGCTTGTGTCAGGAGGGTTTTCTGTGACTGCGGCCCTGTGCTGTTAGATGGTGGGTTGTCTGTGCTGGTCTCAGGAGGTTTTTCTGTGACTGTGGCCCTGTGCTGGTAGATGATGGGTTGTCTGTACTGGTGTCAGGCGGGTTTTCTGTGACTGCAGCCCTGTGCTGTTAGATGGTGGGTTGTCTGTGCTGGTCTCAGGAGGGTTTTCTGTGACTGTGGCCCTGCGCTGTTAGATGGTGGGTTGTCTGTGCTGGTCTCAGGAGGGTTTTCTGTGACTGTGGCCCTGTGCTGTTAGATGGTGGGTTGTCTGTGCTGGTCTCAGGATGGTTTTCCTGTGACTGTGGCCCTGTGCTGGTAGATGATGGGTTGTCTGTACTGGTGTCAGGCGGGTATTCTGTGACTGCGGCCCTGTGCTGTTAGATGGTGGGTTGTCTGTGCTGGTCTCAGGAGGGTTTTCTTTGACTGTGGCCCTGTGCTGTTAGATGGTGGGTTGTCTGTGCTGGACGCAGGAGGGTTTTCTGTGACTGTGGCCCTGTGCTAGTAGATGATGGGTTGTCTCTACTGGTGTCAGGCGGGTTTTCTGTGACTGCGGCCCTGTGCTGTTAGATGGTGGGTTGTCTGTGCTGGTCTCAGGAGGGTTTTCTGTGACTGTGGCCCTGTGCTGGTAGATGATGGGTTGTCTGTACTGGTGTCAGGCGGGTTTTCTGTGACTGCGGCCCTGTGCTGTTAGATGGTGGGTTGTCTGTGCTGGTCACAGGAGGGTTGTCGGTGACTGCGGCTCTGTGCTGTTAGATGGTGGGTTGTCTGTGCTGGTGTCAGGCGGGTTTTCTGTGACTGCGGCCCTGTGCTGTTAGATGGTGGGTTGTCTGTGCTGGTCTCAGGAGGGTTGTCGGTGACTGCGGCCCTTTGATGTTAGATGGTGTGTTGTCTGTGCTGGTCTCACGAGGGCTGTCTGTGACTGCGGTGCTGTTCTGGTAGATGGTGTGTGGTCTGTTCTGGTGTCAGGTGGGTTGTCGGTGACTGCGGCCCTGTGCTGTTAGATGGTGGGTTGTCTGTGCTGGTCTCAGGAGGGTTTTCTGTGACTGCGGTCCTGTGCTGGTAGATGATGGGTTGTCTGTGCTGGTCTCAGGAGGGTTTTCTGTGACTGTGGCCCTGTGCTGGTAGATGATGGGTTGTCTGTGCTGGTGTCAGGCGGGTTTTTGTGTGACTGCAGCCCTGTGCTGTTAGATGGTGGGTTGTCTGTGCTGGTCTCAGGAGGGTTTTCTGTGACTGTGGCCCTGTGCTGGTAGATGATGGGTAGTCTGTACTGGTGTCAGGCGGGTTTTCTGTGACTGCAGCCCTGTGCTGTTAGATGGTGGGTTGTCTGTGCTGGTCTCAGGAGGGTTTTCTGTGACTGTGGCCCTGTGCTGTTAGATGGTGGGTTGTCTGTGCTGGTCTCAGGAGGGTTTTCTGTGACTGTGGCCCTGTGCTGTTAGATGGTGGGTTGTCTGTGCTGGTCTCAGGAGGGTTTTCTGTGACTGTGGCCCTGTGCTGTTAGATGGTGGGTTGTCTGTGCTAGTCTCAGGAGGGTTTTCTGTGACTGTGGCCCTGTGCTAGTAGATGATGGGTTGTCTGTACTGGTGTCAGGCGGGTTTTCTGTGACTGCGGCCCTGTGCTGTTAGATGGTGGGTTGTCTGTGCTGGTCTCAGGAGGGTTTTCTGTGACTGTGGCCCTGTGCTGGTAGATGATGGGTTGTCTGTAATGGTGTCAGGTGGGTTTTCTGTGACTGCGGCCCTGTGCTGTTAGATGGTGGGTTGTCTGTGCTGGTCTTAGGAGGGTTGTCGGTGACTGCGGCTCTGTGCTGTTAGATGGTGGGTTGTCTGTGCTGGTGTCAGGCAGGTTTTCTGTGACTGTGGCCCTGTGCTGTTAGATGGTGGGTTGTCTGTGCTGGTCTCAGGAGGGTTGTCGGTGACTGCGGCCCTTTGATGTTAGATGGTGTGTTGTCTGTGCTGGTCTCACGAGGGCTGTCTGTGACTGCGGTCCCTTTCTGGTAGATAGTGTGTGGTCTGTTCTGGTGTCAGGTGGGTTGTCGGTGACTGCGGCCCTGTGCTGTTAGATGGTGGGTTGTCTGTGCTGGTCTCAGGAGGGTTTTCTGTGACTGCGGTCCTGTGCTGGTAGATGATGGGTTGTCTGTGCTGGTCTCAGGAGGGTTTTCTGTGACTGTGGCCCTGTGCTGGTAGATGATGGGTTGTCTGTACTGGTGTCAGGCGGGTTTTCTGTGACTGCGGCCCTGTGCTGTTAGATGGTGGGTTGTCTGTGCTGGTCCCAGGAGGGTTGTCGGTGACTGCGGCTCTGTGCTGTTGGATGGTAGGTTGTCTGTGCTGGTGTCAGGCGGGTTTTCTGTGACTGCGGCCCTGTGCTGTTAGATGGTGGGTTGTCTGTGCTGGTCTCAGGAGGGTTGTCCGTGACTGCGGCCCTTTGATGTTAGATGGTGTGTTGTCTGTGCTGGTCTAACGAGGGCTGTCTGTGACTGCGGTCCTGTTCTGGTAGATGGTGTGTGGTCTGTTCTGGTGTCAGGTGGGTTGTCGGTGACTGCGGCCCTGTGCTGTTAGAAGGTGGGTTTTCTGTGCTGGTCTCAGGAGGGTTTTCTGTGACTGCGGTCCTGTGCTGGTAGATGATGGGTTGTCTGTGCTGGTCTCAGGAGGGTTTTCTGTGACTGTGGCCCTGTGCTGGTAGATGATGGGTTGTCTATGCTGGTGTCAGGCGGGTTTTCTGTGACTGCGGCCCTGTGCTGTTAGATGGTGGGTTGTCTGTGCTGGTCTCAGGAGGGTTTTCTGTGACTGTGGCCCTGTGCTGGTAGATGATGGGTTGTCTGTGCTGGTGTCAGGCGGGTTTTCTGTGACTGCGGCCCTGTGCTGTTAGATGGTGGGTTGTCTGTGCTGGTCTCAGGAGGGTTTTCTGTGACTGTGGCCCTGTGCTGGTAGATGATTTGTTGTCTGTACTGGTGTCAGGCGGGTTTTCTGTGACTGCAGCCCTGTGCTGTTAGATGGTGGGTTATCTGTGCTGGTCTCAGGAGGGTTTTCTGTGACTGTGGTTTGTGCTGTTAGATGGTGGGTTGTCTGTGCTGGTCTCAGGAGGGTTTTCTGTGACTGTGGCCCTGTGCTGTTAGATGGTGGGTTGTCTGTGCTGGTGTCAGGAGGGTTGTCGGTGACTGCGGCCCTTTGATGTTAGATGGTGTGTTGTCTGTGCTGGTCTCACGAGGGCTGTCTGTGACTGCGGTCCTGTTCTGGTAGATGGTGTGTGGTCTGTTCTGGTGTCAGGTGGGTTGTCGGTGACTGCGGCCCTGTGCTATTAGATGGTGGGTTGTCTGTGCTGGTCTCAGGAGGGTTTTCTGTGACTGCGGTCCTGTGCTGGTAGATGATGGGTTGTCTGTGCTGGTCTCAGGAGGGTTTTCTGTGACTGTGGCCCTGTGCTGGTAGATGATGGGTTGTCTGTACTGGTGTCAGGCGGGTTTTCTGTGACTGCGGCCCTGTGCTGTTAGATGGTGGGTTGTCTTTGCTGGTCTCAGGAGGGTTGTCGGTGACTGCGGCTCTGTGCTGTTAGATGGTGGGTTGTCTGTGCTGGTGTCAGGCGGGTTTTCTGTGACTGCGGCCCTGTGCTGTTAGATGGTGGGTTGTCTGTGCTGGTCTCAGGAGGGTTTTCTGTGACTGCGGTCCTGTGCTGGTAGATGATGGGTTGTCTTTGCTGGTCTCAGGAGGGTTTTCTGTGACTGTGGCCCTGTGCTGGTAGATGATGTGTTGTCTGTACTGGTGTCAGGCGGGTTTTCTGTGACTGCGGCCCTGTGCTGTTAGATGGTGTGTTGTCTGTGCTGGTCTCAGGAGGGTTGTCGGTGACTGCGGCTCTGTGCTGTTAGATGGTGGGTTGTCTGTGCTGGTGTCAGGCGGGTTTTCTGTGACTGCGGCCCTGTGCTGTTAGATGGTGGGTTGTCTGTGCTGGTGTCAGGAGGGTTGTCGGTGACTGCGGCCCTTTGATGTTAGATGGTGTGTTGTCTGTGCTGGTCTCACGAGGGCTGTCTTGGACTGCGGTCCTGTTCTGGTAGATGGTGTGTGGTCTGTTCTGGTGTCAGGTGGGTTGTCGGTGACTGCGGCCCTGTGCTGTTAGATGGTGGGTAGTCTGTGCTGGTCTCAGGAGGGTTTTCTGTGACTGCGGTCCTGTGCTGGTAGATGATGGGTTGTCTGTGCTGGTCTCAGGAGGGTTGTCGGTGACTGCGGCTCTGTGCTGTTAGATGGTGGGTTGTCTGTGCTGGTGTCAGGCGGGTTTTCTGTGACTGTGGCCCTGTGTTGTTTGATGATGGGTTGTCTGTGCTGGTCTCAGGAGGGTTTTCTGTGACTGTGGCCCTGTGCTGTTAGATGGTGGGTTGTCTGTGCTGGTCTCAGGAGGGTTTTCTGTGACTGTGGCCCTGTGCTGGTAGATGATGGGTTGTCTGTACTGGTGTCAGGCGGGTTTTCTGTGACTGCAGCCCTGTGCTGTTAGATGGTGGGTTGTCTGTGCTGGTCTCAGGAGGGTTTTCTGTGACTGTGGCCCTGTGCTGTTAGATGGTGGGTTGTCTGTGCTGGTCTCAGGAGGGTTTTCTGTGACTGTGGCCCTGTGCTGGTAGATGATGGGTTGTCTGTACTGGTGTCAGGCGGGTTTTCTGTGACTGCGGCCCTGTGCTGTTAGATGGTGGGTTGTCTGTGCTGGTCACAGGAGGGTTTTCTGTGACTGTAGCCCTGTGCTGTTAGATGGTGGGTTGTCTGTGCTGGTCTCAGGAGGGTTTTCTGTGACTGTGGCCCTGTGCTAGTAGATGATGGGTTGTCTGTACTGGTGTCAGGCGGGTTTTCTGTGACTGCGGCCCTGTGCTGTTAGATGGTAGGTTGTCTGTGCTGGTCTCAGGAGGGTTTTCTGTGACTGTGGCCCTGTGCTGGTAGATGATGGGTTGTCTGTACTGGTGTCAGGCGGGTTTTCTGTGACTGCGGCCCTGTGCTGTTAGATGGTGGGTTGTCTGTGCTGGTCTCAGAAGGGTTGTCGGTGACTGCGGCTCTGTGCTGTTAGATGGTGGGTTGTCTGTGCTGGTGTCAGGCGGGTTTTCTGTGACTGCGTCCCTGTGCTGTTAGATGGTGGGTTGTCTGTGCTTGTCTCAGGAGGGTTGTCGGTGACTGCGGCCCTTTGATGTTAGATGGTGTGTTGTCTGTGCTGGTATTACGAGGGCTGTCTGTGACTGCGGTCCTGTTCTGGTAGATGGTGTGTGGTCTGTTCTGGTGTCAGGTGGGTTGTCGGTGACTGCGGCCCTGTGCTGTTAGATGGTGGGTTGTCTGTGCTGGTCTCAGGAGGGTTTTCTGTGACTGCGGTCCTGTGCTGGTAGATGATGGGTTGTCTGTGCTGGTCTCAGGAGGGTTTTCTGTGACTGTGGCCCTGTGCTGGTAGATGATGGGTTGTCTGTACTGGTGTCAGGCGGGTTTTCTGTGACTGCGGCCCTGTGCTGTTAGATGGTGGGTTGTCTGTGCTGGTCTCAGGAGGGTTGTCGGTGACTGCGGCTCTGTGCTGTTAGATGGTGGGTTTTCTGTGCTGGTGTCAGGCGGGTTTTCTGTGACTGCGGTCCTGTGCTGGTAGATGATGGGTTGTCTGTGCTGGTCTCAGGATGGTTTTCTGTGACTGCGGTCCTGTGCTGGTAGATGATGGGTTGTCTGTGCTGGTCTCAGGAGGGTTTTCTGTGACTGTGGCCCTGTGCTGGTAGATGATGGGTTGTCTGTACTGGTGTCAGGCGGGTGTCCTGTGACTGCGGCTCTGTGCTGTTAGATGGTGGGTTGTCTGTGCTGGTCTCAGGAGGGTTGTCGGTGACTGCGGCCCTTTGATGTTAGATGGTGTGTTGTCTGTGCTGGTCTCACGAGGGCTGTCTGTGACTGCGGTCCTGTTCTGGTAGATGGTGTGTGGTCTGTTCTGGTGTCAGGTATGTTGTCGGTGACTGCGGCCCTGTGCTGTTAGATGGTGGGTTGTCTGTGCTGGTCTCAGGAGGGTTTTCTGTGACTGCGGTCCTGTGCTGGTAGATGATGGGTTGTCTGTGCTGGTCTCAGGAGGGTTTTCTGTGACTGTGGCCCTGTGCTGGTAGATGATGGGTTGTCTGTGCTGGTGTCAGGCGGGTTTTCTGTGACTGCGGTCCTGTGCTGGTAGATGATGGGTTGTCTGTGCTGGTCTCAGGAGGGTTTTCTGTGACTGTGGCCCTGTGCTGGTAGATGATGGGTTGTCTGTACTGGTGTCAGGCGGGTTTTCTGTGACTGCGGCCCTGTGCTGTTAGATGGTGGGTTGTCTGTGCTGGTCTCAGGAGGGTTGTCGGTGACTGCGGCTCTGTGCTGTTAAATGGTGGGTTGTCGGTGCTGGTGTCAGGCGGGTTTTCTGTGACTGCGGCCCTGTGCTGTTAGATGGTGGGTTGTCTGTGCTGGTCTAAGGAGGGTTGTCGGTGACTGCGGCCCTTTGATGTTAGATGGTGTGTTGTCTGCGCTGGTCTCACGAGGGCTGTCTGTGACTGCGGTCCTGTTCTGGTAGATGGTGTGTGGTCTGTTCTGGTGTAAGGTGGGTTGTCGGTGACTGCGGCCCTGTGCTGTTAGATGGTGGGTTGTCTGTGCTGGTCTCAGGAGGGTTTTCTGTGACTGCGGTCCTGTGCTGGTAGATGATGGGTTGTCTGTGCTGGTCTCAGGAGGGTTTTCTGTGACTATGGCCCTGTGCTGGTAGATGATGGGTTGTCTGTGCTGGTGTCAGGCGGGTTTTTGTGTGACTGCGGCCCTGTGCTGTTAGATGGTGGGTTGTCTGTGCTGGTCCCAGGAGGGTTTTCTGTGACTGTGGCCCTGTGCTGGTAGATGATGGGTTGTCTGTACTGGTGTCAGGCGGGTTTTCTGTGACTGCAGCCCTGTGCTGTTAGATGGTGGGTTGTCTGTGCTGGTCTCAGGAGGGTTTTCTGTGACTGTGGCCCTGTGCTGTTAGATGGTGGGTTGTCTGTGCTGGTCTCAGGAGGGTTTTCTGTGACTGTGGCCCTGTGCTGTTAGATGGTGTGTGGTCTGTTCTGGTGTCAGGTGGGTTGTCGGTGACTGCGGCCCTGTGCTGTTAGATGGTGGGTTTTCTGTGCTGGTCTCAGGAGGGTTTTCTGTGACTGCGGTCCTGTGCTGGTAGATGATGGGTTGTCTGTGCTGGTCTCAGGAGGGTTTTCTGTGACTGTGGCCCTGTGCTGGTAGATGATGGGTTGTCTATGCTGGTGTCAGGCGGGTTTTCTGTGACTGCGGCCCTGTGCTGTTAGATGGTGGGTTGTCTGTGCTGGTCTCAGGAGGGTTTTCTGTGACTGTGGCCCTGTGCTGGTAGATGATGGGTTGTCTGTGCTGGTGTCAGGCGGGTTTTCTGTGACTGCGGCCCTGTGCTGTTAGATGGTGGGTTGTCTGTGCTGGTCTCAGGAGGGTTTTCTGTGACTGTGGCCCTGTGCTGGTAGATGATGGGTTGTCTGTACTGGTGTCAGGCGGGTTTTCTGTGACTGCAGCCCTGTGCTGTTAGATGGTGGGTTGTCTGTGCTGGTCTCAGGAGGGTTTTCTGTGACTGTGGCCCTGTGCTGTTAGATGGTGGGTTGTCTGTGCTGGTCTCAGGAGGGTTTTCTGTGACTGTGGCCCTGTGCTGTTAGATGGTGGGTTGTCTGTGCTGGTCTCAGGATGGTTTTCCTGTGACTGTGGCCCTGTGCTGGTAGATGATGGGTTGTCTGTACTGGTGTCAGGCGGGTATTCTGTGACTGCGGCCCTGTGCTGTTAGATGGTGGGTTGTCTGTGCTGGTCTCAGGAGGGTTTTCTGTGACTGCGGTCCTGTGCTGGTAGATGATGGGTTGTCTGTGCTGGTCTCAGGAGGGTTTTCTGTGACTGCGGTCCTGTGCTGGTAGATGATGGGTTTTCTGTGCTGGTCTCAGGAGGGTTTTCTGTGACTGTGGCCCTGTGCTGGTAGATGATGGGTTGTCTGTACTGGTGTCAGGCGGGTTTTCTGTGACTGCGGCCCTGTGCTGTTAGATGGTGGGTTGTCTGTGCTGGTCTCAGGAGGGTTGTCGGTGACTGCGGCCCTTTGATGTTAGATGGTGTGTTGTCTGTGCTGGTCTCACGAGGGCTGTCTGTGACTGCGGTCCTGTTCTGGTAGATGGTGTGTGGTCTGTTCTGGTGTCAGGTATGTTGTCGGTGACTGCGGCCCTGTGCTGTTAGATGGTGGGTTGTCTGTGCTGGTCTCAGGAGGGTTTTCTGTGACTGCGGTCCTGTGCTGGTAGATGATGGGTTGTCTGTGCTGGTCTCAGGAGGGTTTTCTGTGACTGTGGCCCTGTGCTGGTAGAGGATGGGTTGTCTGTGCTGGTGTCAGGCGGGTTTTCTGTGGCTGCGGTCCTGTGCTGGTAGATGATGGGTTGTCTGTGCTGGTCTCAGGAGGGTTTTCTGTGACTGTGGCCCTGTGCTGGTAGATGATGGGTTGTCTGTACTGGTGTCAGGCGGGTTTTCTGTGACTGCAGCCCTGTGCAGTTAGATGGTGGGTTGTCTGTGCTGGTCTCAGGAGGGTTGTCGGTGACTGCGGCTCTGTGCTGTTAGATGGTGGGTTGTCTGTGCTGGTGTCAGGCGGGTTTTCTTTGTCTGCGGCCCTGTGCTGTTAGTTGGTGGGTTGTCTGTGCTGGTCTCAGGAGGGTGTTCGGTGACTGCGGCCCTTTGATGTTAGATGGTGTGTTGTCTGTGCTGGTCTCACGAGGGCTGTCTGTGACTGCGGTCCTGTTCTGGTAGATGGTGTGTGGTCTGTTCTGGTGTCAGGTGGGTTGTCGTGGACTGCGGCCCTGTGCTGTTAGATGGTGGGTTGTCTGTGCTGGTCTCAGGAGGGTTGTCGGTGACTGCGGCTCTGTGCTGTTAGATGGTGGGTTGTCTGTGCTGGTGTCATGCGGGTTTTCTGTGACTGCGGCCCTGTGCTGTTAGACGGTTGGTTGTCTGTGCTGGTCTCAGGAGGGTTGTCGGTGACTGCGGCCCTTTGATGTTAGATGGTGTGTTGTCTGTGCTGGTCTCACGAGGGCTGTCTGTGACTGCGGTCCTGTTCTGGTAGATGGTGTGTGGTCTGTTCTGGTGTAAGGTGGGTTGTCGGTGACTGCGGCCCTGTGCTGTTAGATGGTGGGTTGTCTGTGCTGGTCTCAGGAGGGTTTTCTGTGACTGCGGTCCTGTGCTGGTAGATGATGGGTTGTCTGTGCTGGTCTCAGGAGGGTTTTCTGTGACTATGGCCCTGTGCTGGTAGATGATGGGTTGTCTGTGCTGGTGTCAGGCGGGTTTTTGTGTGACTGCGGCCCTGTGCTGTTAGATGGTGGGTTGTCTGTGCTGGTCTCAGGAGGGTTTTCTGTGACTGTGGCCCTGTGCTGGTAGATGATGGGTTGTCTGTACGGTGTCAGGCGGGTTTTCTGTGACTGCAGCCCTGTGCTGTTAGATGGTGGGTTGTCTGTGCTGGTCTCAGGAGGGTTTTCTGTGACTGTGGCCCTGTGCTGTTAGATGGTGGGTTGTCTGTGCTGGTCTCAGGAGGGTTTTCTGTGACTGTGGCCCTGTGCTGTTAGATGGTGTGTGGTCTGTTCTGGTGTCAGGTGGGTTGTCGGTGACTGCGGCCCTGTGCTGTTAGATGGTGGGTTTTCTGTGCTGGTCTCAGGAGGGTTTTCTGTGACTGCGGTCCTGTGCTGGTAGATGATGGGTTGTCTGTGCTGGTCTCAGGAGGGTTTTCTGTGACTGTGGCCCTGTGCTGGTAGATGATGGGTTGTCTATGCTTGTGTCAGGCGGGTTTTCTGTGACTGCGACCCTGTGCTGTTAGATGGTGGGTTGTCTGTGCTGGTCTCAGGAGGGTTTTCTGTGACTGTGGCCCTGTGCTGGTAGATGATGGATTTTCTGTTCTGGTGTCAGGCGGGTTTTCTGTGACTGCGGCCCTGTGCTGTTAGATGGTGGGTTGTCTGTGCTGGTCTCAGGAGGGTTTTCTGTGACTGTGGCCCTGTGCTGGTAGATGATGGGTTGTCTGTACTGGTGTCAGGCGGGTTTTCTGTGACTGCAGCCCTGTGCTGTTAGATGGTGGGTTGTCTGTGCTGGTCTCAGGAGGGTTTTCTGTGACTGTGGCCCTGTGCTGTTAGATGGTGGGTTGTCTGTGCTGGTCTCAGGAGGGTTTTCTGTGACTGTGGCCCTGTGCTGTTAGATGGTGGGTTGTCTGTGCTGGTCTCAGGATGGTTTTCCTGTGACTGTGGCCCTGTGCTGGTAGATGATGGGTTGTCTGTACTGGTGTCAGGCGGGTATTCTGTGACTGCGGCCCTGTGCTGTTAGATGGTGGGTTGTCTGTGCTGGTCTCAGGAGGGTTTTCTGTGACTGCGGTCCTGTGCTGGTAGATGATGGGTTGTCTGTGCTGGTCTCAGGAGAGTTTTCTGTGACTGCGGTCCTGTGCTGGTAGATGATGGGTTGTCTGTGCTGGTCTCAGGAGGGTTTTCTGTGACTGTGGCCCTGTGCTGGTAGATGATGGGTTGTCTGTACTGGTGTCAGGCGGGTTTTCTGTGACTGCGGCCCTGTGCTGTTAGATGGTGGGTTGTCTGTGCTGGTCTCAGGAGGGTTGTCGGTGACTGCGGCCCTTTGATGTTAGATGGTGTGTTGTCTGTGCTGGTCTCACGAGGGCTGTCTGTGACTGCGGTCCTGTTCTGGTAGATGGTGTGTGGTCTGTTCTGGTGTCAGGTATGTTGTCGGTGACTGCGGCCCTGTGCTGTTAGATGGTGGGTTGTCTGTGCTGGTCTCAGGAGGGTTTTCTGTGACTGCGGTCCTGTGCTGGTAGATGATGGGTTGTCTGTGCTGGTCTCAGGAGGGTTTTCTGTGACTGTGGCCCTGTGCTGGTAGAGGATGGGTTGTCTGTGCTGGTGTCAGGCGGGTTTTCTGTGACTGCGGTCCTGTGCTGGTAGATGATGGGTTGTCTGTGCTGGTCTCAGGAGGGTTTTCTGTGACTGTGGCCCTGTGCTGGTAGATGATGGGTTGTCTGTACTGGTGTCAGGCGGGTTTTCTGTGACTGCGGCCCTGTGCTGTTAGATGGTGGGTTGTCTGTGCTGGTCTCAGGAGGGTTGTCGGTGACTGCGGCTCTGTGCTGTTAGATGGTGGGTTGTCTGTGCTGGTGTCAGGCGGGTTTTCTGTGACTGCGGCCCTGTGCTGTTAGTTGGTGGGTTGTCTGTGCTGGTCTCAGGAGGGTTGTCGGTGACTGCGGCCCTTTAATGTTAGATGGTGTGTTGTCTGTGCTGGTCTCACGAGGGCTGTCTGTGACTGCGGTCCTGTTCTGGTAGATGGTGTGTGGTCTGTTCTGGTGTCAGGTGGGTTGTCGGTGACTGCGGCCCTGTGCTGTTAGATGGTGGGTTGTCTGTGCTGGTCTCAGGAGGGTTTTTGTGACTGCGGTCCTGTGCTGGTAGATGATGGGTTGTCTGTGCTGGTCTCAGGAGGGTTTTCTGTGACTATGGCCCTGTGCTGGTAGATGATGGGTTGTCTGTGCTGGTGTCAGGCGGGTTTTTGTGTGACTGCGGCCCTGTGCTGTTAGATGGTGGGTTGTCTGTGCTGGTCTCAGGAGGGTTTTCTGTGACTGTGGCCCTGTGCTGTTAGATGGTGGGTTGTCTGTGCTGGTCTCAGGAGGGTTTTCTGTGACTGTGGCCCTGTGCTGTTAGATGGTGGGTTGTCTGTGCTGGTCTCAGGAGGGTTTTCTGTGACTGTGGCCCTGTGCTGGTAGATGATGGGTTGTCTGTACTGGTGTCAGGCGGGTTTTCTGTGACTGCGGCCCTGTGCTGTTAGATGGTGGGTTGTCTGTGCTGGTCTCAGGAGGGTTTTCTGTGACTGTGGCCCTGTGCTGTTAGATGGTGGGTTGTCTGTGCTGGTCTCAGGAGGGTTTTCTGTGACTGTGGCCCTGTGCTAGTAGATGATGGGTTGTCTGTACTGGTGTCAGGCGGGTTTTCTGTGACTGCGGCCCTGTGCTGTTAGATGGTGGGTTGTCTGTGCTGGTCTCAGGAGGGTTTTCTGTGACTGTGGCCCTGTGCTGGTAGATGATGGGTTGTCTGTACTGGTGTCAGGCGGGTTTTCTGTGACTGCGGCCCTGTGCTGTTAGATGGTGGGTTGTCTGTGCTGGTCTCAGGAGGGTTGTCGGTGACTGCGGCTCTGTGCTGTTAGATGGTGGGTTGTCTGTGCTGGTGTCAGGCGGGTTTTCTGTGACTGCGGCCCTGTGCTGTTAGATGGTGTGTTGTCTGTGCTGGTCTCAGGAGGGTTGTCGCTGACTGCGGCCCTTTGATGTTAGATGGTGAGTTGTCTGTGCTGGTCTCACGAGGGCTGTCTGTGACTGCGGTCCTGTTCTGGTAGATGGTGTGTGGTCTGTTCTGGTGTCAGGTGGGTTGTCGGTGACTGCGGCCCTGTGCTGTTAGATGGTGGGTTTTCTGTGCTGGTCTCAGGAGGGTTTTCTGTGACTGCGGTCCTGTGCTGGTAGATGATGGGTTGTCTGTGCTGGTCTCAGGAGGGTTTTCTGTGACTGTGGCCCTGTGCTGGTAGATGATGGGTTGTCTATGCTGGTGTCAGGCGGGTTTTCTGTGACTGCGGCCCTGTGCTGTTAGATGGTGGGTTGTCTGTGCTGGTCTCAGGAGGGTTTTCTGTGACTGTGGCCCTGTGCTGGTAGATGATGGGTTGTCTGTGCTGGTGTCAGGCGGGATTTCTGTGACTGCGGCCCTGTGCTGTTAGATGGTGGGTTGTCTGTGCTGGTCTCAGGAGGGTTTTCTGTGACTGTGGCCCTGTGCTGGTAGATGATGGGTTGTCTGTACTGGTGTTAGGCGGGTTTTCTGTGACTGCAGCCCTGTGCTGTTAGATGGTGGGTTGTCTGTGCTGGTCTCAGGCGGGTTTTCTGTGACTGCGGCCCTGTGCTGTTAGATTGTGGGTTGTCTGTGCTGGTCTCAGGAGGGTTGTCGGTGACTGCGGCCCTTTGATGTAGATGGTGTGTTGTCTGTGCTGGTCTCACGAGGGCTGTCTGTGACTGCGGTCCTGTTCTGGTAGATTTTGTGTGGTCTGTTCTGGTGTCAGGTGGGTTGTCGGTGACTGCGGCCCTGTGCTGTTAGATGGTGGGTTGTCTGTGCTGGTCTCAGGAGGGTTTTCTGTGACTGCGGTCCTGTGCTGGTAGATGATGGGTTGTCTGTGCTGGTCTCAGGAGGGTTTTCTGTGACTGTGGCCCTGTGCTGGTAGATGATGGGTTGTCTGTGCTGGTGTCAGGCGGGTTTTCTGTGACTGCGGCCCTGTGCTGTTAGATGGTGGGTTGTCTGTGCTGGTCTCAGGTGGGTTTTCTGTGACTGTGGCCCTGTGCTGGTAGATGATGGGTTGTCTGTACTGGTGTCAGGCGGGTTTTCTGTGACTGCGGCCCTGTGCTGTTAGATGGTGGGTTGTCTGTGCTGGTCTCAGGAGGGTTGTCGGTGACTGCGGCTCTGTGCCATTAGATGGTGGGTTGTCTGTGCTGGTGTCAGGCGGGTTTTCTGTGACTGCGGCCCTGTGCTGTTAGATGGTGGGTTGTCTGTGCTGGTGTCAGGCGGGTTTTCTGTGACTGCGGCCCTGTGCTGTTAGATGGTGGGTTGTCTGTGCTGGTCTCAGGAGGGTTTTCTGTGACTGCGGTCCTGTGCTGGTAGATGATGGGTTGTCTGTGCTGGTCTCAGGAGGGTTTTCTGTGACTGCGGTCCTGTGCTGGTAGATGATGGGTTGTCTGTGCTGGTCTCAGGAGGGTTTTCTGTGACTGTGGCCCTGTGCTGGTAGATGATGGGTTGTCTGTACTGGTGTCAGGCGGGTGTCCTGTGACTGCGGCCCTGTGCTGTTAGATGGTGGGTTGTCTGTGCTGGTCTCAGGAGGGTTGTCGGTGACTGCGGCCCTTTGATGTTAGATGGTGTGTTGTCTGTGCTGGTCTCACGAGGGCTGTCTGTGACTGCGGTCCTGTTCTGGTAGATAATGTGTGGTCTGTTCTGGTGTCAGGTATGTTGTCGGTGACTGCGGGCCTGTGCTGTTAGATGGTGGGTTGTCTGTGCTGGTCTCAGGAGGGTTTTCTGTGACTGCGGTCCTGTGCTGGTAGATGATGGGTTGTCTGTGCTGGTCTCAGGAGGGTTTTCTGTGACTGTGGCCCTGTGCTGGTAGATGATGGGTTGTCTGTGCTGGTGTCAGGCGGGTTTTCTGTGACTGCGGTCCTGTGCTGGTAGATGATGGGTTGTCTGTGCTGGTCTCAGGAGGGTTTTCTGTGACTGTGGACCTGTGCTGGTAGATGATGGGTTGTCTGTACTGGTGTCAGGCGGGTTTTCTGTGACTGCGGCCCTGTGCTGTTAGATGGTGGGTTGTCTGTGCTGGTCTCAGGAGGGTTGTCGGTGACTGCGGCTCTGTGCTGTTAGATGGTGGGTTGTCTGTGCTGGTGTCAAGCGGGTTTTCTGTGACTGCGGCCCTGTGCTGTTAGATGGTGGGTTGTCTGTGCTGGTCTCAGGAGGGTTGTCGGTGACTGCGGCCCTTTGATGTTAGATGGTGTGTTGTCTGTGCTGGTCTCACGAGGGCTGTCTGTGACTGCGGTCCTGTTCTGGTAGATGGTGTGTGGTCTGTTCTGGTGTAAGGTGGGTTGTCGGTGACTGCGGCCCTGTGCTGTTAGATGGTGGGTTGTCTGTGCTGGTCTCAGGAGGGTTTTCTGTGACTGCGGTCCTGTGCTGGTAGATGATGGGTTGTCTGTGCTGGTCTCAGGAGGGTTTTCTGTGACTATGGCCCTGTGCTGGTAGATGATGGGTTGTCTGTGCTGGTGTCAGGCGGGTTTTTGTGTGACTGCGGCCCTGTGCTGTTAGATGGTGGGTTGTCTGTGCTGGTCTCAGGAGGGTTTTCTGTGACTGTGGCCCTGTGCTGGTAGATGATGGGTTGTCTGTACTGGTGTCAGGCGGGTTTTCTGTGACTGCAGCCCTGTGCTGTTAGATGGTGGGTTGTCTGTGCTGGTCTCAGGAGGGTTTTCTGTGACTGTGGCCCTGTGCTGTTAGATGGTGGGTTGTCTGTGCTGGTCTCAGGAGGGTTTTCTGTAACTGTGGCCCTGTGCTGTTAGATGGTGTGTGGTCTGTTCTGGTGTCAGGTGGGTTGTCGGTGACTGCGGCCCTGTGCTGTTAGATGGTGGGTTTTCTGTGCTGGTCTCAGGAGGGTTTTCTGTGACTGCGGTCCTGTGCTGGTAGATGATGGGTTGTCTGTGCTGGTCTCAGGAGGGTTTTCTGTGACTGTGGCCCTGTGCTGGTAGATGATGGGTTGTCTATGCTGGTGTCAGGCGGGTTTTCTGTGACTGCGGCCCTGTGCTGTTAGATGGTGGGTTGTCTGTGCTGGTCTCAGGAGGGTTTTCTGTGACTGTGGTCCTGTGCTGGTAGATGATTGGTTGTCTGTGCTTGTGTCAGGAGGGTTTTCTGTGACTGCGGCCCTGTGCTGTTAGATGGTGGGTTGTCTGTGCTGGTCTCAGGAGGTTTTTCTGTGACTGTGGCCCTGTGCTGGTAGATGATGGGTTGTCTGTACTGGTGTCAGGCGGGTTTTCTGTGACTGCAGCCCTGTGCTGTTAGATGGTGGGTTGTCTGTGCTGGTCTCAGGAGGGTTTTCTGTGACTGTGGCCCTGCGCTGTTAGATGGTGGGTTGTCTGTGCTGGTCTCAGGAGGGTTTTCTGTGACTGTGGCCCTGTGCTGTTAGATGGTGGGTTGTCTGTGCTGGTCTCAGGATGGTTTTCCTGTGACTGTGGCCCTGTGCTGGTAGATGATGGGTTGTCTGTACTGGTGTCAGGCGGGTATTCTGTGACTGCGGCCCTGTGCTGTTAGATGGTGGGTTGTCTGTGCTGGTCTCAGGAGGGTTTTCTTTGACTGTGGCCCTGTGCTGTTAGATGGTGGGTTGTCTGTGCTGGACGCAGGAGGGTTTTCTGTGACTGTGGCCCTGTGCTAGTAGATGATGGGTTGTCTCTACTGGTGTCAGGCGGGTTTTCTGTGACTGCGGCCCTGTGCTGTTAGATGGTGGGTTGTCTGTGCTGGTCTCAGGAGGGTTTTCTGTGACTGTGGCCCTGTGCTGGTAGATGATGGGTTGTCTGTACTGGTGTCAGGCGGGTTTTCTGTGACTGCGGCCCTGTGCTGTTAGATGGTGGGTTGTCTGTGCTGGTCACAGGAGGGTTGTCGGTGACTGCGGCTCTGTGCTGTTAGATGGTGGGTTGTCTGTGCTGGTGTCAGGCGGGTTTTCTGTGACTGCGGCCCTGTGCTGTTAGATGGTGGGTTGTCTGTGCTGGTCTCAGGAGGGTTGTCGGTGACTGCGGCCCTTTGATGTTAGATGGTGTGTTGTCTGTGCTGGTCTCACGAGGGCTGTCTGTGACTGCGGTGCTGTTCTGGTAGATGGTGTGTGGTCTGTTCTGGTGTCAGGTGGGTTGTCGGTGACTGCGGCCCTGTGCTGTTAGATGGTGGGTTGTCTGTGCTGGTCTCAGGAGGGTTTTCTGTGACTGCGGTCCTGTGCTGGTAGATGATGGGTTGTCTGTGCTGGTCTCAGGAGGGTTTTCTGTGACTGTGGCCCTGTGCTGGTAGATGATGGGTTGTCTGTGCTGGTGTCAGGCGGGTTTTTGTGTGACTGCAGCGCTGTGCTGTTAGATGGTGGGTTGTCTGTGCTGGTCTCAGGAGGGTTTTCTGTGACTGTGGCCCTGTGCTGGTAGATGATGGGTAGTCTGTACTGGTGTCAGGCGGGTTTTCTGTGACTGCAGCCCTGTGCTGTTAGATGGTGGGTTGTCTGTGCTGGTCTCAGGAGGGTTTTCTGTGACTGTGGCCCTGTGCTGTTAGATGGTGGGTTGTCTGTGCTGGTCTCAGGAGGGTTTTCTGTGACTGTGGCCCTGTGCTGTTAGATGGTGGGTTGTCTGTGCTGGTCTCAGGAGGGTTTTCTGTGACTGTGGCCCTGTGCTGTTAGATGGTGGGTTGTCTGTGCTAGTCTCAGGAGGGTTTTCTGTGACTGTGGCCCTGTGCTAGTAGATGATGGGTTGTCTGTACTGGTGTCAGGCGGGTTTTCTGTGACTGCGGCCCTGTGCTGTTAGATGGTGGGTTGTCTGTGCTGGTCTCAGGAGGGTTTTCTGTGACTGTGGCCCTGTGCTGGTAGATGATGGGTTGTCTGTAATGGTGTCAGGCGGGTTTTCTGTGACTGCGGCCCTGTGCTGTTAGATGGTGGGTTGTCTGTGCTGGTCTTAGGAGGGTTGTCGGTGACTGCGGCTCTGTGCTGTTAGATGGTGGGTTGTCTGTGCTGGTGTCAGGCAGGTTTTCTGTGACTGTGGCCCTGTGCTGTTAGATGGTGGGTTGTCTGTGCTGGTCTCAGGAGGGTTGTCGGTGACTGCGGCCCTTTGATGTTAGATGGTGTGTTGTCTGTGCTGGTCTCACGAGGGCTGTCTGTGACTGCGGTCCCTTTCTGGTAGATAGTGTGTGGTCTGTTCTGGTGTCAGGTGGGTTGTCGGTGACTGCGGCCCTGTGCTGTTAGATGGTGGGTTGTCTGTGCTGGTCTCAGGAGGGTTTTCTGTGACTGCGGTCCTGTGCTGGTAGATGATGGGTTGTCTGTGCTGGTCTCAGGAGGGTTTTCTGTGACTGTGGCCCTGTGCTGGTAGATGATGGGTTGTCTGTACTGGTGTCAGGCGGGTTTTCTGTGACTGCGGCCCTGTGCTGTTAGATGGTGGGTTGTCTGTGCTGGTCCCAGGAGGGTTGTCGGTGACTGCGGCTCTGTGCTGTTAGATGGTAGGTTGTCTGTGCTGGTGTCAGGCGGGTTTTCTGTGACTGCGGCCCTGTGCTGTTAGATGGTGGGTTGTCTGTGCTGGTCTCAGGAGGGTTGTCCGTGACTGCGGCCCTTTGATGTTAGATGGTGTGTTGTCTGTGCTGGTCTCACGAGGGCTGTCTGTGACTGCGGTCCTGTTCTGGTAGATGGTGTGTGGTCTGTTCTGGTGTCAGGTGGGTTGTCGGTGACTGCGGCCCTGTGCTGTTAGAAGGTGGGTTTTCTGTGCTGGTCTCAGGAGGGTTTTCTGTGACTGCGGTCCTGTGCTGGTAGATGATGGGTTGTCTGTGCTGGTCTCAGGAGGGTTTTCTGTGACTGTGGCCCTGTGCTGGTAGATGATGGGTTGTCTATGCTGGTGTCAGGCGGGTTTTCTGTGACTGCGGCCCTGTGCTGTTAGATGGTGGGTTGTCTGTGCTGGTCTCAGGAGGGTTTTCTGTGACTGTGGCCCTGTGCTGGTAGATGATGGGTTGTCTGTGCTGGTGTCAGGCGGGTTTTCTGTGACTGCGGCCCTGTGCTGTTAGATGGTGGGTTGTCTGTGCTGGTCTCAGGAGGGTTTTCTGTGACTGTGGCCCTGTGCTGGTAGATGATTTGTTGTCTGTACTGGTGTCAGGCGGGTTTTCTGTGACTGCAGCCCTGTGCTGTTAGATGGTGGGTTATCTGTGCTGGTCTCAGGAGGGTTTTCTGTGACTGTGGTTTGTGCTGTTAGATGGTGGGTTGTCTGTGCTGGTCTCAGGAGGGTTTTCTGTGACTGTGGCCCTGTGCTGTTAGATGGTGGGTTGTCTGTGCTGGTGTCAGGAGGGTTGTCGGTGACTGCGGCCCTTTGATGTTAGATGGTGTGTTGTCTGTGCTGGTCTCACGAGGGCTGTCTGTGACTGCGGTCCTGTTCTGGTAGATGGTGTGTGGTCTGTTCTGGTGTCAGGTGGGTTGTCGGTGACTGCGGCCCTGTGCTATTAGATGGTGGGTTGTCTGTGCTGGTCTCAGGAGGGTTTTCTGTGACTGCGGTCCTGTGCTGGTAGATGATGGGTTGTCTGTGCTGGTCTCAGGAGGGTTTTCTGTGACTGTGGCCCTGTGCTGGTAGATGATGGGTTGTCTGTACTGGTGTCAGGCGGGTTTTCTGTGACTGCGGCCCTGTGCTGTTAGATGGTGGGTTGTCTTTGCTGGTCTCAGGAGGGTTGTCGGTGACTGCGGCTCTGTGCTGTTAGATGGTGGGTTGTCTGTGCTGGTGTCAGGCGGGTTTTCTGTGACTGCGGCCCTGTGCTGTTAGATGGTGGGTTGTCTGTGCTGGTCTCAGGAGGGTTTTCTGTGACTGCGGTCCTGTGCTGGTAGATGATGGGTTGTCTTTGCTGGTCTCAGGAGGGTTTTCTGTGACTGTGGCCCTGTGCTGGTAGATGATGTGTTGTCTGTACTGGTGTCAGGCGGGTTTTCTGTGACTGCGGCCCTGTGCTGTTAGATGGTGTGTTGTCTGTGCTGGTCTCAGGAGGGTTGTCGGTGACTGCGGCTCTGTGCTGTTAGATGGTGGGTTGTCTGTGCTGGTGTCAGGCGGGTTTTCTGTGACTGCGGCCCTGTGCTGTTAGATGGTGGGTTGTCTGTGCTGGTGTCAGGAGGGTTGTCGGTGACTGCGGCCCTTTGATGTTAGATGGTGTGTTGTCTGTGCTGGTCTCACGAGGGCTGTCTTGGACTGCGGTCCTGTTCTGGTAGATGGTGTGTGGTCTGTTCTGGTGTCAGGTGGGTTGTCGGTGACTGCGGCCCTGTGCTGTTAGATGGTGGGTAGTCTGTGCTGGTCTCAGGAGGGTTTTCTGTGACTGCGGTCCTGTGCTGGTAGATGATGGGTTGTCTGTGCTGGTCTCAGGAGGGTTGTCGGTGACTGCGGCTCTGTGCTGTTAGATGGTGGGTTGTCTGTGCTGGTGTCAGGCGGGTTTTCTGTGACTGTGGCCCTGTGTTGTTTGATGATGGGTTGTCTGTGCTGGTCTCAGGAGGGTTTTCTGTGACTGTGGCCCTGTGCTGTTAGATGGTGGGTTGTCTGTGCTGGTCTCAGGAGGGTTTTCTGTGACTGTGGCCCTGTGCTGGTAGATGATGGGTTGTCTGTACTGGTGTCAGGCGGGTTTTCTGTGACTGCAGCCCTGTGCTGTTAGATGGTGGGTTGTCTGTGCTGGTCTCAGGAGGGTTTTCTGTGACTGTGGCCCTGTGCTGTTAGATGGTGGGTTGTCTGTGCTGGTCTCAGGAGGGTTTTCTGTGACTGTGGCCCTGTGCTGGTAGATGATGGGTTGTCTGTACTGGTGTCAGGCGGGTTTTCTGTGACTGCGGCCCTGTGCTGTTAGATGGTGGGTTGTCTGTGCTGGTCACAGGAGGGTTTTCTGTGACTGTAGCCCTGTGCTGTTAGATGGTGGGTTGTCTGTGCTGGTCTCAGGAGGGTTTTCTGTGACTGTGGCCCTGTGCTAGTAGATGATGGGTTGTCTGTACTGGTGTCAGGCGGGTTTTCTGTGACTGCGGCCCTGTGCTGTTAGATGGTAGGTTGTCTGTGCTGGTCTCAGGAGGGTTTTCTGTGACTGTGGCCCTGTGCTGGTAGATGATGGGTTGTCTGTACTGGTGTCAGGCGGGTTTTCTGTGACTGCGGCCCTGTGCTGTTAGATGGTGGGTTGTCTGTGCTGGTCTCAGAAGGGTTGTCGGTGACTGCGGCTCTGTGCTGTTAGATGGTGGGTTGTCTGTGCTGGTGTCAGGCGGGTTTTCTGTGACTGCGTCCCTGTGCTGTTAGATGGTGGGTTGTCTGTGCTTGTCTCAGGAGGGTTGTCGGTGACTGCGGCCCTTTGATGTTAGATGGTGTGTTGTCTGTGCTGGTATTACGAGGGCTGTCTGTGACTGCGGTCCTGTTCTGGTAGATGGTGTGTGGTCTGTTCTGGTGTCAGGTGGGTTGTCGGTGACTGCGGCCCTGTGCTGTTAGATGGTGGGTTGTCTGTGCTGGTCTCAGGAGGGTTTTCTGTGACTGCGGTCCTGTGCTGGTAGATGATGGGTTGTCTGTGCTGGTCTCAGGAGGGTTTTCTGTGACTGTGGCCCTGTGCTGGTAGATGATGGGTTGTCTGTACTGGTGTCAGGCGGGTTTTCTGTGACTGCGGCCCTGTGCTGTTAGATGGTGGGTTGTCTGTGCTGGTCTCAGGAGGGTTGTCGGTGACTGCGGCTCTGTGCTGTTAGATGGTGGGTTTTCTGTGCTGGTGTCAGGCGGGTTTTCTGTGACTGCGGTCCTGTGCTGGTAGATGATGGGTTGTCTGTGCTGGTCTCAGGAGGGTTTTCTGTGACTGTGGCCCTGTGCTGGTAGATGATGGGTTGTCTGTACTGGTGTCAGGCGGGTTTTCTGTGACTGCGGCCCTGTGCTGTTAGATGGTGGGTTGTCTGTGCTGGTCTCAGGAGGGTTGTCGTTGACTGCGGCTCTGTGCTGTTAGATGGTGGGTTGTCTGTGCTGGTGTCAGGCGGGTTTTCTGTGACTGCGGCCCTGTGCTGTTAGATGGTGGGTTGTCTGTGCTGGTCTCAGGAGGGTTGTCGGTGACTGCGGCCCTTTGATGTTAGATGGTGTGTTGTCTGTGCTGGTCTCACGAGGGCTGTCTGTGACTGCGGTCCTGTTCTGGTAGATGGTGTGTGGTCTGTTCTGGTGTCAGGTGGGTTGTCGGTGACTGCGGCCCTGTGCTGTTAGATGGTGGGTTGTCTGTGCTGGTCTCAGGAGGGTTTTCTGTGACTGCGGTCCTGTGCCGGTAGATGATGGGTTGTCTGTGCTGGTCTCAGGAGGGTTTTCTGTGACTATGGCCCTGTGCTGGTAGATGATGGGTTGTCTGTGCTGGTGTCAGGCGGGTTTTTGTGTGACTGCGGCCCTGTGCTGTTAGATGGTGGGTTGTCTGTGCTGGTCTCAGGAGGGTTTTCTGTGACTGTGGCCCTGTGCTGGTAGATGATGGGTTGTCTGTACTGGTGTCAGGCGGGTTTTCTGTGACTGCAGCCCTGTGCTGTTAGATGGTGGGTTGTCTGTGCTGGTCTCAGGAGGGTTTTCAGTGACTGTGGCCCTGTGCTGTTAGATGGTGGGTTGTCTGTTCTGGTCTCAGGAGGGTTTTCTGTGACTGTGGCCCTGTGCTGTTAGATGGTGTGTGGTCTGTTCTGGTTTCAGGTGGGTTGTCGGTGACTGCGGCCCTGTGCTGTTAGATGGTGGGTTTTCTGTGCTGGTCTCAGGAGGGTTTTCTGTGACTGCGGTCCTGTGCTGGTAGATGATGGGTTGTCTGTGCTGGTCTCAGGAGGGTTTTCTGTGACTGTGGCCCTGTGCTGGTAGATGATGGGTTGTCTATGCTGGTGTCAGGCGGGTTTTCTGTGACTGCGGCCCTGTGCTGTTAGATGGTGGGTTGTCTGTGCTGGTCTCAGGATAGTTTTCTGTGACTGTTGCCCTGTGCTGGTAGATGATGGGTTGTCTGTGCTGGTGTCAGGTTGGTTTTCTGTGACTGCGGCCCTGTGCTGTTAGATGGTGGGTTGTCTGTGCTGGTCTCAGGAGGGTTTTCTGTGACTGTGGCCCTGTGCTGGTAGATGATGGGTTGTCTGTACTGGTGTCAGGCGGGTTTTCTGTGACTGCAGCCCTGTGCTGTTAGATGGTGGGTTGTCTGTGCTGGTCTCAGGAGGGTTTTCTGTGACTGTGGCCCTGTGCTGTTAGATGGTGGGTTGTCTGTGCTGGTCTCAGGAGGGTTTTCTGTGACTGTGGCCCTGTGCTGTTAGATGGTGGGTTGTCTGTGCTGGTCTCAGGATGGTTTTCCTGTGACTGTGGCCCTGTGCTGGTAGATGATGGGTTGTCTGTACTGGTGTCAGGCGGGTATTCTGTGACTGCGGCCCTGTGCTGTTAGATGGTGGGTTGTCTGTGCTGGTCGCAGGAGGGTTTTCTGTGACTGTGGCCCTGTGCTGTTAGATGGTGGGTTGTCTGTGTTGGTCTCAGGAGGGTTTTCTGTGACTGTGGCCCTGTGCTAGTAGATGATGGGTTGTCTGTACTGGTGTCAGACGGGTTTTCTGTGACTGCGGCCCTGTGCTGTTAGATGGTGGGTTGTCTGTGCTGGTCTCAGGAGGGTTTTCTGTGACTGTGGCCCTGTGCTGGTAGATGATGGGTTGTCTGTACTGGTGTCAGGCGGGTTTTCTGTGACTGCGGCCCTGTGCTGTTAGATGGTGGGTTGTCTGTGCTGGTCTCAGGAGGGTTGTCGGTGACTGCGGCTCTGTGCTGTTAGATGGTGGGTTGTCTGTGCTGGTGTCAGGCGGTTTTCTGTGACTGCGGCCCTGTGCTGTTAGATGGTGGGTTGTCTGTGCTGGTCTCAGGAGGGTTGTCGGTGACTGCGGCCCTTTGATGTTAGATGGTGTGTTGTCTGTGCTGGTCTCACGAGGGCTGTCTGTGACTGCGGTCCTGTTCTGGTAGATGGTGTGTGGTCTGTTCTGGTGTCAGGTGGGTTGTCGGTGACTGCGGCCCTGTGCTGTTAGATGGTGGGTTGTCTGTGCTGGTCTCAGGAGGGTTTTCTGTGACTGCGGTCCTGTGCTGGTAGATGATGGGTTGTCTGTGCTGGTGTCAGGCGGGTTTTTGTGTGACTGCGGCCCTGTGCTGTTAGATGGTGGGTTGTCTGTGCTGGTCTCAGGAGGGTTTTCTGTGACTGTGGCCCTGTGCTGGTAGATGATGGGTTGTCTGTACTGGTGTCAGGCGGGTTTTCTGTGACTGCAGCCCTGTGCTGTTAGATGGTGGGTTGTCTGTGCTGGTCTCAGGAGGGTTTTCTGTGACTGTGGCCCTGTGCTGTTAGATGGTGGGTTGTCTGTGCTGGTCTCAGGAGGGTTTTCTGTGACTGTGGCCCTGTGCTGTTAGATGGTGGGTTGTCTGTGCTGGTCTCAGGAGGGTTTTCTGTGACTGTGGCCCTGTGCTGTTAGATGATGGGTTGTCTGTACTGGTGTCAGGCGGGTTTTCTGTGACTGCGGCCCTGTGCTGTTAGATGGTGGGTTGTCTGTGCTGGTCTCAGGAGGGTTTTCTGTGACTGTGGCCCTGTGCTGTTAGATGGTGGGTTGTCTGTGCTGGTCTCAGGAGGCTTTTCTGTGACTGTGGCCCTGTGCTAGTAGATGATGGGTTGTCTGTACTGGTGTCAGGCGGGTTTTCTGTGACTGCGGCCCTGTGCTGTTAGATGGTGGTTTGTCTGTGCTGGTCTCAGGAGGGTTTTCTGTGACTGTGGCCCTGTGCTGGTAGATGATGAGTTGTCTGTACTGGTGTCAGGCGGGTTTTCTGTGACTGCGGCCCTGTGCTGTTAGATGGTGGGTTTGTTGTGCTGGTCTCAGGAGGGTTGTCGGTGACTGCGGCTCTGTGCTGTTAGATGGTGGGTTGTCTGTGCTGGTGTCAGGCAGGTTTTCTGTGACTGTGGCCCTGTGCTGTTAGATGGTGGGTTGTCTGTGCTGGTCTCAGGAGGGTTGTCGGTGACTGCGGCCCTTTGATGTTAGATGGTGTGTTGTCTGTGCTGGTCTCACGAGGGCTGTCTGTGACTGCAGTCCTGTTCTGGTAGATGGTGTGTGGTCTGTTCTGGTGTCAGGTGGGTTGTCGGTGACTGCGGCCCTGTGCTGTTAGATGGTGGGTTGTCTGTGCTGGTCTCAGGAGGGTTTTCTGTGACTGCGGTCCTGTGCTGGTAGATGATGGGTTGCCTGTGCTGGTCTCAGGAGGGTTTTCTGTGACTGTGGCCGTGTGCTGGTAGATGATGGGTTGTCTGTACTGGTGTCAGGCGGGTTTTCTGTGACTGCGGCCCTATGCTGTTAGATGGTGGGTTGTCTGTGCTGGTCTCAGGAGGGTTGTCGGTGACTGCGGCTCTGTGCTGTTAGATGGTAGGTTGTCTGTGCTGGTGTCAGGCGGGTTTTCTGTGACTGCGGCCCTGTGCTGTTAGATGGTGGGTTGTCTGTGCTGGTCTCAGGAGGGTTGTCGGTGACTGCGGCCCTTTGATGTTAGATGGTGTGTTGTCTGTGCTGGTCTCACGAGGGCTGTCTGTGACTGCGGTCCTGTTCTGGTAGATGGTGTGTGGTCTGTTCTGGTGTCAGGTGGGTTGTCGGTGAATGCGGCCCTGTGCTGTTAGAAGGTGGGTTTTCTGTGCTGGTCTCAGGAGGGTTTTCTGTGACTGCGGTCCTGTGCTGGTAGATGATGGGTTGTCTGTGCTGGTCTCAGGAGGGTTTTCTGTGACTGTGGCCCTGTGCTGGTAGATGATGGTTTGTCTATGCTGGTGTCAGGCGGGTTTTCTGTGACTGCGGCCCTGTGCTGTTAGATGGTGGGTTGTCTGTGCTGGTCTCAGGAGGGTTTTCTGTGACTGTGGCCCTGTGCTGGTAGATAATGGGTTGTCTGTGCTGGTGTCAGGCGGGTTTTCTGTGACTGCGGCCCTGTGCTGTTAGATGGTGGGTTGTCTGTGCTGGTCTCAGGAGGGTTTTCTGTGACTGTGGCCCTGTGCTGGTAGATGAAGGGTTGTCTGTACTGGTGTCAGGCGGGTTTTCTGTGACTGCAGCCCTGTGCTGTTAGATGGTGGGTTATCTGTGCTGGTGTTAGGAGGGTTTTCTGTGACTGCGGCCCTGTGCTGTTAGATGGTGGGTTGTCTGTGCTGGTCTCAGGAGGGTTTTCTGTGACTGCGGTCCTGTGCTGGTAGATGATGGGTTGTCTGTGCTGGTCTCAGGAGGGTTTTCTGTGACTGTGGCCCTGTGCTGGTAGATGATGGGTTGTCTGTACTGGTGTCAGGCGGGTTTTCTGTGACTGCGGCCCTGTGCTGTTAGATGGTGGGTTGTCTGTGCTGGTCTCACGAGGGCTGTCTGTGACTGTGGTCCTGTTCTGGTAGATGGTGTGTGGTCTGTTCTGGTGTCAGGTGGGTTGTCGGTGACTGCGGCCCTGTGCTGTTAGATGGTGGGTTGTCTGTGCTGGTCTCAGGAGGGTTTTCTGTGACTGCGGTCCTGTGCTGGTAGATGATGGGTTGTCTGTGCTGGTCTCAGGAGGGTTTTCTGTGACTGTGGCCCTGTGCTGGTAGATGATGGGTTGTCTGTACTGGTGTCAGGCGGGTTTTCTGTGACTGCGGCCCTGTGCTGTTAGATGGTGGGTTGTCTGTGCTGGTCTCAGGAGGGTTGTCGGTGACTGCGGCTCTGTGCTGTTAGATGGTGGGTTGTCTGTGCTGGTGTCAGGCGGGTTTTCTGTGACTGCGGCCCTGTGCTGTTAGATGGTGGGTTGTCTGTGCTGGTCTCAGGAGGGTTTTCTGTGACTGTGGCCCTGTGCTGGTAGATGATGGGTTGTCTGTACTGGTGTCAGGCGGGTTTTCTGTGACTGCGGCCCTGTGCTGTTAGATGGTGGGTTGTCTGTGCTGGACTCAGGAGGGTTGTCGGTGACTGCGGCTCTGTGCTGTTAGATGGTGGGTTGTCTGTGCTGGTGTCAGGCGGGTTTTCTGTGACTGTGGCCCTGTGCTAGTAGACGATGGGTTGTCTGTACTGGTGTCAGGCGGGTTTTCTGTGACTGCGGCCCTGTGCTGTTAGATGGTGGGTTGTCTGTGCTGGTGTCAGGAGGGTTTCTGTGACTGTGGCCCTGTGCTGGTAGATGATGGGTTGTCTGTACTGGTGTCAGGCGGTTTTTCTGTGACTGCGGCCCTGTGCTGTTAGATGGTGGGTTGTCTGTGCTGGTTTCAGGAGGGTTGTCGGTGACTGCGGCTCTGTGCTGTTAGATGGTGGGTTGTCTGTGCTGGTGTCAGGCGGTTTTTCTGTGACTGCGGCCCTGTGCTGTTAGATGGTGGGTTGTCTGTGCTGGTCTCAGGAGGGTTGTCGGTGACTGCGGCCCTTTGATGTTAGATGGTGTGTTGTCCGTGCTGGTCTCACGAGGGCTGTCTGTGACTGCGGTCCTGTTCTGGTAGATGGTGTGTGGTCTTTTCTGGTGTCAGGTGGGTTGTCGGTGACTGCGGCCCTGTGCTGTTAGATGGTGGGTTGTCTGTGCTGGTCTCAGGAGGGTTTTCTGTGACTGCGGTCCTGTGCTGGTAGATGATGGGTTGTCTGTGCTGGTCTCAGGAGGGTTTTCTGTGACTGTGGCCCTGTGCTGGTAGATGATGGGTTGTCTGTACTGGTGTCAGGCGGGTTTTCTGTGACTGCGGCCCTGTGCTGTTAGATGGTGGGTTGTCTGTGCTGGTCTCAGGAGGGTTGTCGGTGACTGCGGCTCTGTGCTGTTAGATGGTGGGTTGTCTGTGCTGGTGTCAGGCGGGTTTTCTGTGACTGCGGCCCTGTGCTGTTAGATGGTGGGTTGTCTGTGCTGGTGTCAGGAGGGTTGTCGGTGACTGCGGCCCTTTGATGTTAGATGGTGTGTTGTCTGTGCTGGTCTCACGAGGGCTGTCTGTGACTGCGGTCCTGTTCTGGTAGATGGTGTGTGGTCTGTTCTGGTGTCAGGTGGGTTGTCGGTGACTGCGGCCCTGTGCTGTTAGATGGTGGGTTGTCTGTGCTGGTCTCAGGAGGGTTTTCTGTGACTGCGGTCCTGTGCTGGTAGATGATGGGTTGTCTGTGCTGGTCTCAGGAGGGTTTTCTGTGACTGTGGCCCTGTGCTGGTAGATGATGGGTTGTCTGTACTGGTGTCAGGCGGGTTTTCTGTGACAGCGGCCCTGTGCTGTTAGATGGTGGGTTGTCTGTGCTGGTCTCAGGAGGGTTGTCGGTGACTGCGGCTCTGTGCTGTTAGATGGTGGGTTGTCTGTGCTGGTGTCAGGCGGGTTTTCTGTGACTGTGGCCCTGTGTTGTTAGATGATGGGTTGTCTGTGCTGGTCTCAGGAGGGTTTTCTGTGACTGTGGCCCTGTGCTGTTAGATGGTGGGATTTCTGTGCTGGTCTCAGGAGGGTTTTCTGTGACTGTGGCCCTGTGCTGGTAGATGATGGGTGTTCTGTACTGGTGTCAGGCGGGTTTTCTGTGACTGCAGCCCTGTGCTGTTAGATGGTGGGTTGTCTGTGCTGGTCTCAGGAGGGTTTTCTGTGACTGTGGCCTGTGCTGTTAGATGGTGGGTTGTCTGTGCTGGTCTCAGGAGGGTTTTCTGTGACTGTGGCCCTGTGCTGGTAGATGATGGGTTGTCTGTACTGGTGTCAGGCGGGTTTTCTGTGAATGCGGCCCTGTGCTGTTAGATGGTGGGTTGTCTGTGCTGGTCTCAGGAGGGTTTTCTGTGACTGTAGCCCTGTGCTGTTAGATGGTGGGTTGTCTGTGCTGGTCTCAGGAGGGTTTTCTGTGACTGTGGCCCTGTGCTAGTAGATGATGGGTTGTCTGTACTGGTGTCAGGCGGGTTTTCTGTGACTGCGGCCCTGTGCTGTTAGATGGTAGGTTGTCTGTGCTGGTCTCAGGAGGGTTTTCTGTGACTGTGGCCCTGTGCTGGTAGATGATGGGTTGTCTGTACTGGTGTCAGGCGGGTTTTCTGTGACTGCAGCCCTGTGCTGTTAGATGGTGGGTTGTCTGTGCTGGTCTCAGGAGGGTTGTCGGTGACTGCGGCTCTGTGCTGTTAGATGGTGGGTTGTCTGTGCTGGTGTCAGGCGGGTTTTCTGTGACTGCGTCCCTGTGCTGTTAGATGGTGGGTTGTCTGTGCTGGTCTCAGGAGGGTTGTCGGTGACTGCGGCTCTTTGATGTTAGATGGTGTGTTGTCTGTGCTGGTCTCACGAGGGCTGTCTGTGACTGCGGTCCTGTTCTGGTAGATGGTGTGTGGTCTGTTCTGGTGTCAGGTGGGTTGTCGGTGACTGCGGCCCTGTGCTGTTAGATGGTGGGTTGTATGTGCTGGTCTCAGGAGGGTTTTCTGTGACTGCGGTCCTGTGCTGGTAGATGATGGGTTGTCTGTGCTGGTCTCAGGAGGGTTTTCTGTGACTGTGGCCCTGTGCTGGTAGATGATGGGTTGTCTGTACTGGTGTCACGCGGGTTTTCTGTGACTGCGGCCCTGTGCTGTTAGATGGTGGGTTGTCTGTGCTGGTCTCAGGAGGGTTGTCGGTGACTGCGGCTCTGTGCTGTTAGATGGTGGGTTTTCTGTGCTGGTGTCAGGCGGGTTTTCTGTGACTGCGGCCCTGTGCTGTTAGATGGTGGGTTGTCTGTGCTGGTCTCAGGAGGGTTGTCGGTGACTGCGGCCCTTTGATGTTAGATGGTGTGTTGTCTGTGCTGGTCTCACGAGGGCTGTCTGTGACTGCGGTCCTGTTCTGGTAGATGGTGTGTGGTCTGTTCTGGTGTCAGGTGGGTTGTCGGTGACTGCGGCCCTGTGCTGTTAGATGGTGGGTTGTCTGTGCTGGTCTCAGGAGGGTTTTCTGTGACTGCGGTCCTGTGCTGGTAGATGATGGGTTGTCTGTGCTGGTCTCAGGAGGGTTTTCTGTGACTGTGGCCCTGTGCTGGTAGATGATGGGTTGTCTGTGCTGGTGTCAGGCGGGTTTTCTGTGACTGCGGCCCTGTGCTGTTAGATGGTGGGTTGTCTGTGCTAATCTCAGGAGGGTTTTCTGTGACTGTGGCCCTGTGCTGGTAGATGATGGGTTGTCTGTGCTGGTGTCAGGCGGGTTTTCTGTGACTGCGGCCCTGTGCTGTTAGATGGTGGGTTGTCTGTGCTGGTCTCAGGAGGGTTTTCTGTGACTGTGGCCCTGTGCTGGTAGATGATGGGTTGTCTGTACTGGTGTCAGGCGGGTTTTCTGTGACTGCAACCCTGTGCTGTTAGATGGTGGGTTGTCTGTGCTGGTCTCAGGAGGGTTTTCTGTGTCTGTGGCCCTGTGCTGTTAGATGGTGGGTTGTCTGTGCTGGTCTCAGGACGGTTTTCTGTGACTGTGGCCCTGTGCTGTTAGATGGTGGGTTGTCTGTGCTGGTCTCAGGAGGGTTTTCTGTGACTGTGGCCCTGTGCTGGTAGATGATAGGTTGTCTGTACTGGTGTCAGGCGGGTTTTCTGTGACTGCGGCCCTGTGCTGTTAGATGGTGGGTTGTCTGTGCTGGTCTCAGGAGGGTTTTCTGTGACTGTGGCCCTGTGCTGTTAGATGGTGGGTTGTCTGTGCTGGTCTCAGGAGGGTTTTCTGTGACTGTGGCCCTGTGCTAGTAGATGATGGGTTGTCTGTACTGGTGTCAGGCGGGATTTCTGTGACTGCGGCCCTGTGCTGTTAGATGGTGGGTTGTCTGTGCTGGTCTCAGGATGGTTTTTTGTGACTGTGGCCCTGTGCTGGTAGATGATGGGTTGTCTGTACTGGTGTCAGGCGGGTTTTCTGTGACTGCGGCCCTGTGCTGTTAGATGGTGGGTTGTCTGTGCTGGTCTCAGGAGGGTTTTCTGCGACTGTGGTCCTGTGCTGGTAGATGATGGGTTGTCTGTGCTGGTGTCAGGCGGGTTTTCTGTGACTGCGGCCCTGTGCTGTTAGATGGTGGGTTGTCTGTGCTGGTCTCAGGAGGGTTTTCTGTGACTGTGGCCCTGTGCTGGTAGATGATGGGTTGTCTGTACTGGTGTCAGGCGGGTTTTCTGTGACTGCAGCCCTGTGCTGTTAGATGGTGGGTTGTCTGTGCTGGTCTCAGGAGGGTTTTCTGTGACTGTGGCCCTGTGCTGTTTTTAAATGGTGGGTTGTCTGTGCTGGTCTCAGGAGGGTTTTCTGTGACTGTGGCCCTGTGCTGTTAGATGGTGGGTTGTCTGTGCTGGTCTCAGGAGGGTTTTCTGTGACTGTGGCCCTGTGCTGGTAGATGATGGGTTGTCTGTGCTGGTCTCAGGAGGGTTGTCGGTGACTGCGGCTCTGTGCTGTTAGATGGTGGGTTGTTTGTGCTGGTGTCAGGCGGGTTTTCTGTGACTGCGGCCCTGTGCTGTTAGATGGTGGGTTGTCTGTGCTGGTCTCAGGAGGGTTGTCGGTGACTGCGGCCCTTTAATGTTAGATGGTGTGTTGTCTGTGCTGGTCTCACGAGGGCTGTCTGTGACTGCGGTCCTGTTCTGGTAGATGGTGTGTGGTCTGTTCTGGTGTCAGGTGGGTTGTCGGTGACTGCGGCCCTGTGCTGTTAGATGGTGGGTTGTCTGTGCTAGTCTCAGGAGGGTTTTCTGTGACTGCGGTCCTGTGCTGGTAGATGATGGGTTGTCTGTGCTGGTCTCAGGAGGGTTTTCTGTGACTGTGGCCCTGTGCTGGTAGATGATGGGTTGTCTGTGCTGGTGTCAGTCGGGTTTTCTGTGACTGCGGCCCTGTGCTGTTAGATGGTGGGTTGTCTGTGCTGGTCTCAGGAGGGTTTTCTGTGACTGTGGCCCTGTGCTGGTAGATGATGGGTTGTCTGTACTGGTGTCAGGCGGGTTTTCTGTGACTGCGGCCCTGTGCTGTTAGATGGTGGGTTGTCTGTGCTGGTCTCAGGAGGGTTGTCGGTGACTGCGGCTCTGTGCTGTTAGATGGTGGGTTGTCTGTGCTGGTGTCAGGCGGGTTTTCTGTGACTGCGGCCCTGTGCTGTTAGATGGTGGGTTGTTGGTGCTGGTCTCAGGAGGGTTTTCTGTGACTGTGGCCCTGTGCTGGTAGATGATGGGTTGTCTGTACTGGTGTCAGGCGGGTTTTCTGTGACTGCGGCCCTGTGCTGTTAGATGGTTGGTTGTCTGTGCTGGTCTCAGGAGGGTTGTCGGTGACTGCGGCTCTGTGCTGTTAGATGGTGAATTGTCTGTGCTGGTGTCAGGCGGGTTTTCTGTGACTGCGGCCCTGTGCTGTTAGATGGTGGGTTGTCTGTACTGGTGTCAGGCGTGTTTTCTGTGACTGCGGCCCTGTGCTGTTAGATGGTGGGTTGTCTGTGCTGGTCTCAGGAGGGTTGTCGGTGACTGCGGCTCTGTGCTGTTAGATGGTGGGTTGTCTGTGCTGGTGTCAGGCGGGTTTTCTGTGACTGTGGCCCTGTGTTGTTAGATGATGGGTTGTCTGTGCTGGTCTCAGGAGGGTTGTCGGTGACTGCGGCCCTTTGATGTTAGATGGTGTGTTGTCTGTGCTGGTCTCACGAGGGCTGTCTGTGACTGCGGTCCTGTTCTGGTAGATGGTGTGTGGTCTGTTCTGGTGTCAGGTGGGTTGTCGGTGACTGCGGCCCTGTGCTGTTAGATGGTGGGTTGTCTGTGCTGGTCTCAGGAGGGTTTTCTGTGACTGCGGTCCTGTGCTGGTAGATGATGGGTTGTCTGTGCTGGTCTCAGGAGGGTTTTCTGTGACTGTGGCCCTGTGCTGGTAGATGATGGGTTGTCTGTGCTGGTGTCAGGAGGGTTGTCGGTGACTGCGGCTCTGTGCTGTTAGATGGTGGGTTGTCTGTGCTGGTGTCAGGCGGGTTTTCGGTGACTGCGGCCCTGTGCTGTTAGATGGTGGGTTGTCTGTGCTGGTCTCAGGAGGGTTGTCGGTGACTGCGGCCCTTTGATGTTAGATGGTGTGTTGTCTGTGCTGGTCTCACGAGGGCTGTCTGTGACTGCGGTCCTGTTCTGGTAGATGGTGTGTGGTCTGTTCTGGTGTCAGGTGGGTTGTCGGTGACTGCGGCCCTGTGCTGTTAGATGGTGGGTTGTCTGTGCTGGTCTCAGGAGGGTTTTCTGTGACTGCGGTCCTGTGCAGGTAGATGATGGGTTGTCTGTGCTGGTCTCAGGAGGGTTTTCTGTGACTGTGGCCCTGTGCTGGTAGATGATGGGTTGTCTGTGCTGGTGTCAGGCGGGTTTTCTGTGACTGCGGCCCTGTGCTGTTAGATGGTGGGTTGTCTGTGCTGGTCTCAGGAGGGTATTCTGTGACTGTGGACCTGTGCTGGTAGATGATGGGTTCTCTGTGCTGGTGTCAGGCGGGTTTTCTGTGACTGCGGCCCTGTGCTGTTAGATGGTGGGTTGTCTGTGCTGGTCTCAGGAGGGTTTTCTGTGACTGTGGCCCTGTGCTGGTAGATGATGGGATGTCTGTAAAGGTGTCAGGCGGGTTTTCTGTGACTGCAGCCCTGTGCTGTTAGATGGTGGGTTGTCTGTGCTGGTCTCAGGAGGGTTTTCTGTGACTGTGGCCCTGTGCTGTTAGATGGTGGGTTGTCTGTGCTGGTTTCAGGAGGGTTTTCTGTGACTGTGGCCCTGTGCTGTTAGATGGTGGGTTGTCTGTGCTGGTCTCAGGAGGGTTTTCTGTGACTGTGGCCCTGTGCTGGTAGATGATGGGTTGTCTGTGCTGGTCTCAGGAGGGTTGTCGGTGACTGCGGCTCTGTGCTGTTAGATGGTGGGTTGTCTGTGCTGGTGCTAGGCGGGTTTTCTGTGACTGCGGCCCTGTGCTGTTAGATGGTGGGTTGTCTGTGCTGGTCTCAGGAGGGTTGTCGGTGACTGCGGCCCTTTGATGTTAGATGGTGTGTTGTCTGTGCTGGTCTCAGGAGGGTTGTCGGTGACTGCGGCTCTGTGCTGTTAGATGGTGGGTTGTCTGTGCTGGTGTCAGGCGGGTTTTCTGTGACTGCGGCCCTGTGCTGTTAGATGGTGGGTTGTCTGTGCTGGTCTCAGGAGGGTTGTCGGTGACTGCGGCCCTTTGATGTTAGATGGTGTGTTGTCTGTGCTGGTCTCACGAGGGCTGTCTGTGACTGCGGTCCTGTTCTGGTAGATGGTGTGTTGTCTGTTCTGGTGTCAGGTGGGTTGTCGGTGACTGCGGCCCTGTGTTGTTAGATGGTGGGTTGTCTGTGCTGGTCTCAGGAGGGTTTTCTGTGACTGCGGTCCTGTGCTGGTAGATGATAGGTTGTCTGTGCTGGTCTCAGGAGGGTTTTCTGTGACTGTGGCCCTGTGCTGGTAGATGATGGGTTGTCTGTACTGATGTCAGGCGGGTTTTCTGTGACTGCGGCCCTGTGCTGTTAGATGTTGGGTTGTCTGTGCTGGTCTCAGAAGGGTTGTCGGTGACTGCGGCTCTGTGCTGTTAGATGGTGGGTTGTCTGTGCTGGTGTCAGGCGGGTTTTCTGTGATTGCGGCCCTGTACTGTTAGATGGTGGGTTGTCTGTGCTGGTCTCAGGAGGGTTGTCGGTGACTGCGGCCCTTTGATGTTAGATGGTGTGTTGTCTGTGCTGGTCTCACGAGGGCTGTCTGTGACTGCGGTCCTGTTCTGGTAGATGGTGTGTGGTCTGTTCTGGTGTCAGGTGGGTGGTCGGTGACTGCGGCCCTGTGCTGTTATATGGTGGGTTGTCTGTTCTGGTCTCAGGAGGGTTTTCTGTGACTGCGGTCCTGTGCTGGTAGATGATGGGTTGTCTGTGCTGGTCTCAGGAGGGTTTTCTGTGACTGTGGCCCTGTGCTGGTAGATGATGGGTTGTCTGTACTGGTGTCAGGCGGGTTTTCTGTGACTGCGGCCCTGTGCTGTTAGATGGTGGTTTGTCTGTGCTGGTCTCAGGAGGGTTGTCGGTGACTGCGGCTCTGTGCTGTTAGATGGTGGGTTGTCTGTGCTGGTGTCAGGCGGGTTTTCTGTGACTGCGGCCCTGTGCTGTTAGATGGTGGGTTGTCTGTGCTGGTCTCAGGAGGGTTGTCGGTTACTGCGGCCCTTTGATGTTAGATGGTGTGTTGTCTGTGCTGGTCTCACGAGGGCTGTCTGTGACTGCAATCCTGTTCTGGTAGATGGTGTGTGGTCTGTTCTGGTGTCAGGTGGGTTGTCGGTGACTGCGGCCCTGTGCTGTTAGATGGTGGGTTGTCTGTGCTGGTCTCAAGAGGGTTTTCTGTGACTGCGGTCCTGTGCTGGTAGATGATAGGTTGTCTGTGCTGGTCTCAGGAGGGTTTTCTGTGACTGTGGCCCTGTGCTGGTAGATGATGGGTTGTCTGTACTGGTGTCAGGCGGGTTTTCTGTGACTGCGGCCCTGTGCTGTTAGATGGTGGGTTGTCTGTGCTGGTCTCAGGAGGGTTGTCTGTGACTGCGGCTCTGTGCTGTTAGATGGTGGGTTGTCTGTGCTGGTGTCAGGCGGGTTTTCTGTGACTGCGGCCCTGTGCTGTTAGATGGTGGGTTGTCTGTGCTGGTCTCAGGAGGGTTTTCTGTGACTGCGGTCCTGTGCTGGTAGATGATGGGTTGTCTGTGCTGGTCTCAGGAGGGTTTTCTGTGACTGTGGCCCTGTGCTGGTAGATGATGGGTTGTCTGTGCTGGTGTCAGGCGGGTTTTCTGTGACTGTGGCCCTGTGCTGTTAGATGGTGGGTTGTCTGTGCTGGTTTCAGGAGGGTTTTCTGTGACTGTGGCCCTGTGCTGTTAGATGGTGGGTTGTCTGTGCTGGTCTCAGGAGGGTTTTCTGTGACTGTGGCCCTGTGCTGGTAGATGATGGGTTGTCTGTGCTGGTCTCAGGAGGGTTGTCGGTGACTGCGGCTCTGTGCTGTTAGATGGTGGGTTGTCTGTGCTGGTGCTAGGCGGGTTTTCTGTGACTGCGGCCCTGTGCTGTTAGATGGTGGGTTGTCTGTGCTGGTCTCAGGAGGGTTGTCGGTGACTGCGGCCCTTTGATGTTAGATGGTGTGTTGTCTGTGCTGGTCTCAGGAGGGTTGTCGGTGACTGCGGCTCTGTGCTGTTAGATGGTGGGTTGTCTGTGCTGGTGTCAGGCGGGTTTTCTGTGACTGCGGCCCTGTGCTGTTAGATGGTGGGTTGTCTGTGCTGGTCTCAGGAGGGTTGTCGGTGACTGCGGCCCTTTGATGTTAGATGGTGTGTTGTCTGTGCTGGTCTCACGAGGGCTGTCTGTGACTGCGGTCCTGTTCTGGTAGATGGTGTGTTGTCTGTTCTGGTGTCAGGTGGGTTGTCGGTGACTGCGGCCCTGTGTTGTTAGATGGTGGGTTGTCTGTGCTGGTCTCAGGAGGGTTTTCTGTGACTGCGGTCCTGTGCTGGTAGATGATGGGTTGTCTGTGCTGGTCTCAGGAGGGTTTTCTGTGACTGTGGCCCTGTGCTGGTAGATGATGGGTTGTCTGTACTGATGTCAGGCGGGTTTTCTGTGACTGCGGCCCTGTGCTGTTAGATGTTGGGTTGTCTGTGCTGGTCTCAGGAGGGTTGTCGGTGACTGCGGCTCTGTGCTGTTAGATGGTGGGTTGTCTGTGCTGGTGTCAGGCGGGTTTTCTGTGATTGCGGCCCTGTACTGTTAGATGGTGGGTTGTCTGTGCTGGTCTCAGGAGGGTTGTCGGTGACTGCGGCCCTTTGATGTTAGATGGTGTGTTGTCTGTGCTGGTCTCACGAGGGCTGTCTGTGACTGCGGTCCTGTTCTGGTAGATGGTGTGTGGTCTGTTCTGGTGTCAGGTGGGTGGTCGGTGACTGCGGCCCTGTGCTGTTAGATGGTGGGTTGTCTGTTCTGGTCTCAGGAGGGTTTTCTGTGACTGCGGTCCTGTGCTGGTAGATGATGGGTTGTCTGTGCTGGTCTCAGGAGGGTTTTCTGTGACTGTGGCCCTGTGCTGGTAGATGATGGGTTGTCTGTACTGGTGTCAGGCGGGTTTTCTGTGACTGCGGCCCTGTGCTGTTAGATGGTGGGTTGTCTGTGCTGGTCTCAGGAGGGTTGTCGGTGACTGCGGCTCTGTGCTGTTAGATGGTGGGTTGTCTGTGCTGGTGTCAGGCGGGTTTTCTGTGACTGCGGCCCTGTGCTGTTAGATGGTGGGTTGTCTGTGCTGGTCTCAGGAGGGTTGTCGGTTACTGCGGCCCTTTGATGTTAGATGGTGTGTTGTCTGTGCTGGTCTCACGAGGTCTGTCTGTGACTGCAATCCTGTTCTGGTAGATGGTGTGTGGTCTGTTCTGGTGTCAGGTGGGTTGTCGGTGACTGCGGCCCTGTGCTGTTAGATGGTGGGTTGTCTGTGCTGGTCTCAAGAGGGTTTTCTGTGACTGCGGTCCTGTGCTGGTAGATGATAGGTTGTCTGTGCTGGTCTCAGGAGGGTTTTCTGTGACTGTGGCCCTGTGCTGGTAGATGATGGGTTGTCTGTACTGGTGTCAGGCGGGTTTTCTGTGACTGCGGCCCTGTGCTGTTAGATGGTGGGTTGTCTGTGCTGGTCTCAGGAGGGTTGTCGGTGACTGCGGCTCTGTGCTGTTAGATAGTTGGTTGTCTGTGCTGGTGTCATGCGGGTTTTCTGTGACTGCGGCCCTGTGCTGTTAGATGGTGGGTTGTCTGTGCTGGTCTCAGGAGGGTTTTCTGTGACTGCGGTCCTGTGCTGGTAGATGATGGGTTGTCTGTGCTGGTCTCAGGAGGGTTTTCTGTGACTGTGGCCCTGTGCTGGTAGATGATGGGTTGTCTGTGCTGGTGTCAGGCGGGTTTTCTGTGACTGTGGCCCTGTGCTGTTAGATGATGGGTTGTCTGTGCTGGTGTCAGGCGGGTTTTCTGTGACTGCGGCCCTGTGCTGGTAGATGATGGGTTGTCTGTGCTGGTGTCAGGCGGGTTTTCTGTGACTGCGGCCCTGTGCTGTTAGATGGTGGGTTGTCTGTGCTGGTCTCAGGAGGGTTGTCGGTGACTGCGGCTCTGTGCTGTTAGATGGTGGGTTGTCTGTGCTGGTGTCAGGCGGGTTTTCTGTGACTGCGGCCCTGGGCTGTTAGATGGTGGGTTGTCTGTGCTGGTCTCAGGAGGGTTGTCGGTGACTGCGGCCCTTTGATGTTAGATGGTGTGTTGTCTGTGCTGGTCTCACGAGGGCTGTCTGTGACTGCGGTCCTGTTCTGGTAGATGGTGTGTGGTCTGTTCTGGTGTCAGGTGGGTTGTCGGTGACTGCGGCCCTGTGCTGTTAGATGGTGGGTTGTCTGTGCTGGTCTCAAGAGGGTTTTCTGTGACTGCGGTCCTGTGCTAGTGGATGATGGGTTGTCTGTGCTGGTCTCAGGAGGGTTTTCTGTGACTGTGGCCCTGTGCTGGTAGATGATGGGTTGTCTGTACTGGTGTCAGGCGGGTTTTCTGTGACTGCGGCCCTGTGCTGTTATATGGTGGGTTGTCTGTGCTGGTCTCAGGAGGGTTGTCGGTGACTGCGGCTCTGTGCTGTTAGATGGTGGGTTGTCTGTGCTGGTGTCAGGCGGGTTTTCTGTGACTGCGGCCCTGTGCTGATAGATAGTGGGTTGTCTGTGCTGGTCTCAGGAGGGTTTTCTGTGACTGCGGTCCTGTGCTGGTAGATGATGGGTTGTCTGTGCTGGTCTCAGGAGGGTTTTCTGTGACTGTGGCCCTGTGCTGGTAGATGGTGGGTTGTCTGTTCTGGTGTCAGTTGGGTTGTCGGTGACTGCGGCCCTGTGCTGTTAGATGGTGGGTTGTCTGTGCTGGTCTCAGGAGGGTTTTCTGTGACTGCGGTCCTGTGCTGGTAGATGATGGGTTGTCTGTGCTGGTCTCAGTAGGGTTTTTTGTGACTGTGGCCCTGTGCTGGTAGATGATGGGTTGTCTGTGCTGGTGTCAGGCGGGTTTTCTGTGACTGCGGCCCTGTGCTGTTAGATGGTGGGTTGTCTGTGCTGGTCTCAGGAGGGTTTTCTGTGACTGTGGCCCTGTGCTGGTAGATGATGGGTTGTCTGTGCTGGTGTCAGGCGGGTTTTTTTGTGACTGCGGCCCTGTGCTGTTAGATGGTGGGTTGTCTGTGCTGGTCTCAGGAGGGTTTTCTGTGACTGTGGCCCTGTGCTGGTAGATGATGGGTTGTCTGTCCTGGTCTAAGGAGGGTTGTCGGTGACTGCGGCTCTGTGCTGTTAGATGGTGGGTTGTCTGTGCGGGTGTCAGGCGGGTTTTCTGTGACTGCGGCCCTGTGCTGTTAGATGGTGGGTTGTCTGTGCTGGTCTCAGGAGGGTTGTCGGTGACTGCGGCCCTTTGATGTTAGATGGTGTGTTGTCTGTGCTAGTCTCACGAGGGCTGTCTGTGACTGCGGTCCTGTTCTGGTAGATGGTGTGTGGTCTGTTCTGGTGTCAGGTGGGTTGTCGGTGACTGCGGCCCTGTGCTGTTAGATGGTGGGTTGTCTGTGCTGGTCTCAGGAGGGTTTTCTGTGACTGCGGTCCTGTGCTGGTAGATGATGGGTTGTCTGTGCTGGTCTCAGGAGGGTTTTCTGTGACTGTGGCCCTGTGCTGGTAGATGATGGGTTGTCTGTACTGGTGTCAGGCGGGTTTTCTGTGACTGCGGCCCTGTGCTGTTAGATGGTGGGTTGTCTGTGCTGGTCTCAGGAGGGTTGTCGGTGACTGCGGCTCTGTGCTGTTAGATGGTGGGTTGTCTGTGCTGGTGTCAGGCGGGTTTTCTGTGACTGCGGCCCTGTGCTGTTAGATGGTGGGTTGTCTGTGCTGCTCTCAGGAGGGTTGTCGGTGATTGCGGCTCTGTGCTGTTAGATGGTGGGTTGTCTGTGCTGGTGTCAGGCGGGTTTTCTGTGACTGCGGCCCTGTGCTGTTAGATGGTGGGTTGTCTGTGCTGGTCTCAGGAGGGTTGTCGGTGACTGCGGCCCTTTGATGTTAGATGGTGTGTTGTCTGTGCTGGTCTCACGAGGGCTGTCTGTGACTGCGGTCCTGTTCTGGTAGATGGTGTGTGGTCTGTTCTGGTGTCAGGTGGGTTGTCGGTGACTGCGGCCCTGTGCTGTTAGATGGTGGGTTGTCTGTGCTGGTCTCAAGAGGGTTTTCTGTGACTGCGGTCCTGTGCTGGTAGATGATGGGTTGTCTGTGCTGGTCTCAGGAGGGTTTTCTGTGACTGTGGCCCTGTGCTGGTAGATGATGGGTTGTCTGTACTGGTGTCAGGCGGGTTTTCTGTGACTGCGGTCCTGTGCTGGTAGATGATGGGTTGTCTGTGCTGACCTCAGGAGGGTTTTCTGTGACTGTGGCCCTGTCCTGGTAGATGATGGGTTGTCTGTACTGGTGTCAGGCGGGTTTTCTGTGACTGCGGCCCTGTGCTGTTAGATGGTGGGTTGTCTGTGCTGGTCTCAGGAGGGTTGTCGGTGACTGCGGCCCTTTGATGTTAGATGGTGTGTTGTCTGTGCTGGTCTCACGAGGGCTGTCTGTGACTGCGGTCCTGTTCTGGTAGATTTTGTGTGGTCTGTTCTGGTGTCAGGTGGGTTGTCGGTGACTGCGGCCCTGTGCTGTTAGATGGTGTGTTGTCTGTGCTGGTCTCACGAGGGCTGTCTGTGACTGCGGTCCTGTTCTGGTAGATGGTGTGTGGTCTGTTCTGGTGTCAGGTGGGTTGTCGGTGACTGCGGCCCTGTGCCGTTAGATGGTGGGTTTTCTGTGCTGGTCTCAGGAGGGTTTTCTGTGACTGCGGTCATGTGCTGGTAGATGATGGGTTGTCTGTGCTGGTCTCAGGAGGGTTTTCTGTGACTGTGGCCCTGTGCTGGTAGATGATGGGTTGTCTATGCTGGTGTCAGGCGGGTTTTCTGTGACTGCGGCCCTGTGCTGTTAGATGGTGGGTTGTCTGTGCTGGTCTCAGGAGGGTTTTCTGTGACTGTGGCCCTGTGCTGGTAGATGATGGGTTGTCTGTGCTGGTGTCAGGCGGGTTTTCTGTGACTGCGGCCCTGTGCTGTTAGATGGTGGGTTGTCTGTGCTGGTCTCAGGAGGGTTTTCTGTGACTGTGGCCCTGTGCTGGTAGATGATGGGTTGTCTGTACTGGTGTCAGGCGGGTTTTCTGTGACTGCAGCCCTGTGCTGTTAGATGGTGGGTTGTCTGTGCTGGTCTCAGGAGGGTTTTCTGTGACTGTGGCCCTGTGATGTTAGATGGTGGGTTGTCTGTGCTGGTCTCAGGAGGGTTTTCTGTGACTGTGGCCCTGTGCTGTTAGATGGTGGGTTGTCTGTGCTGGTCTCAGGAGGGTTTTCTGAGACTGTGGCCCTGTGCTGGTAGATGATGGGTTGTCTGTACTGGTGTCAGGCGGGTTTTCTGTGACTGCGGCCCTGTGCTGTTAGATGGTGGGTTGTCTGTGCTGGTCTCAGGAGGGTTTTCTGTGACTGTGGCCCTGTGCTGTTAGATGGTGGGTTGTCTGTGCTGGTCTCAGGAGGGTTTTCTGTGACTGTGGCCCTGTGCTAGTAGATGATGGGTTGTCTGTACTGGTGTCAGGCGGGTTTTCTGTGACTGCGGCCCTGTGCTGTTAGATGGTGGGTTGTCTGTGCTGGTCTCAGGAGGGTTTTCTGTGACTGTGGCCCTGTGCTGGTAGATGATGGGTTGTCTGTACTGGTGTCAGGCGGGTTTTCTGTGACTGCGGCCCTGTGCTGTTAGATGGTGGGTTGTCTGTGCTGGTCTCAGGAGGGTTGTCGGTGACTGCGGCCCTTTGATGTTAGATGGTGTGTTGTCCGTGCTGGTCTCACGAGGGCTGTCTGTGACTGCGGTCCTGTTCTGGTAGATGATGGGTTGTCTGTGCTGGTCTCAGGAGGGTTTTCTGTGACTGCGGTCCTGTGCTGGTAGATGATGGGTTGTCTGTGCTGGTCTCAGGAGGGTTTTCTGTGACTTTGGCCCTGTGCTGGTAGATGATGGGTTGTCTGTACTGGTGTCAGGCGGGTTTTCTGTGACTGCGGCCCTGTGCTGTTAGATGGTGGGTTGTCTGTGCTGGTCTCAGGAGGGTTGTCGGTGACTGCGGCTCTGTGCTGTTAGATGGTGGGTTGTCTGTGCTGGTGTCAGGCGGGTTTTCTGTAACTGCGGCCCTGTGCTGTTAGATGGTGGGTTGTCTGTGCTGGTGTCAGGAGGGTTGTCGGTGACTGCGGCCCTTTGATGTTAGATGGTGTGTTGTCTGTGCTGGTCTCACGAGGGCTGTCTGTGACTGCGGTCCTGTTCTGGTAGATGGTGTGTGGTCTGTTCTGGTGTCAGGTGGGTTGTCGGTGACTGCGGCCCTGTGCTGTTAGATGGTGGGTTGTCTGTGCTGGTCTCAAAAGGGTTTTCTGTGACTGCGGTCCTGTGCTGGTAGATGATGGGTTGTCTGTGCTGGTCTCAGGAGGGTTTTCTGTGACTGTGGCCCTGTGCTGGTAGATGATGGGTTGTCTGTACTGGTGTCAGGCGGGTTTTCTGTGACTGCGGTCCTGTGCTGCTAGATGATGGGTTGTCTGTGCTGGTCTCAGGAGGGTTTTCTGTGACTGTGGCCCTGTGCTGGTAGATGATGGGTTGTCTGTACTGGTGTCAGGCGGGTTTTCTGTGACTGCGGCCCTGTGCTGTTCGATGGTGGGTTGTCTGTGCTGGTCTCAGGAGGGTTGTCGGTGACTGCGGCCCTTTGATGTTAGATGGTGTGTTGTCTGTGCTGGTCTCACGAGGGCTGTCTGTGACTGCGGTCCTGTTCTGGTAGATTTTGTGTGGTCTGTTCTGGTGTCAGGTGGGTTGTCGGTGACTGCGGCCCTGTGCTGTTAGATGGTGGGTTGTCTGTGCTGGTCTCACGAGGGCTGTCTGTGACTGCGGTCCTGTTCTGGTAGATGGTGTGTGGTCTGTTCTGGTGTCAGGTGGGTTGTCGGTGACTGCGGCCCTGTGCTGTTAGATGGTGGGTTGTCTGTGCTGGTCTCAAGAGGGTTTTCTGTGACTGCGGTCCTGTGCTGGTAGATGATGGGTTGTCTGTGCTGGTCTCAGGAGGGTTTTCTGTGACTGTGGCCCTGTGCTGGTAGATGATGGGTTGTCTGTACTGGTGTCAGGCGGGTTTTCTGTGACTGCGGTCCTGTGCTGGTAGATGATGGGTTGTCTGTGCTGGTCTCAGGAGGGTTTTCTGTGACTGTGGCCCTGTGCTGGTAGATGATGGGTTGTCTGTACTGGTGTCAGGCGGGTTTTCTGTGACTGCGGCCCTGTGCTGTTAGATGGTGGGTTGTCTGTGCTGGTCTCAGGAGGGTTGTCGGTGACTGCGGCCCTTTGATGTTAGATGGTGTGTTGTCTGTGCTGGTCTCACGAGGGCTGTCTGTGACTGCGGTCCTGTTCTGGTAGATGGTGTGTGGTCTGTTCTGGTGTCAGGTGGGTTGTCGGTGACTGCGGCCCTGTGCTGTTAGATGGTGGGTTTTCTGTGCTGGTCTCAGGAAGTTTTTCTGTGACTGCGGTCCTGTGCTGGTAGATGATGGGTTGTCTGTGCTTGTCTCAGGAGGGTTTTCTGTGACTGTGGCCCTGTGCTGGTAGATGATGGGTTGTCTATGCTGGTGTCAGGCGGGTTTTCTGTGACTGCGGCCCTGTGCTGTTAGATGGTGGGTTGTCTGTGCTGGTCTCAGGAGGGTTGTCGGTGACTGCGGCTCTGTGCTGTTAGATGGTGGGTTGTCTGTGCTGGTGTCAGGCGGGTTTTCTGTGACTGTGGCCCTGTGTTGTTAGATGATGGGTTGTCTGTGCTGGTCTCAGGAGGGTTTTCTGTGACTGTGGCCCTGTGCTGTTAGATGGTGGGTTGTATGTGCTGGTCTCAGGAGGGTTTTCTGTGACTGTGGCCCTGTGCTGGTAGATGATGGGTTGTCTGTACTGGTGTCAGGCGGGTTTTCTGTGACTGCGGCCCTGTGCTGTTAGAAGGTGGGTTGTCTGTGCTGGTCTCAGGAGGGTTTTCTGTGACTGTGGCCCTGTGCTGTTAGATGGTGGGTTGTCTGTGCTGGTCTCAGGAGGGTTTTCTGTGACTGTGGCCCTGTGCTAGTAGATGATGGGTTGTCTGTACTGGTGTCAGGCGGGTTTTCTGTGACTGCGGCCCTGTGCTGTTAGATGGTAGGTTGTCTGTGCTGGTCTCAGGAGGGTTTTCTGTTACTGTGGCCCTGTGCTGATAGATGATGGGTTGTCTGTACTGGTGTCAGGCGGGTTTTCTGTGACTGCGGTCCTGTGCTGTTAGATGGTGGGTTGTCTGTGCTGGTCTCAGGAGGGTTGTCGGTGACTGCGGCTCTGTGCTGTTAGATGGTGGGTTGTCTGTGCTGGTGTCAGGCGGGTTTTCTGTGACTACGTCCCTGTGCTGTTAGATTGTGGGTTGTCTGTGCTGGTCTCAGGAGGGTTGTCGGTGACTGCGGCCCTTTGATGTTAGATGGTGTGTTGTCTGTGCTGGTCTCACGAGGGCTGTCTGTGACTGCGGTCCTGTTCTGGTAGATGGTGTGTGGTCTGTTTTGGTGTCAGGTGGGTTGTCGGTGACTGCGGCCCTGTGCTGTTAGAAGGTGGGTTGTCTGTGCTGGTCTCAGGAGGGTTTTCTGTGACTGCGGTCTTGTGCTGGTAGATGATGGGTTGTCTGTGCTGGTCTCAGGAGGGTTTTCTGTGACTGTGGCCCTGTGCTGGTAGATGATGGGTTGTCTGTACTGGTGTCAGGCGGGTTTTCTGTGACTGCGGCCCTGTGCTGTTTGATGGTGGGTTGTCTGTGCTGGTCTCAGGAGGGTTGTCGGTGACTGCGGCTCTGTGCTGTTAGATGATGGGTTGTCTGTGCTGGTCTCAGGAGGGTTTTCTGTGACTGTGGCCCTGTGCTGGTAGATGATGGGTTGTCTGTACTGGTGTCAGGCGGGTTTTCTGTGACTGCGGCCCTGTGCTGTTAGATGGTGGGTTGTCTGTGCTGGTCTCAGGAGGGTTGTCGGTGACTGCGGCTCTGTGCTGTTAGATGGTGGGTTGTCTGTACTGGTGTCAGGCGGGTTTTCTGTGACTGCGGCCCTGTGCTGTTAGATGGTGGGTTGTCTGTGCTGGTGTCAGGAGGGTTGTCGGTGACTGCGGCCCTTTGATGTTAGATGGTGTGTTGTCTGTGCTGGTCTTACGAGGGCTGTCTGTGACTGCGGTCCTGTTCTGGTAGATGGTGTGTGGTCTGTTCTGGTGTCAGGTGGGTTGTCGGTGACTGCGGCCCTGTGCTGTTAGATGGTGGGTTGTCTGTGCTGGTCTCAGGAGGGTTTTCTGTGACTGTGGCCCTGTGCTGGTAGATGATGGGTTGTCTGTGCAGGTGTCAGGCGGGTTTTCTGTGACTGCGGCCCTGTGCTGTTAGATGGTGGGTTGTCTGTGCTGGTCTCAGGAGGGTTTTCTGTGACTGTGGCCCTGTGCTGGTAGATGATGTGTTGTCTGTACTGGTGTCAGGCGGGTTTTCTTTGACTGCAGCCCTGTGCTGTTAGATGGTGGGTTGTCTGTGCTGGTCTCAGGAGGGTTTTCTGTGACTGAAAACTGTGCTGTTAGATGGTGGGTTGTCTGTGCTGGTCTCAGGAGGGTTTTCTGTGACTGTGGCCCTGTGCTGTTAGATGGTGCGTTGTCTGTGCTGGTCTCAGGAGGGTTTTCTGTGACTGTGGCCCTGTGCTGGTAGATGATGGGTTGTCTGTACTGGTGTCAGGCGGGTTTTCTGTGACTGCGGTCCTTTGCTGTTAGATGGTGGGTTGTCTGTGCTGGTCTCAGGAGGGTTTTCTGTGACTGTGGCCCTGTGCTGTTAGATGGTAGGTTGTCTGTGCTGGTCTCAGGAGGGTTTTCTGTGACTGTGGCCCTGTGCTAGTAGATGATGGGTTGTCTGTACTGGTGTCAGGCGGGTTTTCTGTGACTGCGGCCCTGTGCTGTTAGATAGTGGGTTGTCTGTGCTGGTCTCAGGAGGGTTTTCTGTGACTGCGGCTCTGTGCTGTTAGATGGTGGGTTGTCTGTGCTGGTGTCAGGTGGGTTGTCGGTGACTGCGGCTCTGTGCTGTTAGATGGTGGGTTGTCTGTGCTGGTGTCAGGCGGGTTTTCTGTGACTGCGGCCCTGTGCTGTTAGATGGTGGGTTGTCTGTGCTGGTGTCAGGAGGGTTGTCGGTGACTGCGGCCCTTTGATGTTCGATGGTGTGTTGTCTGTGCTGGTCTCATGAGGGCTGTCTGTGACTGCGGTGTTGTTCTGGTAGATGGTGTGTGGTCTGTTCTGGTGTCAGGTGGGTTGTCGGTGACTGCGGCCCTGTGCTGTTAGATGGTGGGTTGTCTGTGCTGGTCTCAGGAGGGTTTTCTGTGACTGCGGTCCTGTGCTGGTAGATGATGGGTTGTCTGTGCTGGTCTCAGGAGGGTTTTCTGTGACTGTGGCCCTGTGCTGGTAGATGATGGGTTGTCTGTACTGGTGTCAGGCGGGTTTTCTGTGACTGCGGCCCTGTGCTGTTAGATGGTGGGTTGTCTGTGCTGGTCTCAGGAGGGTTGTCGGTGACTGCGGCTCTGTGCTGTTAGATGGTGGGTTGTCTGTGCTGGTGTCAGGCGGGTTTTCTGTGACTGCGGCCCTGTGCTGTTAGATGGTGGGTTGTCTGTGCTGGTGTCAGGAGGGTTGTCGGTGACTGCGGCCCTTTGATGTTCGATGGTGTGTTGTCTGTGCTGGTCTCACGAGGGCTGTCTGTGACTGCGGTCCTGTTCTGGTAGATGGTGTGTGGTCTGTTCTGGTGTCAGGTGGGTTGTCGGTGACTGCGGCCCTGTGCTGTTAGATGGTGGGTTGTCTGTGCTGGTCTCAGGAGGGTTTTCTGTGACTGCGGTCCTGTGCTGGTAGATGATGGGTTGTCTGTGCTGGTCTCAGGAGGGTTTTCTGTGACTGTGGCCCTGTGCTGGTAGATGATGGGTTGTCTGTACTGGTGTCAGGCGGGTTTTCTGTGACTCCGGCCCTGTGCTGTTAGATGGTGGGTTGTCTGTGCTGGTCTCAGGAGGGTTGTCGGTGACTGCGGCTCTGTGCTGTTAGATGGTGGGTTGTCTGTGCTGGTGTCAGGCGGGTTTTCTGTGACTGTGGCCCTGTGCTGTTAGATGGTGGGTTGTCTGTGCTGGTGTCAGGCGGGTTTTCTGTGACTGCGGCCCTGTGCTGTTAGATGGTGGGTTGTCTGTGCGGGTGTCAGGTGGGTTGTCGGTGACTGCGGCTCTGTGCTGTTAGATGGTGGGTTGTCTGTGCTGGTGTCAGGCGGGTTTTCTGTGACTGCGGCCCTGTGCTGTTAGATGGTGGGTTGTCTGTGCTGGTGTCAGGCGGGTTTTCTGTGACTGCGGCCCTGTGCTGTTAGATGGTGGGTTGTCTGTGCTGGTGTCAGAAGGGTTGTCGGTGACTGCGGCCCTTTGATGTTCGATGGTGTGTTGTCTGTGCTGGTCTCACGAGGGCTGTCTGTGACTGCGGTCCTGTTCTGGTAGATGGTGTGTGGTCTGTTCTGGTGTCAGGTGGGTTTTCGGTGACTGCGGCCCTGTGCTGTTAGATGGTGGGTTGTCTGTGCTGGTCTCAGGAGGGTTTTCTGTGACTGCGGTCCTGTGCTGGTAGATGATGGGTTGTCTGTGCTGGTCTCAGGAGGGTTTTCTGTGACTGTGGCCCTGTGCTGGTAGATGATGGGTTGTCTGTACTGGTGTCAGGCGGGTTTTCTGTGACTGCGGCCCTGTGCTGTTAGATGGTGGGTTGTCTGTGCTGGTCTCAGGAGGGTTGTCGGTGACTGCGGCTCTGTGCTGTTAGATGGTGGGTTGTCTGTGCTGGTGTCAGGCGGGTTTTCTGTGACTGCGGCCCTGTGCTGTTAGATGGTGGGTTGTCTGTGCTGCTCTCAGGAGGGTTGTCGGTGATTGCGGCTCTGTGCTGTTAGATGGTGGGTTGTCTGTGCTGGTGTCAGGCGGGTTTTCTGTGACTGCGGCCCTGTGCTGTTAGATGGTGGGTTGTCTGTGCTGGTCTCAGGAGGGTAGTCGGTGACTGCGGCCCTTTGATGTTAGATGGTGTGTTGTCTGTGCTGGTCTCACGAGGGCTGTCTGTGACTGCGGTCCTGTTCTGGTAGATGGTGTGTGGTCTGTTCTGGTGTCAGGTGGGTTGTCGGTGACTGCGGCCCTGTGCTGTTAGATGGTGGGTTGTCTGTGCTGGTCTCAAGAGGGTTTTCTGTGACTGCGGTCCTGTGCTGGTAGATGATGGGTTGTCTGTGCTGGTCTCAGGAGGGTTTTCTGTGACTGTGGCCCTGTGCTGGTAGATGATGGGTTGTCTGTACTGGTGTCAGGCGGGTTTTCTGTGACTGCGGTCCTGTGCTGGTAGATGATGGGTTGTCTGTGCTGATCTCAGGAGGGTTTTCTGTGACTGTGGCCCTGTCCTGGTAGATGATGGGTTGTCTGTACTGGTGTCAGGCGGGTTTTCTGTGACTGCGGCCCTGTGCTGTTAGATGGTGGGTTGTCTGTGCTGGTCTCAGGAGGGTTGTCGGTGACTGCGGCCCTTTGATGTTAGATGGTGTGTTGTCTGTGCTGGTCTCACGAGGGCTGTCTGTGACTGTGGTCCTGTTCTGGTAGATTTTGTGTGGTCTGTTCTGGTGTCAGGTGGGTTGTCGGTGACTGCGGCCCTGTGCTGTTAGATGGTGTGTTGTCTGTGCTGGTCTCACGAGGGCTGTCTGTGACTGCGGTCCTGTTCTGGTAGATGGTGTGTGGTCTGTTCTGGTGTCAGGTGGGTTGTCGGTGACTGCGGCCCTGTGCCGTTAGATGGTGGGTTTTCTGTGCTGGTCTCAGGAGGGTTTTCTGTGACTGCGGTCCTGTGCTGGTAGATGATGGGTTGTCTGTGCTGGTCTCAGGAGGGTTTTCTGTGACTGTGGCCCTGTGCTGGTAGATGATGGGTTGTCTATGCTGGTGTCAGGCGGGTTTTCTGTGACTGCGGCCCTGTGCTGTTAGATGGTGGGTTGTCTGTGCTGGTCTCAGGAGGGTTTTCTGTGACTGTGGCCCTGTGCTGGTAGATGATGGGTTGTCTGTGCTGGTGTCAGGCGGGTTTTCTGTGACTGCGGCCCTGTGCTGTTAGATGGTGGGTTGTCTGTGCTGGTCTCAGGAGGGTTTTCTGTGACTGTGGCCCTGTGCTGGTAGATGATGGGTTGTCTGTACTGGTGTCAGGCGGGTTTTCTGTGACTGCAGCCCTGTGCTGTTAGATGGTGGGTTGTCTGTGCTGGTCTCAGGAGGGTTTTCTGTGACTGTGGCCCTGTGATGTTAGATGGTGGGTTGTCTGTGCTGGTCTCAGGAGGGTTTTCTGTGACTGTGGCCCTGTGCTGTTAGATGGTGGGTTGTCTGTGCTGGTCTCAGGAGGGTTTTCTGAGACTGTGGCCCTGTGCTGGTAGATGATGGGTTGTCTGTACTGGTGTCAGGCGGGTTTTCTGTGACTGCGGCCCTGTGCTGTTAGATGGTGGGTTGTCTGTGCTGGTCTCAGGAGGGTTTTCTGTGACTGTGGCCCTGTGCTGTTAGATGGTGGGTTGTCTGTGCTGGTCTCAGGAGGGTTTTCTGTGACTGTGGCCCTGTGCTAGTAGATGATGGGTTGTCTGTACTGGTGTCAGGCGGGTTTTCTGTGACTGCGGCCCTGTGCTGTTAGATGGTGGGTTGTCTGTGCTGGTCTCAGGAGGGTTTTCTGTGACTGTGGCCCTGTGCTGGTAGATGATGGGTTGTCTGTACTGGTGTCAGGCGGGTTTTCTGTGACTGCGGCCCTGTGCTGTTAGATGGTGGGTTGTCTGTGCTGGTCTCAGGAGGGTTGTCGGTGACTGCGGCCCTTTGATGTTAGATGGTGTGTTGTCCGTGCTGGTCTCACGAGGGCTGTCTGTGACTGCGGTCCTGTTCTGGTAGATGATGGGTTGTCTGTGCTGGTCTCAGGAGGGTTTTCTGTGACTGCGGTCCTGTGCTGGTAGATGATGGGTTGTCTGTGCTGGTCTCAGGAGGGTTTTCTGTGACTTTGGCCCTGTGCTGGTAGATGATGGGTTGTCTGTACTGGTGTCAGGCGGGTTTTCTGTGACTGCGGCCCTGTGCTGTTAGATGGTGGGTTGTCTGTGCTGGTCTCAGGAGGGTTGTCGGTGACTGCGGCTCTGTGCTGTTAGATGGTGGGTTGTCTGTGCTGGTGTCAGGCGGGTTTTCTGTGACTGCGGCCCTGTGCTGTTAGATGGTGGGTTGTCTGTGCTGGTGTCAGGAGGGTTGTCGGTGACTGCGGCCCTTTGATGTTAGATGGTGTGTTGTCTGTGCTGGTCTCACGAGGGCTGTCTGTGACTGCGGTCCTGTTCTGGTAGATGGTGTGTGGTCTGTTCTGGTGTCAGGTGGGTTGTCGGTGACTGCGGCCCTGTGCTGTTAGATGGTGGGTTGTCTGTGCTGGTCTCAAGAGGGTTTTCTGTGACTGCGGTCCTGTGCTGGTAGATGATGGGTTGTCTGTGCTGGTCTCAGGAGGGTTTTCTGTGACTGTGGCCCTGTGCTGGTAGATGATGGGTTGTCTGTACTGGTGTCAGGCGGGTTTTCTGTGACTGCGGTCCTGTGCTGGTAGATGATGGGTTGTCTGTGCTGGTCTCAGGAGGGTTTTCTGTGACTGTGGCCCTGTGCTGGTAGATGATGGGTTGTCTGTACTGGTGTCAGGCGGGTTTTCTGTGACTGCGGCCCTGTGCTGTTCGATGGTGGGTTGTCTGTGCTGGTCTCAGGAGGGTTGTCGGTGACTGCGGCCCTTTGATGTTAGATGGTGTGTTGTCTGTGCTGGTCTCACGAGGGCTGTCTGTGACTGCGGTCCTGTTCTGGTAGATTTTGTGTGGTCTGTTCTGGTAACAGGTGGGTTGTCGGTGACTGCGGCCCTGTGCTGTTAGATGGTGGGTTGTCTGTGCTGGTCTCACGAGGGCTGTCTGTGACTGCGGTCCTGTTCTGGTAGATGGTGTGTGGTCTGTTCTGGTGTCAGGTGGGTTGTCGGTGACTGCGGCCCTGTGCTGTTAGATGGTGGGTTGTCTGTGCTGGTCTCAAGAGGGTTTTCTGTGACTGCGGTCCTGTGCTGGTAGATGATGGGTTGTCTGTGCTGGTCTCAGGAGGGTTTTCTGTGACTGTGGCCCTGTGCTGGTAGATGATGGGTTGTCTGTACTGGTGTCAGGCGGGTTTTCTGTGACTGCGGTCCTGTGCTGGTAGATGATGGGTTGTCTGTGCTGGTCTCAGGAGGGTTTTCTGTGACTGTGGCCCTGTGCTGGTAGATGATGGGTTGTCTGTACTGGTGTCAGGCGGGTTTTCTGTGACTGCGGCCCTGTGCTGTTAGATGGTGGGTTGTCTGTGCTGGTCTCAGGAGGGTTGTCGGTGACTGCGGCCCTTTGATGTTAGATGGTGTGTTGTCTGTGCTGGTCTCACGAGGGCTGTCTGTGACTGCGGTCCTGTTCTGGTAGATGGTGTGTGGTCTGTTCTGGTGTCAGGTGGGTTGTCGGTGACTGCGGCCCTGTGCTGTTAGATGGTGGGTTTTCTGTGCTGGTCTCAGGAAGTTTTTCTGTGACTGCGGTCCTGTGCTGGTAGATGATGGGTTGTCTGTGCTTGTCTCAGGAGGGTTTTCTGTGACTGTGGCCCTGTGCTGGTAGATGATGGGTTGTCTATGCTGGTGTCAGGCGGGTTTTCTGTGACTGCGGCCCTGTGCTGTTAGATGGTGGGTTGTCTGTGCTGGTCTCAGGAGGGTTGTCGGTGACTGCGGCTCTGTGCTGTTAGATGGTGGGTTGTCTGTGCTGGTGTCAGGCGGGTTTTCTGTGACTGTGGCCCTGTGTTGTTAGATGATGGGTTGTCTGTGCTGGTCTCAGGAGGGTTTTCTGTGACTGTGGCCCTGTGCTGTTAGATGGTGGGTTGTCTGTGCTGGTCTCAGGAGGTTTTCTGTGACTGTGGCCCTGTGCTGGTAGATGATGGGTTGTCTGTACTGGTGTCAGGCGGGTTTTCTGTGACTGCGGCCCTGTGCTGTTAGAAGGTGGGTTGTCTGTGCTGGTCTCAGGAGGGTTTTCTGTGACTGTGGCCCTGTGCTGTTAGATGGTGGGTTGTCTGTGCTGGTCTCAGGAGGGTTTTCTGTGACTGTGGCCCTGTGCTAGTAGATGATGGGTTGTCTGTACTGGTGTCAGGCGGGTTTTCTGTGACTGCGGCCCTGTGCTGTTAGATGGTAGGTTGTCTGTGCTGGTCTCAGGAGGGTTTTCTGTTACTGTGGCCCTGTGCTGGTAGATGATGGGTTGTCTGTACTGGTGTCAGGCGGGTTTTCTGTGACTGCGGCCCTGTGCTGTTAGATGGTGGGTTGTCTGTGCTGGTCTCAGGAGGGTTGTCGGTGACTGCGGCTCTGTGCTGTTAGATGGTGGGTTGTCTGTGCTGGTGTCAGGCGGGTTTTCTGTGACTGCGTCCCTGTGCTGTTAGATTGTGGGTTGTCTGTGCTGGTCTCAGGAGGGTTGTCGGTGACTGCGGCCCTTTGATGTTAGATGGTGTGTTGTCTGTGCTGGTCTCACGAGGGCTGTCTGTGACTGCGGTCCTGTTCTGGTAGATGGTGTGTGGTCTGTTCTGGTGTCAGGTGGGTTGTCGGTGACTGCGGCCCTGTGCTGTTAGATGGTGGGTTGTCTGTGCTGGTCTCAGGAGGGTTTTCTGTGACTGCGGTCTTGTGCTGGTAGATGATAAGTTGTCTGTGCTGGTCTCAGGAGGGTTTTCTGTGACTGTGGCCCTGTGCTGGTAGATGATGGGTTGTCTGTACTGGTGTCAGGCGGGTTTTCTGTGACTGCGGCCCTGTGCTGTTTGATGGTGGGTTGTCTGTGCTGGTCTCAGGAGGGTTGTCGGTGACTGCGGCTCTGTGCTGTTAGATGATGGGTTGTCTGTGCTGGTCTCAGGAGGGTTTTCTGTGACTGTGGCCCTGTGCTGGTAGATGATGGGTTGTCTGTACTGGTGTCAGGCGGGTTTTCTGTGACTGCGGCCCTGTGCTGTTAGATGGTGGGTTGTCTGTGCTGGTCTCAGGAGGGTTGTCGGTGACTGCGGCTCTGTGCTGTTAGATGGTGGGTTGTCTGTACTGGTGTCAGGCGGGTTTTCTGTGACTGCGGCCCTGTGCTGTTAGATGGTGGGTTGTCTGTGCTGGTGTCAGGAGGGTTGTCGGTGACTGCGGCCCTTTGATGTTAGATGGTGTGTTGTCTGTGCTGGTCTTACGAGGGCTGTCTGTGACTACGGTCCTGTTCTGGTAGATGGTGTGTGGTCTGTTCTGGTGTCAGGTGGGTTGTCGGTGACTGCGGCCCTGTGCTGTTAGATGGTGGGTTGTCTGTGCTGGTCTCAGGAGGGTTTTCTGTGACTGTGGCCCTGTGCTGGTAGATGATGGGTTGTCTGTGCTGGTGTCAGGCGGGTTTTCTGTGACTGCGGCCCTGTGCTGTTAGATGGTGGGTTGTCTGTGCTGGTCTCAGGAGGGTTTTCTGTGACTGTGGCCCTGTGCTGGTAGATGATGGGTTGTCTGTACTGGTGTCAGGCGGGTTTTCTGTGACTGCAGCCCTGTGCTGTTAGATGGTGGGTTGTCTGTGCTGGTCTCAGGAGGGTTTTCTGTGACTGAAAACTGTGCTGTTAGATGGTGGGTTGTCTGTGCTGGTCTCAGGAGGGTTTTCTGTGACTGTGGCCCTGTGCTGTTAGATGGTGGGTTGTCTGTGCTGGTCTCAGGAGGGTTTTCTGTGACTGTGGCCCTGTGCTGGTAGATGATGGGTTGTCTGTACTGGTGTCAGGCGGGTTTTCTGTGACTGCGGTCCTTTGCTGTTAGATGGTGGGTTGTCTGTGCTGGTCTCAGGAGGGTTTTCTGTGACTGTGGCCCTGTGCTGTTAGATGGTAGGTTGTCTGTGCTGGTCTCAGGAGGGTTTTCTGTGACTGTGGCCCTGTGCTAGTAGATGATGGGTTGTCTGTACTGGTGTCAGGCGGGTTTTCTGTGACTGCGGCCCTGTGCTGTTAGATAGTGGGTTGTCTGTGCTGGTCTCAGGAGGGTTTTCTGTGACTGCGGCTCTGTGCTGTTAGATGGTGGGTTGTCTGTGCTGGTGTCAGGTGGGTTGTCGGTGACTGCGGCTCTGTGCTGTTAGATGGTGGGTTGTCTGTGCTGGTGTCAGGCGGGTTTTCTGTGACTGCGGCCCTGTGCTGTTAGATGGTGGGTTGTCTGTGCTGGTGTCAGGAGGGTTGTCGGTGACTGCGGCCCTTTGATGTTCGATGGTGTGTTGTCTGTGCTGGTCTCACGAGGGCTGTCTGTGACTGCGGTGTTGTTCTGGTAGATGGTGTGTGGTCTGTTCTGGTGTCAGGTGGGTTGTCGGTGACTGCGGCCCTGTGCTGTTAGATGGTGGGTTGTCTGTGCTGGTCTCAGGAGGGTTTTCTGTGACTGCGGTCCTGTGCTGGTAGATGATGGGTTGTCTGTGCTGGTCTCAGGAGGGTTTTCTGTGACTGTGGCCCTGTGCTGGTAGATGATGGGTTGTCTGTACTGGTGTCAGGCGGGTTTTCTGTGACTGCGGCCCTGTGCTGTTAGATGGTGGGTTGTCTGTGCTGGTCTCAGGAGGGTTGTCGGTGACTGCGGCTCTGTGCTGTTAGATGGTGGCTTGTCTGTGCTGGTGTCAGGCGGGTTTTCTGTGACTGCGGCCCTGTGCTGTTAGATGGTGGGTTGTCTGTGCTGGTGTCAGGAGGGTTGTCGGTGACTGCGGCCCTTTGATGTTCGATGGTGTGTTGTCTGTGCTGGTCTCACGAGGGCTGTCTGTGACTGCGGTCCTGTTCTGGTAGATGGTGTGTGGTCTGTTCTGGTGTCAGGTGGGTTGTCGGTGACTGCGGCCCTGTGCTGTTAGATGGTGGGTTGTCTGTGCTGGTCTCAGGAGGGTTTTCTGTGACTGCGGTCCTGTGCTGGTAGATGATGGGTTGTCTGTGCTGGTCTCAGGAGGGTTTTCTGTGACTGTGGCCCTGTGCTGGTAGATGATGGGTTGTCTGTACTGGTGTCAGGCGGGTTTTCTGTGACTCCGGCCCTGTGCTGTTAGATGGTGGGTTGTCTGTGCTGGTCTCAGGAGGGTTGTCGGTGACTGCGGCTCTGTGCTGTTAGATGGTGGGTTGTCTGTGCTGGTGTCAGGCGGGTTTTCTGTGACTGTGGCCCTGTGCTGTTAGATGATGGGTTGTCTGTGCTGGTCTCAGGAGGGTTTTCTGTGACTGTGGCCCTGTGCTGTTAGATGGTGGGTTGTCTGTGCTGGTCTCAGGAGGGTTTTCTGTGACTGTGGCCCTGTGCTGGTAGATGATGGGTTGTCTGTACTGGTGTCAGGCGGGTTTTCTGTGACTGCAGCCCTGTGCTGTTAGATGGTGGGTTGTCTGTGCTGGTCTCAGGAGGGTTGTCGGTGACTGCGGCCCTTTGATGTTAGATGGTGGGTTGTCTGTGCTGGTCTCAGGAGGGTTTTCTGTGACTGCGGCCCTGTGCTGTTAGATGGTGGGTTGTCTGTGCTGGTCTCAGGAGGGTTGTCGGTGACTGCGGCTCTGTGCTGTTAGATGGTGGGTTGTCTGTGCTGGTGTCAGGTGGGTTGTCGGTGAATGCGGCTCTGTGCTGTTAGATGGTGGGTTGTCTGTGCTGGTGTCAGGCGGGTTTTCTGTGACTGCGGCCCTGTGCTGTTAGATGGTGGGTTGTCTGTGCGGGTGTCAGGTGGGTTGTCGGTGACTGCGGCTCTGTGCTGTTAGATGGTGGGTTGTCTGTGCTGGTGTCAGGCGGGTTTTCTGTGACTGCGGCCCTGTGCTGTTAGATGGTGGGTTGTCTGTGCTGGTGTCAGGAGGGTTGTCGGTGACTGCGGCCCTTTGATGTTCGATGGTGTGTTGTCTGTGCTGGTCTCACGAGAGCTGTCTGTGACTGCGGTCCTGTTCTGTTAGATGGTGTGTGGTCTGTTCTGGTGTCAGGTGGGTTGTCGGTGACTGCGGCTCTGTGCTGTTAGATGGTGGCTTGCCTGTGCTGGTCTCAGGAGGGTTGTCGGTGACTGCGGCCCTTTGATGTTAGATGGTGGGTTGTCTGTGTTGGTCTCAGGAGGGTTTTCTGTGACTGCGGCCCTGTGCTGTTAGATGGTGGGTTGTCTGTGCTGGTCTCAGGAGGGTTGTCGGTTCCTGCGGCTCTGTGCTGTTAGATGGTGGGTTGTCTGTGCTGGTGTCAGGTGGGTTGTCGGTGACTGCGGCTCTTTGCTGTTAGATGGTGGGTTGTCTGTGCTGGTGTCAGGCGGGTTTTCTGTGACTGCGGCCCTGTGCTGTTAGATGGTGGGTTGTCTGTGCTGGTGTCAGGAGGGTTGTCGGTGACTGCGGCCCTTTGATGTTCGATGGTGTGTTGTCTGTGCTGGTCTCACGAGGGCTGTCTGTGACTGCGGTCCTGTTCTGGTAGATGGTGTGTGGTCTGTTCTGGTGTCAGGTGGGTTGTCTGTGACTGCGGCCCTGTGCTGTTAGATGGTGGGTTGTCTGTGCTGGTGTCAGGAGGGTTTTCTGTGACTGCGGTCCTGTGCTGGTAGATGATGGGTTGTCTGTGCTGGTCTCAGGAGGGTTTTCTGTGACTGTGGCCCTGTGCTGGTAGATGATGGGTTGTCTGTACTGGTGTCAGGCGGGTTTTCTGTGACTGCGGCCCTGTGCTGTTAGATGGTGGGTTGTCTGTGCTGGTCTCAGGTGGGTTGTCGGTGACTGCGGCTCTGTGCTGTTAGATGGTGGGTTGTCTGTACTGGTGTCAGGCGGGTTTTCTGTAACTGCGGCCCTGTGCTTCAGATGGTGGGTTGTCTGTGCTGGTGTCAGGAGAGTTGTCGGTGACTGCGGCCCTTTGATGTTAGATGGTGTGTTGTCTGTGCTGGTCTCACGAGGGCTGTCTGTGACTGCGGTCCTGTTCTGGTAGATGGTGTGTGGTCTGTTCTGGTGTCAGGTGGGTTGTCGGTGACTGCGGCCCTGTGCTGTTAGATGGTGGGTTGTCTGTGCTGGTCTCAGGAGGGTTTTCTGTGACTGCGGTCCTGTGCTGGTAGATGATGGGTTGTCTGTGCTAGTCTCAGGAGGGTTTTCTGTGACTGTGGCCCTGTGCTGGTAGATGATGGGTTGTCTGTACTGGTGTCAGGCGGGTTTTCTGTGACTCCGGCCCTGTGCTGTTAGATGGTGTGTTGTCTGTGCTGGTCTCAGGAGGGTTGTCGGTGACTGCGGCTCTGTGCTGTTAGATGGTGGGTTGTCTGTGCTGGTGTCAGGCGGGTTTTCTGTGACTGTGGCCCTGTGCTGTTAGATGATGGGTTGTCTGTGCTGGTCTCAGGAGGGTTTTCTGTGACTGTGGCCCTGTGCTGTTAGATGGTGGGTTGTCTGTGCTGGTCTCAGGAGGGTTTTCTGTGACTGTGGCCCTGTGCTGGTAGATGATAGGTTGTCTGTACTGGTGTCAGGCGGGTTTTCTGTGACTGCAGCCCTGTGCTGTTAGATGGTGGGTTGTCTGTGCTGGTCTCAGGAGGGTTTTCTGTGAATGTGGCCCTGTGCTGTTAGATGGTGGGTTGTCTGTGCTGGTCTCAGGAGGGTTTTCTGTGACTGTGGCCCTGTGCTGGTAGATGATGGGTTGTCTGTACTGGTGTCAGGCGGGTTTTCTGTGACTGCGGCCCTGTGCTGTTAGATGGTGGGTTGTCTGTGCTGGTCTCAGGAGGGTTTTCTGTGACTGTGGCCCTGTGCTGTTAGATTGTGGGTTGTCTGTGCTGGTTTTAGGAGGGTTTTCTGTGACTGTGGCCCTGTGCTAGTAGATGATGGGTTGTCTGTACTGGTGTCAGGCGGGTTTTCTGTGACTGCGGCCCTGTGCTGTTAGATGGTGGGTTGTCTGTGCTGGTCTGAGGAGGGTTTTCTGTGACTGTGGCCCTGTGCTGTTAGATGGTGGGTTGTCTGTGCTGGTCTCAGGAGGGTTGTCGGTGACTGCGGCTCTGTGCTGTTAGATAGTGGGTTGTCTGTGCTGGTGTCAGGCGGGTTTTCTATGACTGCGGCCCTGTGCTGTTAGATGGTGGGTTGTCTGTGCTGGTCTCAGGAGGGTTTTCTGTGACTGTGGCCCTGTGCTGGTAGATGATGGTTTGTCTGTGCTGGTGTCAGGCGGGTTTTCTGTGACTGCGGCCCTGTGCTGTTAGATGGTGGGTTGTCTGTGCTGGTCTCAGGAGGGTTTTCTGTGACTGTGGCCCTGTGCTGGTAGATGATGGGTTGTCTGTACTGGTGTCAGGCGGGTTTTCTGTGACTGCAGCCCTGTGCTGTTAGATGGTGGGTTGTCTGTGCTGGTCTCAGGAGGGTTTTCTGTGACTGAAAACTGTGCTGTTAGATGGTGGGTTGTCTGTGCTGGTCTCAGGAGGGTTTTCTGTGACTGTGGCCCTGTGCTGTTAGATGGTGGGTTGTCTGTGCTGGTCTCAGGAGGGTTTTCTGTGACTGTGGCCCTGTGCTGGTAGATGATGGGTTGTCTGTACTGGTGTCAGGCGGGTTTTCTGTGACTGCGGTCCTTTGCTGTTAGATGGTGGGTTGTCTGTGCTGGTCTCAGGAGGGTTTTCTGTGACTGTGGCCCTGTGCTGTTAGATGGTAGGTTGTCTGTGCTGGTCTCAGGAGGGTTTTCTGTGACTGTGGCCCTGTGCTAGTAGATGATGGGTTGTCTGTACTGGTGTCAGGCGGGTTTTCTGTGACTGCGGCCCTGTGCTGTTAGATAGTGGGTTGTCTGTGCTGGTCTCAGGAGGGTTTTCTGTGACTGCGGCTCTGTGCTGTTAGATGGTGGGTTGTCTGTGCTGGTGTCAGGTGGGTTGTCGGTGACTGCGGCTCTGTGCTGTTAGATGGTGGGTTGTCTGTGCTGGTGTCAGGCGGGTTTTCTGTGACTGCGGCCCTGTGCTGTTAGATGGTGGGTTGTCTGTGCTGGTGTCAGGAGGGTTGTCGGTGACTGCGGCCCTTTGATGTTCGATGGTGTGTTGTCTGTGCTGGTCTCACGAGGGCTGTCTGTGACTGCGGTGTTGTTCTGGTAGATGGTGTGTGGTCTGTTCTGGTGTCAGGTGGGTTGTCGGTGACTGCGGCCCTGTGCTGTTAGATGGTGGGTTGTCTGTGCTGGTCTCAGGAGGGTTTTCTGTGACTGCGGTCCTGTGCTGGTAGATGATGGGTTGTCTGTGCTGGTCTCAGGAGGGTTTTCTGTGACTGTGGCCCTGTGCTGGTAGATGATGGGTTGTCTGTACTGGTGTCAGGCGGGTTTTCTGTGACTGCGGCCCTGTGCTGTTAGATGGTGGGTTGTCTGTGCTGGTCTCAGGAGGGTTGTCGGTGACTGCGGCTCTGTGCTGTTAGATGGTGGGTTGTCTGTGCTGGTGTCAGGCGGGTTTTCTGTGACTGCGGCCCTGTGCTGTTAGATGGTGGGTTGTCTGTGCTGGTGTCAGGAGGGTTGTCGGTGACTGCGGCCCTTTGATGTTCGATGGTGTGTTGTCTGTGCTGGTCTCACGAGGGCTGTCTGTGACTGCGGTCCTGTTCTGGTAGATGGTGTGTGGTCTGTTCTGGTGTCAGGTGGGTTGTCGGTGACTGCGGCCCTGTGCTGTTAGATGGTGGGTTGTCTGTGCTGGTCTCAGGAGGGTTTTCTGTGACTGCGGTCCTGTGCTGGTAGATGATGGGTTGTCTGTGCTGGTCTCAGGAGGGTTTTCTGTGACTGTGGCCCTGTGCTGGTAGATGATGGGTTGTCTGTACTGGTGTCAGGCGGGTTTTCTGTGACTCCGGCCCTGTGCTGTTAGATGGTGGGTTGTCTGTGCTGGTCTCAGGAGGGTTGTCGGTGACTGCGGCTCTGTGCTGTTAGATGGTGGGTTGTCTGTGCTGGTGTCAGGCGGGTTTTCTTGTTTCTGTGGCCCTGTGCTGTTAGATGATGGGTTGTCTGTGCTGGTCTCAGGAGGGTTTTCTGTGACTGTGGCCCTGTGCTGTTAGATGGTGGGTTGTCTGTGCTGGTCTCAGGAGGGTTTTCTGTGACTGTGGCCCTGTGCTGGTAGATGATGGGTTGTCTGTACTGGTGTCAGGCGGGTTTTCTGTGACTGCAGCCCTGTGCTGTTAGATGGTGGGTTGTCTGTGCTGGTCTCAGGAGGGTTGTCGGTGACTGCGGCCCTTTGATGTTAGATGGTGGGTTGTCTGTGCTGGTCTCAGGAGGGTTTTCTGTGACTGCGGCCCTGTGCTGTTAGATGGTGGGTTGTCTGTGCTGGTCTCAGGAGGGTTGTCGGTGACTGCGGCTCTGTGCTGTTAGATGGTGGGTTGTCTGTGCTGGTGTCAGGTGGGTTGTCGGTGAATGCGGCTCTGTGCTGTTAGATGGTGGGTTGTCTGTGCTGGTGTCAGGCGGGTTTTCTGTGACTGCGGCCCTGTGCTGTTAGATGGTGGGTTGTCTGTGCGGGTGTCAGGTGGGTTGTCGGTGACTGCGGCTCTGTGCTGTTAGATGGTGGGTTGTCTGTGCTGGTGTCAGGCGGGTTTTCTGTGACTGCGGCCCTGTGCTGTTAGATGGTGGGTTGTCTGTGCTGGTGTCAGGAGGGTTGTCGGTGACTGCGGCCCTTTGATGTTCGATGGTGTGTTGTCTGTGCTGGTCTCACGAGGGCTGTCTGTGACTGCGGTACTGTTCTGTTAGATGGTGTGTGGTCTGTTCTGGTGTCAGGTGGGTTGTCGGTGACTGCGGCTCTGTGCTGTTAGATGGTGGGTTGCCTGTGCTGGTCTCAGGAGGGTTGTCGGTGACTGCGGCCCTTTGATGTTAGATGGTGGGTTGTCTGTGTTGGTCTCAGGAGGGTTTTCTGTGACTGCGGCCCTGTGCTGTTAGATGGTGGGTTGTCTGTGCTGGTCTCAGGAGGGTTGTCGGTTCCTGCGGCTCTGTGCTGTTAGATGGTGGGTTGTCTGTGCTGGTGTCAGGTGGGTTGTCGGTGACTGCGGCTCTTTGCTGTTAGATGGTGGGTTGTCTGTGCTGGTGTCAGGCGGGTTTTCTGTGACTGCGGCCCTGTGCTGTTAGATGGTGGGTTGTCTGTGCTGGTGTCAGGAGGGTTGTCGGTGACTGCGGCCCTTTGATGTTCGATGGTGTGTTGTCTGTGCTGGTCTCACGAGGGCTGTCTGTGACTGCGGTCCTGTTCTGGTAGATGGTGTGTGGTCTGTTCTGGTGTCAGGTGGGTTGTCTGTGACTGCGGCCCTGTGCTGTTAGATGGTGGGTTGTCTGTGCTGGTGTCAGGAGGGTTTTCTGTGACTGCGGTCCTGTGCTGGTAGATGATGGGTTGTCTGTGCTGGTCTCAGGAGGGTTTTCTGTGACTGTGGCCCTGTGCTGGTAGATGATGGGTTGTCTGTACTGGTGTCAGGCGGGTTTTCTGTGACTGCGGCTCTGTGCTGTTAGATGGTGGGTTGTCTGTACTGGTGTCAGGCGGGTTTTCTGTAACTGCGGCCCTGTGCTTCAGATGGTGGGTTGTCTGTGCTGGTGTCAGGAGAGTTGTCGGTGACTGCGGCCCTTTGATGTTCGATGGTGTGTTGTCTGTGCTGGTCTCACGAGGGCTGTCTGTGACTGCGGTCCTGTTCTGGTAGATGGTGTGTGGTCTGTTCTGGTGTCAGGTGGGTTGTCGGTGACTGCGGCCCTGTGCTGTTAGATGGTGGGTTGTCTGTGCTGGTCTCAGGAGGGTTTTCTGTGACTGCGGTCCTGTGCTGGTAGATGATGGGTTGTCTGTGCTGGTCTCAGGAGGGTTTTCTGTGACTGTGGCCCTGTGCTGGTAGATGATGGGTTGTCTGTACTGGTGTCAGGCGGGTTTTCTGTGACTCCGGCCCTGTGCTGTTAGATGGTGTGTTGTCTGTGCTGGTCTCAGGAGGGTTGTCGGTGACTGCGGCTCTGTGCTGTTAGATGGTGGGTTGTCTGTGCTGGTGTCAGGCGGGTTTTCTGTGACTGTGGCCCTGTGCTGTTAGATGATGGGTTGTCTGTGCTGGTCTCAGGAGGGTTTTCTGTGACTGTGGCCCTGTGCTGTTAGATGGTGGGTTGTCTGTGCTGGTCTCAGGAGGGTTTTCTGTGACTGTGGCCCTGTGCTGGTAGATGATAGGTTGTCTGTACTGGTGTCAGGCGGGTTTTCTGTGACTGCAGCCCTGTGCTGTTAGATGGTGGGTTGTCTGTGCTGGTCTCAGGAGGGTTTTCTGTGAATGTGGCCCTGTGCTGTTAGATGGTGGGTTGTCTGTGCTGGTCTCAGGAGGGTTTTCTGTGACTGTGGCCCTGTGCTGGTAGATGATGGGTTGTCTGTACTGGTGTCAGGCGGGTTTTCTGTGACTGCGGCCCTGTGCTGTTAGATGGTGGGTTGTCTGTGCTGGTCTCAGGAGGGTTTTCTGTGACTGTGGCCCTGTGCTGTTAGATTGTGGGTTGTCTGTGCTGGTTTTAGGAGGGTTTTCTGTGACTGTGGCCCTGTGCTAGTAGATGATGGGTTGTCTGTACTGGTGTCAGGCGGGTTTTCTGTGACTGCGGCCCTGTGCTGTTAGATGGTGGGTTGTCTGTGCTGGTCTGAGGAGGGTTTTCTGTGACTGTGGCCCTGTGCTGTTAGATGGTGGGTTGTCTGTGCTGGTCTCAGGAGGGTTGTCGGTGACTGCGGCTCTGTGCTGTTAGATAGTGGGTTGTCTGTGCTGGTGTCAGGCGGGTTTTCTATGACTGCGTCCCTGTGCTGTTAGATGGTGGGTTGTCTGTGCTGGTCTCAGGAGGGTTGTCGGTGACTGCGGCCCTTTGATGTTAGATGGTGTGTTGTCTGTGCTGGTCTCACGAGGGCTGTCTGTGACTGCGGTCCTGTTCTGTAGTTAGTGTGTGGTCTGTTCTGGTGTCAGGTGGGTTGTCGGTGACTGCGGCCCTGTGCTGTTAGATGGTGGGTTGTCTGTGCTGGTCTCAGGAGGGTTTTCTGTGACTGCGGTCCTGTGCTGGTAGATGATGGGTTGTCTGTGCTGGTCTCAGGAGGGTTTTCTGTGACTGTGGCCCTGTGCTGGTAGATGATGGGTTGTCTGTACTGGTGTCAGGCGGGTTTTATGTGACTGCGGCCCTGTGCTGTTAGATGGTGGGTTGTCTGTGCTGGTCTCAGGAGGGTTGTCGGTGACTGCGGCTCTGTGCTGTTAGATGGTGGGTTGTCTGTGCTGGTGTCAGGCGGGTTTTCTGTGACTGCGGCCCTGTGCTGTTAGATGGTGGGTTGTCTGTGCTGGTCTCAGGAGGGTTGTCGGTGACTGCGGCCTTTTGATGTTAGATGGTGTGTTGTCTGTGCTGGTCTCACGAGGGCTGTCTGAGACTGCGGTCCTGTTCTGGTAGATGGTGTGTGGTCTGTTCTGGTGTCAGGTGGGTTGTCGGTGACTGCGGCCCTGTGCTGTTAGATGGTGGGTTGTCTGTGCTGGTCTCAGGAGGGTTTTCTGTGACTGCGGTCCTGTGCTGGTAGATGATGGGTTGTCTGTGCTGGTCTCAGGAGGGTTTTCTGTGACTGTGGCCCTGTGCTGGTAGATGATGGGTTGTCTGTGCTGGTGTCAGGCGGGTTTTCTGTGACTGCGGCCCTGTGCTGTTAGATGGTGGGTTGTCTGTGCTGGTCTCAGGAGGGTTTTCTGTGACTGTGGCCCTGTGCGGGTAGATGATGGGTTGTCTATGCTGGTGTCAGGCGGGTTTTCTGTGACTGCGGCCCTGTGCTGTTAGATGGTGGGTTGTCTGTGCTGGTCTCAGGAGGGTTTTCTGTGACTGTGGCCCTGTGCTGGTAGATGATGGGTTGTCTGTACTGGTGTCAGGCGGGTTTTCTGTGACTGCAGCCCTGTGCTGTTAGATGGTGGGTTGTCTGTGCTGGTCTCAGGAGGGTTTTCTGTGACTGTGGCCCTGTGCTGTTAGATGGTGGGTTGTCTGTGCTGGTCTCACAAGGGCTGTCTGTGACTGCGGTCCTGTTCTGGTAGATGGTGTGTGGTCTGTTCTGGTGTCAGGTGGGTTGTCGGTGACTGTGGCCCTGTGCTGTTAGATGGTGGGTTGTCTGTGCTGGTCTCAGGAGGGTTTTCTGTGACTGTGGCCCTGTGCTGGTAGATGATGGGTTGTCTGTACTGGTGTCAGGCGGGTTTTCTGTGACTGCAGCCCTGTGCTGTTAGATGGTGGGTTGTCTGTGCTGGTCTCAGGAGGGTTGTCGGTGACTGCGGCCCTTTGATGTTAGATGGTGGGTTGTCTGTGCTGGTCTCAGGAGGGTTTTCTGTGACTGCGGCCCTGTGCTGTTAGATGGTGGGTTGTCTGTGCTGGTCTCAGTAGGGTTGTCGGTGACTGCGGCTCTGTGCTGTTAGATGGTGGGTTGTCTGTGCTGGTGTCAGGTGGGTTGTCGGTGAATGCGGCTCTGTGCTGTTAGATGGTGGGTTGTCTGTGCTGGTGTCAGGCGGGTTTTCTGTGACTGCGGCCCTGTGCTGTTAGATGGTGGGTTGTCTGTGCGGGTGTCAGGTGGGTTGTCGGTGACTGCGGCTCTGTGCTGTTAGATGGTGGGTTGTCTGTGCTGGTGTCAGGCGGGTTTTCTGTGACTGCGGCCCTGTGCTGTTAGATGGTGGGTTGTCTGTGCTGGTGTCAGGAGGGTTGTCGGTGACTGCGGCCCTTTGATGTTCGATGGTGTGTTGTCTGTGCTGGTCTCACGAGGGCTGTCTGTGACTGCGGTCCTGTTCTGGTAGATGGTGTGTGGTCTGTTCTGGTGTCAGGTGGGTTGTCGGTGACTGCGGCCCTTTGATGTTAGATGGTGGGTTGTCTGTGCTGGTCTCAGGAGGGTTTTCTGTGACTGCGGCCCTGTGCTGTTAGATGGTTTGTTGTCTGTGCTGGTCTCAGGAGGGTTTTCTGTGACTGCGGTCCTGTGCTGGTAGATGATGGGTTGTCTGTGCTGGTCTAAGGAGGGTTTGCTGTAACTGTGGCCCTGTGCTGGTAGATGATGGGTTGTCTGTACTGGTGTCAGGCGGGTTTTCTTTGACTGCGGTCCTGTGCTGGTAGATGATGGGTTGTCTGTGCTGGTCTCAGGAGGGTTTTCTGTGACTGTGGCCCTGTGCTGGTAGATGATGGGTTGTCTGTACTGGTGTCAGGCGGGTTTTCTGTGACTGCGGCCCTGTGCTGTTAGATGGTGGGTTGTCTGTGCTGGTTTCAGGAGGGTTGTCGGTGACTGCGGCCCTTTGATGTTAGATGGTGTGTTGTCTGTGCTGGTCTCACGAGGGCTGTCTGTGACTGCGGTCCTGTTCTGGTAGATTTTGTGTGGTCTGTTCTGGTGTCAGGTGGGTTGTCGGTGACTGCGGCCCTGTGCTGTTATATGGTGGGTTGTCTGTGCTGGTCTCAGGAGGGTTTTCTGTGAATGCGGTCCTGTGCTGGTAGATGATAGGTTTTCTGTGCTGGTCTCAGGAGGGTTTTCTGTGACTGTGGCACTGTGCTGGTAGATGATGGTTTGTCTGTGCTGGTGTCAGGCGGGTTTTCTGTGACTGCGGCCCTGTGCTGTTAGATGGTGGGTTGTCTGTGCTGGTTTCAGGAGGGTTTTCTGTGACTGTGGCCCTGTGCTGGTAGATGATGGGTTGTCTGTACTGGTGTCAGGCGGGTTTTCTGTGACTGCGGCCCTGTGCTGTTAGATGGTGGGTTGTCTGTGCTGGTCTCAGGAGGGTTGTCGGTGACTGCGGCTCTGTGCTGTTAGATGGTGGGTTGTCTGTGCTGGTGTCAGGCGGGTTTTCTGTGACTGCGGCCCTGTGCTGTTAGATGGTGGGTTGTCTGTGCTGGTCTCAGGAGGGTTTTCTGTGACTGCAGTCCTGTGCTGGTAGATGATGGTTTGTCTGTGCTGGTCTCAGGAGGCTTTTCTGTGACTGCGGTCCTGTCCTGGTAGATGATGGGTTGTCTGTGCTGGTCTCAGGAGGGTTTTCTGTGACTGTGGCCCTGTGCTGGTAGATGATGGGTTGTCTGTACTGGTGTCAGGCGGGTTTTCTGTGACTGCGGCCCTGTGATGTTAGATGGTGGGTTGTCTGTGCTGGTCTCAGGAGGGTTGTCTATGACTGCGGCCCTTTGATGTTAGATGGTGTGTTGTCTGTGCTGGTCTCACGAGGGCTGTCTGTGACTGCGGTCCTGTTCTGGTAGATGGTGTGTGGTCTGTTCTGGTGTCAGGTGGGTTGTCGGTGACTGCGGCCCTGTGCTGTTAGATGGTGGGTTGTGTGTGCTGGTCTCAGGAGGGTTTTCTGTGACTGCGGTCCTGTGCTGGTAGATGATGGGTTGTCTGTGCTGGTCTCAGGAGGGTTTTCTGTGACTGTGGCCCTGTGCTGGTAGATGATGGGTTGTCTGTGCTGGTGTCAGGCGGGTTTTCTGTGACTGCGGTCCTGTGCTGGTAGATGATGGGTTGTGTGTGCTGATCTCAGGAGGGTTTTCTGTGACTGTGGCCCTGTGCTGGTAGATGATGGGTTGTCTGTACTGGTGTCAGGCGGGTTTTCTGTGACTGCGGCCCTGTGCTGTTAGATGGTGGGTTGTCTGTGCTGGTCTCAGGAGGGTTGTCGGTGACTGCGGCTCTGTGCTGTTAGATGGTGGGTTGTCTGTGCTGGTGTCAGGCGGGTTTTCTGTGACTGCGGCCCTGTGCTGTTAGATGGTGGGTTGTCTGTGCTGGTCTCAGGAGGGTTGTCGGTGACTGCGGCCCTTTGATGTTAGATGGTGTGTTGTCTGTGCTGGTCTCACGAGGGCTGTCTGTGAATGCGGTCCTGTTCTGGTAGATGGTGTGTGGTCTGTTCTGGTGTCAGGTGGGTTGTCGGTGACTGCGGCCCTGTGCTGTTAGATGGTGGGTTGTCTGTGCTGGTCTCAGGAGGGTTTTCTGTGACTGTGGCCCTGTGCTGGTAGATGATGGGTTGTCTGTACTGGTGTCAGGCGGGTTTTCTGTGACTGCGGCCCTGTGCTGTTAGATGGTGGGTTGTCTGTGCTGGTCTCAGGAGGGTTGTCGGTGACTGCGGCTCTGTGCTGTTAGATGGTGGGTTGTCTGTGCTGGTGTCAGGCGGGTTTTCTGTGACTGCGGCCCTGTGCTGTTAGATGGTGGGTTGTCTGTGCTGGTCTCAGGAGGGTTGTCGGCGACTGCGGCCCTTTGATGTTATATGGTGTGTTGGCTGTGCTGGTCTCACGAGGGCTGTCTGTGACTGCGGTCCTGTTCTGGTAGATGGTGTGTGGTCTGTTCTGGTGTCAGGTGGGTTGTCGGTGACTGCGGCCCTGTGCTGTTAGATGGTGGGTTGTCTGTGCTGGTCTCAGGAGGGTTTTCTGTGACTGCGGTCCTGTGCTGGTAGATGATGGGTTGTCTGTGCTGGTCTCAGGAGGGTTTTCTGTGACTGTGGCCCTGTGCTGGTAGATGATGGGTTGTCTGTACTGGTGTCAGGCGGGTTTTCTGTGACTGCGGTCCTGTGCTGGTAGATGATGGGTTGTCTGTGCTGGTCTCAGGATAGTTTTCTGTGACTGTGGCTCTGTGCTGGTAGATGATGGGTTGTCTGTACTGGTGTCAGGCGGGTTTTCTGTGACTGCGGCCCTGTGCTGTTAGATGGTGGGTTGTCTGTGCTGGTCTCAGGAGGGTTGTCGGTGACTGCGGCCCTTTGATGTTAGATGGTGTGTTGTCTGTGCTGGTCTCACGAGGGCTGTCTGTGACTGCGGTCCTGTTTTTGGTAGATGGTGTGTGGTCTGTTCTGGTGTCAGGTGGGTTGTCGGTGACTCCGGCCCTGTGCTGTTAGATGGTGGGTTGTCTGTGCTGGTCTCAGGAGGGTTTTCTGTGACTGCGGTCCTGTGCTGGTAGATGATGGGTTGTCTGTGCTGGTCTCAGGAGGGTTTTCTGTGACTGTGGCCCTGTGCTGGTAGATGATGGGTTGTCTGTACTGGTGTCAGGCGGGTTTTCTGTGACTGCGGCCCTGTGCTTTTAGATGGTGGGTAGTCTGTGCTGGTCTCAGGAGGGTTTTCTGTGACTGCGGTCCTGTGCTGGTAGATGATGGGTTGTCTGTGCTGGTCTCAGGAGGGTTTTCTGTGACTGTGGCCCTGTGCTGGTAGATGATGGGTTGTCTGTACTGGTGTCAGGCGGGTTTTCTGTGACTGCGGCCCTGTGCTGTTAGATGGTGGGTTGTTTGTGCTGGTCTCAGGAGGGTTGTCGGTGACTGCGGCTCTGTGCTGTTAGATGGTGGGTTGTGTGTGCTGGTGTCAGGCGGGTTTTCTGTGACTGCGGCCCTGTGCTGTTAGATGGTGGGTTGTCTGTGCTGGTCTCAGGAGGGTTGTCGGTGACTGCGGCCCTTGGATGTTAGATGGTGTGTTGTCTGTGCTGGTCTCACGAGGGCTGTCTGTGACTGCGGTCCTGTTCTGGTAGATGGTGTGTGGTCTGTTCTGGTGTCAGGTGGGTTGTCGGTGACTGCGGCCCTGTGCTGTTAGATGGTGGGTTGTCTGTACTGATGTCAGGCGGGTTTTCTGTGACTGCAGCCCTGTGCTGTTAGATGGTGGGTTGTCTGTGCTGGTCTCAGGAGGGTTTTCTGTGAATGTGGCCCTGTGCTGTTAGATGGTGGGTTGTCTGTGCTGGTCTCAGGAGGGTTTTCTGTGACTGTGGCCCTGTGCTGGTAGATGATGGGTTGTCTGTACTGGTGTCAGGCGGGTTTTCTGTGACTGCGGCCCTGTGCTGTTAGATGGTGGGTTGTCTGTGCTGGTCTCAGGAGGGTTTTCTGTGACTGTGGCCCTGTGCTGTTAGATTGTGGGTTGTCTGTGCTGGTTTTAGGAGGGTTTTCTGTGACTGTGGCCCTGTGCTAGTAGATGATGGGTTGTCTGTACTGGTGTCAGGCGGGTTTTCTGTGACTGCGGCCCTGTGCTGTTAGATGGTGGGTTGTCTGTGCTGGTCTGAGGAGGGTTTTCTGTGACTGTGGCCCTGTGCTGTTAGATGGTGGGTTGTCTGTGCTGGTCTCAGGAGGGTTGTCGGTGACTGCGGCTCTGTGCTGTTAGATAGTGGGTTGTCTGTGCTGGTGTCAGGCGGGTTTTCTATGACTGCGTCCCTGTGCTGTTAGATGGTGGGTTGTCTGTGCTGGTCTCAGGAGGGTTGTCGGTGACTGCGGCCCTTTGATGTTAGATGGTGTGTTGTCTGTGCTGGTCTCACGAGGGCTGTCTGTGACTTCGGTCCTGTTCTGTAGTTGGTGTGTGGTCTGTTCTGGTGTCAGGTGGGTTGTCGGTGACTGCGGCCCTGTGCTGTTAGATGGTGGGTTGTCTGTGCTGGTCTCAGGAGGGTTTTCTGTGACTGCGGTCCTGTGCTGGTAGATGATGGGTTGTCTGTGCTGGTCTCAGGAGGGTTTTCTGTGACTGTGGCCCTGTGCTGGTAGATGATGGGTTGTCTGTACTGGTGTCAGGCGGGTTTTCTGTGACTGCGGCCCTGTGCTGTTAGATGGTGGGTTGTCTGTGCTGGTCTCAGGAGGGTTGTCGGTGACTGCGGCTCTGTGCTGTTAGATGGTGGGTTGTCTGTGCTGGTGTCAGGCGGGTTTTCTGTGACTGCGGCCCTGTGCTGTTAGATGGTGGGTTGTCTGTGCTGGTCTCAGGAGGGTTGTCGGTGACTGCGGCCTTTTGATGTTAGATGGTGTGTTGTCTGTGCTGGTCTCACGAGGGCTGTCTGAGACTGCGGTCCTGTTCTGGTAGATGGTGTGTGGTCTGTTCTGGTGTCAGGTGGGTTGTCGGTGACTGCGGCCCTGTGCTGTTAGATGGTGGGTTGTCTGTGCTGGTCTCAGGAGGGTTTTCTGTGACTGCGGTCCTGTGCTGGTAGATGATGGGTTGTCTGTGCTGGTCTCAGGAGGGTTTTCTGTGACTGTGGCCCTGTGCTGGTAGATGATGGGTTGTCTGTGCTGGTGTCAGGCGGGTTTTCTGTGACTGCGGCCCTGTGCTGTTAGATGGTGGGTTGTCTGTGCTGGTCTCAGGAGGGTTTTCTGTGACTGTGGCCCTGTGCGGGTAGATGATGGGTTGTCTATGCTGGTGTCAGGCGGGTTTTCTGTGACTGCGGCCCTGTGCTGTTAGATGGTGGGTTGTCTGTGCTGGTCTCAGGAGGGTTTTCTGTGACTGTGGCCCTGTGCTGGTAGATGATGGGTTGTCTGTACTGGTGTCAGGCGGGTTTTCTGTGACTGCAGCCCTGTGCTGTTAGATGGTGGGTTGTCTGTGCTGGTCTCAGGAGGGTTTTCTGTGACTGTGGCCCTGTGCTGTTAGATGGTGGGTTGTCTGTGCTGGTCTCACAAGGGCTGTCTGTGACTGCGGTCCTGTTCTGGTAGATGGTGTGTGGTCTGTTCTGGTGTCAGGTGGGTTGTCGGTGACTGTGGCCCTGTGCTGTTAGATGGTGGGTTGTCTGTGCTGGTCTCAGGAGGGTTTTCTGTGACTGTGGCCCTGTGCTGGTAGATGATGGGTTGTCTGTACTGGTGTCAGGCGGGTTTTCTGTGACTGCAGCCCTGTGCTGTTAGATGGTGGGTTGTCTGTGCTGGTCTCAGGAGGGTTGTCGGTGACTGCGGCCCTTTGATGTTAGATGGTGGGTTGTCTGTGCTGGTCTCAGGAGGGTTTTCTGTGACTGCGGCCCTGTGCTGTTAGATGGTGGGTTGTCTGTGCTGGTCTCAGGAGGGTTGTCGGTGACTGCGGCCCTGTGCTGTTAGATGGTGGGTTGTCTGTGCGGGTGTCAGGTGGGTTGTCGGTGACTGCGGCTCTGTGCTGTTAGATGGTGGGTTGTCTGTGCTGGTGTCAGGCGGGTTTTCTGTGACTGCGGCCCTGTGCTGTTAGATGGTGGGTTGTCTGTGCTGGTGTCAGGAGGGTTGTCGGTGACTGCGGCCCTTTGATGTTCGATGGTGTGTTGTCTGTGCTGGTCTCACGAGGGCTGTCTGTGACTGCGGTCCTGTTCTGGTAGATGGTGTGTGGTCTGTTCTGGTGTCAGGTGGGTTGTCGGTGACTGCGGCTCTGTGCTGTTAGATGGTGGGTTGCCTGTGCTGGTCTCAGGAGGGTTGTCGGTGACTGCGGCCCTTTGATGTTAGATGGTGGGTTGTCTGTGCTGGTCTCAGGAGGGTTTTCTATGACTGCGGCCCTGTGCTGTTAGATGGTGGGTTGTCTGTGCTGGTCTCAGGAGGGTTTTCTGTGACTGCGGTCCTGTGCTGGTAGATGATGGGTTGTCTGTGCTGGTCTAAGGAGGGTTTGCTGTAACTGTGGCCCTGTGCTGGTAGATGATGGGTTGTCTGTACTGGTGTCAGGCGGGTTTTCTTTGACTGCGGTCCTGTGCTGGTAGATGATGGGTTGTCTGTGCTGGTCTCAGGAGGGTTTTCTGTGACTGTGGCCCTGTGCTGGTAGATGATGGGTTGTCTGTACTGGTGTCAGGCGGGTTTTCTGTGACTGCGGCCCTGTGCTGTTAGATGGTGGGTTGTCTGTGCTGGTTTCAGGAGGGTTGTCGGTGACTGCGGCCCTTTGATGTTAGATGGTGTGTTGTCTGTGCTGGTCTCACGAGGGCTGTCTGTGACTGCGGTCCTGTTCTGGTAGATTTTGTGTGGTCTGTTCTGGTGTCAGGTGGGTTGTCGGTGACTGCGGCCCTGTGCTGTTATATGGTGGGTTGTCTGTGCTGGTCTCAGGAGGGTTTTCTGTGAATGCGGTCCTGTGCTGGTAGATGATAGGTTTTCTGTGCTGGTCTCAGGAGGGTTTTCTGTGACTGTGGCACTGTGCTGGTAGATGATGGTTTGTCTGTGCTGGTGTCAGGCGGGTTTTCTGTGACTGCGGCCCTGTGCTGTTAGATGGTGGGTTGTCTGTGCTGGTTTCAGGAGGGTTTTCTGTGACTGTGGCCCTGTGCTGGTAGATGATGGGTTGTCTGTACTGGTTACAGGCGGGTTTTCTGTGACTGCGGCCCTGTGCTGTTAGATGGTGGGTTGTCTGTGCTGGTCTCAGGAGGGTTGTCGGTGACTGCGGCTCTGTGCTGTTAGATGGTGGGTTGTCTGTGCTGGTGTCAGGCGGGTTTTCTGTGACTGCGGCCCTGTGCTGTTAGATGGTGGGTTGTCTGTGCTGGTCTCAGGAGGGTTTTCTGTGACTGCAGTCCTGTGCTGGTAGATGATGGGTTGTCTGTGCTGGTCTCAGGAGGCTTTTCTGTGACTGCGGTCCTGTCCTGGTAGATGATGGGTTGTCTGTGCTGGTCTCAGGAGGGTTTTCTGTGACTGTGGCCCTGTGCTGGTAGATGATGGGTTGTCTGTACTGGTGTCAGGCGGGTTTTCTGTGACTGCGGCCCTGTGCTGTTAGATGGTGGGTTGTCTGTGCTGGTCTCAGGAGGGTTGTCTATGACTGCGGCCCTTTGATGTTAGATGGTGTGTTGTCTGTGCTGGTCTCACGAGGGCTGTCTGTGACTGCGGTCCTGTTCTGGTAGATGGTGTGTGGTCTGTTCTGGTGTCAGGTGGGTTGTCGGTGACTGCGGCCCTGTGCTGTTAGATGGTGGGTTGTGTGTGCTGGTCTCAGGAGGGTTTTCTGTGACTGCGGTCCTGTGCTGGTAGATGATGGGTTGTCTGTGCTGGTCTCAGGAGGGTTTTCTGTGACTGTGGCCCTGTGCTGGTAGATGATGGGTTGTCTGTACTGGTGTCAGGCGGGTTTTCTGTGACTGCGGCCCTGTGCTGTTAGATGGTGGGTTGTCTGTGCTGGTCTCAGGAGGGTTGTCGGTGACTGCGGCTCTGTGCTGTTAGATGGTGGGTTGTCTGTGCTGGTGTCAGGCGGGTTTTCTGTGACTGCGGCCCTGTGCTGTTAGATGGTGGGTTGTCTGTGCTGGTCTCAGGAGGGTTGTCGGTGACTGCGGCCCTTTGATGTTAGATGGTGTGTTGTCTGTGCTGGTCTCACGAGGGCTGTCTGTGAATGCGGTCCTGTTCTGGTAGATGGTGTGTGGTCTGTTCTGGTGTCAGGTGGGTTGTCGGTGACTGCGGCCCTGTGCTGTTAGATGGTGGGTTGTCTGTGCTGGTCTCAGGAGGGTTTTCTGTGACTGTGGCCCTGTGCTGGTAGATGATGGGTTGTCTGTACTGGTGTCAGGCGGGTTTTCTGTGACTGCGGCCCTGTGCTGTTAGATGGTGGGTTGTCTGTGCTGGTCTCAGGAGGGTTGTCGGTGACTGCGGCTCTGTGCTGTTAGATGGTGGGTTGTCTGTGCTGGTGTCAGGCGGGTTTTCTGTGACTGCGGCCCTGTGCTGTTAGATGGTGGGTTGTCTGTGCTGGTCTCAGGAGGGTTGTCGGTGACTGCGGCCCTTTGATGTTATATGGTGTGTTGTCTGTGCTGGTCTCACGAGGGCTGTCTGTGACTGCGGTCCTGTTCTGGTAGATGGTGTGTGGTCTGTTCTGGTGTCAGGTGGGTTGTCGGTGACTGCGGCCCTGTGCTGTTAGATGGTGGGTTGTCTGTGCTGGTCTCAGGAGGGTTTTCTGTGACTGCGGTCCTGTGCTGGTAGATGATGGGTTGTCTGTGCTGGTCTCAGGAGGGTTTTCTGTGACTGTGGCCCTGTGCTGGTAGAAGATGGGTTGTCTGTACTGGTGTCAGGCGGGTTTTCTGTGACTGCGGTCCTGTGCTGGTAGATGATGGGTTGTCTGTGCTGGTCTCAGGATAGTTTTCTGTGACTGTGGCCCTGTGCTGGTAGATGATGGGTTGTCTGTACTGGTGTCAGGCGGGTTTTCTGTGACTGCGGCCCTGTGCTGTTAGATGGTGGGTTGTCTGTGCTGGTCTCAGGAGGGTTGTCGGTGACTGCGGCCCTTTGATGTTAGATGGTGTGTTGTCTGTGCTGGTCTCACGAGGGCTGTCTGTGACTGCGGTCCTGTTTTTGGTAGATGGTGTGTGGTCTGTTCTGGTGTCAGGTGGGTTGTCGGTGACTCCGGCCCTGTGCTGTTAGATGGTGGGTTGTCTGTGCTGGTCTCAGGAGGGTTTTCTGTGACTGCGGTCCTGTGCTGGTAGATGATGGGTTGTCTGTGCTGGTCTAAGGAGGGTTTTCTGTGACTGTGGCCCTGTGCTGGTAGATGATGGGTTGTCTGTACTGGTGTCAGGCGGGTTTTCTTTGACTGCGGTCCTGTGCTGGTAAATGATGGGTTGTCTGTGCTGGTCTCAGGAGGGTTTTCTGTGACTGTGGCCCTGTGCTGGTAGATGATGGGTTGTCTGTACTGGTGTCAGGCGGGTTTTCTGTGACTGCGGCCCTGTGCTGTTAGATGGTGGGTTGTCTGTGCTGGTCTCAGGAGGGTTGTCGGTGACTGCGGCCCTTTGATGTTAGATGGTGTGTTGTCTGTGCTGGTCTCACGAGGGCTGTCTGTGACTGCGGTCCTGTTCTGGTAGATTTTGTGTGGTCTGTTCTGGTGTCAGGTGGGTTGTCGGTGACTGCGGCCCTGTGCTGTTATATGGTGGGTTGTCTGTGCTGGTCTCAGGAGGGTTTTCTGTGAATACGGTCCTGTGCTGGTAGATGATAGGTTTTCTGTGCTGGTCTCAGGAGGGTTTTCTGTGACTGTGGCCCTGTGCTGGTAGATGATGGGTTGTCTGTGCTGGTGTCAGGCGGGTTTTCTGTGACTGCGGCCCTGTGCTGTTAGATGGTGGGTTGTCTGTGCTGGTTTCAGGAGGGTTTTCTGTGACTGTGGCCCTGTGCTGGTAGATGATGGGTTGTCTGTACTGGTGTCAGGCGGGTTTTCTGTGACTGCGGCCCTGTGCTGTTAGATGGTGGGTTGTCTGTGTTGGTCTCAGGAGGGTTGTCGGTGACTGCGGCTCTGTGCTGTTAGATAGTGGGTTGTCTGTGCCGGTGTCAGGCGGTTTTTCTGTGACTGCGGCCCTGTGCTGTTAGATGGTGGGTTGTCTGTGCTGGTCTCAGGAGGGTTTTCTGTGACTGTGGCCCTGTGCTGGTAGATGATGGGTTGTCTGTACTGGTGTCAGGCGGGTTTTCTGTGACTGCGGCCCTGTGCTGTTAGATGGTGGGTTGTCTGTGCTGGTCTCAGGAGGGTTGTCGGTGACTGCGGCTCTGTGCTGTTAGATGGTGGGTTGTCTGTGCTGGTGTCAGGCGGGTTTTCTGTGACTGCGGCCCTGTGCTGTTAGATGGTGGGTTGTCTGTGCTGGTCTCAGGAGGGTTTTCTGTGACTGCAGTCCTGTGCTGGTAGATGATGGGTTGTCTGTGCTGGTCTCAGGAGGCTTTTCTGTGACTGCGGTCCTGTCCTGGTAGATGATGGGTTGTCTGTGCTGGTCTCAGGAGGGTTTTCTGTGACTGTGGCCCTGTGCTGGTAGATGATGGGTTGTCTGTACTGGTGTCAGGCGGGTTTTCTGTGACTGCGGCCCTGTGCTGTTAGATGGTGGGTTGTCTGTGCTGGTCTCAGGAGGGTTGTCTATGACTGCGGCCCTTTGATGTTAGATGGTGTGTTGTCTGTGCTGGTCTCACGAGGGCTGTCTGTGACTGCGGTCCTGTTCTGGTAGATGGTGTGTGGTCTGTTCTGGTGTCAGGTGGGTTGTCGGTGACTGCGGCCCTGTGCTGTTAGATGGTGGGTTGTGTGTGCTGGTCTCAGGAGGGTTTTCTGTGACTGCGGTCCTGTGCTGGTAGATGATGGGTTGTCTGTGCTGGTCTCAGGAGGGTTTTCTGTGACTGTGGCCCTGTGCTGGTAGATGATGGGTTGTCTGTGCTGGTGTCAGGCGGGTTTTCTGTGACTGCGGTCCTGTGCTGGTAGATGATGGGTTGTCTGTGCTGATCTCAGGAGGGTTTTCTGTGACTGTGGCCCTGTGCTGGTAGATGATGGGTTGTCTGTACTGGTGTCAGGCGGGTTTTCTGTGACTGCGGCCCTGTGCTGTTAGATGGTGGGTTGTCTGTGCTGGTCTCAGGAGGGTTGTCGGTGACTGCGGCTCTGTGCTGTTAGATGGTGGGTTGTCTGTGCTGGTGTCAGGCGGGTTTTCTGTGACTGCGGCCCTGTGCTGTTAGATGGTGGGTTGTCTGTGCTGGTCTCAGGAGGGTTGTCGGTGACTGCGGCCCTTTGATGTTAGATGGTGTGTTGTCTGTGCTGGTCTCACGAGGGCTGTCTGTGAATGCGGTCCTGTTCTGGTAGATGGTGTGTGGTCTGTTCTGGTGTCAGGTGGGTTGTCGGTGACTGCGGCCCTGTGCTGTTAGATGGTGGGTTGTCTGTGCTGGTCTTAGGAGGGTTTTCTGTGACTGTGGCCCTGTGCTGGTAGATGATGGGTTGTCTGTACTGGTGTCAGGCGGGTTTTCTGTGACTGCGGCCCTGTGCTGTTAGATGGTGGGTTGTCTGTGCTGGTCTCAGGAGGGTTGTCGGTGACTGCGGCTCTGTGCTGTTAGATGGTGGGTTGTCTGTGCTGGTGTCAGGCGGGTTTTCTGTGACTGCGGCCCTGTGCTGTTAGATGGTGGGTTGTCTGTGCTGGTCTCAGGAGGGTTGTCGGTGACTGCGGCCCTTTGATGTTATATGGTGTGTTGTCTGTGCTGGTCTCACGAGGGCTGTCTGTGACTGCGGTCCTGTTCTGGTAGATGGTGTGTGGTCTGTTCTGGTGTCAGGTGGGTTGTCGGTGACTGCGGCCCTGTGCTGTTAGATGGTGGGTTGTCTGTGCTGGTCTCAGGAGGGTTTTCTGTGACTGCGGTCCTGTGCTGGTAGAAGATGGGTGGTCTGTGCTGGTCTCAGGAGGGTTTTCTGTGACTGTGGCCCTGTGCTGGTAGATGATGGGTTGTCTGTACTGGTGTCAGGCGGGTTTTCTGTGACTGCGGTCCTGTGCTGGTAGATGATGGGTTGTCTGTGCTGGTCTCAGGATAGTTTTCTGTGACTGTGGCTCTGTGCTGGTAGATGATGGGTTGTCTGTACTGGTGTCAGGCGGGTTTTCTGTGACTGCGGCCCTGTGCTGTTAGATGGTGGGTTGTCTGTGCTGGTCTCAGGAGGGTTGTCGGTGACTGCGGCCCTTTGATGTTAGATGGTGTGTTGTCTGTGCTGGTCTCACGAGGGCTGTCTGTGACTGCGGTCCTGTTTTTGGTAGATGGTGTGTGGTCTGTTCTGGTGTCAGGTGGGTTGTCGGTGACTCCGGCCCTGTGCTGTTAGATGGTGGGTTGTCTGTGCTGGTCTCAGGAGGGTTTTCTGTGACTGCGGTCCTGTGCTGGTAGATGATGGGTTGTCTGTGCTGGTCTCAGGAGGGTTTTCTGTGACTGTGGCCCTGTGCTGGTAGATGATGGGTTGTCTGTACTGGTGTCAGGCGGGTTTTCTGTGACTGCGGCCCTGTGCTTTTAGATGGTGGGTAGTCTGTGCTGGTCTCAGGAGGGTTTTCTGTGACTGCGGTCCTGTGCTGGTAGATGATGGGTTGTCTGTGCTGGTCTCAGGAGGGTTTTCTGTGACTGTGGCCCTGTGCTGGTAGATGATGGGTTGTCTGTACTGGTGTCAGGCGGGTTTTCTGTGACTGCGGCCCTGTGCTGTTAGATGGTGGGTTGTTTGTGCTGGTCTCAGGAGGGTTGTCGGTGACTGCGGCTCTGTGCTGTTAGATGGTGGGTTGTCTGTGCTGGTGTCAGGCGGGTTTTCTGTGACTGCGGCCCTGTGCTGTTAGATGGTGGGTTGTCTGTGCTGGTCTCAGGAGGGTTGTCGGTGACTGCGGCCCTTGGATGTTAGATGGTGTGTTGTCTGTGCTGGTCTCACGAGGGCTGTCTGTGACTGCGGTCCTGTTCTGGTAGATGGTGTGTGGTCTGTTCTGGTGTCAGGTGGGTTGTCGGTGACTGCGGCCCTGTGCTGTTAGATGGTGGGTTGTCTGTACTGATGTCAGGCGGGTTTTCTGTGACTGCGGCCCTGTGCTGTTAGATGTTGGGTTGTCTGTGCTGGTCTCAGGAGGGTTGTCGGTGACTGCGGCTCTGTGCTGTTAGATGGTGGGTTGTCTGTGCTGGTGTCAGGCGGGTTTTCTGTGATTGCGGCCCTGTGCTGTTAGATGGTGGGTTGTCTGTGCTGGTCTCAGGAGGGTTGTCGGTGACTGCGGCCCTTTGATGTTAGATGGTGTGTTGTCTGTGCTGGTCTCACGAGGGCTGTCTGTGACTGCGGTCCTGTTCTAATAGATGGTGTGTGGTCTGTTCTGGTGTCAGGTGGGTGGTCGGTGACTGCGGCCCTGTGCTGTTAGATGGTGGGTTGTCTGTGCTGGTCTCAGGAGGGTTTTCTGTGACTGCGGTCCTGTGCTGGTAGATGATGGGTTGTCTGTGCTGGTCTCAGGAGGGTTTTCTGTGACTGTGGCCCTGTGCTGGTAGATGATGGGTTGTCTGTACTGGTGTCAGGCGGGTTTTCTGTGACTGCGGCCCTGTGCTGTTAGATGGTGGGTTGTCTGTGCTGGTCTCAGGAGGGTTGTCGGTGACTGCGGCTCTGTGCTGTTAGATGGTGGGTTGTCTGTGCTGGTGTCAGGCGGGTTTTCTGTGACTGCGGCCCTGTGCTGTTAGATGGTGGGTTGTCTGTGCTGGTCTCAGGAGGGTTGTCGGTGACTGCGGCCCTTTGATGTTAGATGGTGTGTTGTCTGTGCTGGTCTCACGAGGGCTGTCTGTGACTGCAATCCTGTTCTGGTAGATGGTGTGTGGTCTGTTCTGGTGTCAGGTGGGTTGTCGGTGACTGCGGCCCTGTGCTGTTAGATGGTGGGTTGTCTGTGCTGGTCTCAAGAGGGTTTTCTGTGACTGCGGTCCTGTGCTGGTAGATGATAGGTTGTCTGTGCTGGTCTCAGGAGGGTTTTCTGTGACTGTGGCCCTGTGCTGGTAGATGATGGGTTGTCTGTACTGGTGTCAGGCGGGTTTTCTGTGACTGCGGCCCCGTGCTGTTAGATGGTGGGTTGTCTGTGCTGGTCTCAGGAGGGTTGTCGGTGACTGCGGCTCTGTGCTGTTAGATGGTGGGTTGTCTGTGCTGGTGTCAGGCGGGTTTTCTGTGACTGCGGCCCTGTGCTGTTAGATGGTGGGTTGTCTGTGCTGGTCTCAGGAGGGTTTTCTGTGAATGCGGTCCTGTGCTGGTAGATGATGGGTTGTCTGTGCTGGTCTCAGGAGGGTTTTCTGTGACTGTGGCCCTGTGCTGGTAGATGATGGGTTGTCTGTGCTTGTGTCAGGCGGGTTTTCTGTGACTGTGGCCCTGTGCTGGTAGATGATGAATTGTCTGTGCTGGTGTCAGGCGGGTTTTCTGTGACTGCGGCCCTGTGCTGGTAGATGATGGGTTGTCTGTGCTGGTGTCAGGCGGGTTTTCTGTGACTGCGGCCCTGTGCTGTTAGATGGTGGGTTGTCTGTGCTGGTCTCAGGAGGGTTGTCGGTGACTGCGGCTCTGTGCTGTTAGATGGTGGGTTGTCTGTGCTGGTGTCAGGCGGGTTTTCTGTGACTGCGGCCCTGTGCTGTTAGATGGTGGGTTGTCTGTGCTGGTCTCAGGAGGGTTGTCGGTGACTGCGGCCCTTTGATGTTAGATGGTGTGTTGTCTGTGCTGGTCTCATGAGGGCTGTCTGTGACTGCGGTCCTGTTCTGGTAGATGGTGTGTGGTCTGTTCTGGTGTCAGGTGGGTTGTCGGTGACTGCGGCCCTGTGCTGTTAGATGGTGGGTTGTCTGTGCTGGTCTCAAGAGGGTTTTCTGTGACTGCGGTCTTGTTCTGGTAGATGATGGGTTGTCTGTGCTGGTCTCAGGAGGGTTTTCTGTGACTGTGGCCCTGTGCTGGTAGATGATGGGTTGTCTGTACTGGTGTCAGGCGGGTTTTCTGTGACTGCGGCCCTGTGCTGTTAGATGGTGGGTTGTCTGTGCTGGTCTCAGGAGGGTTGTCGGTGACTGCGGCTCTGTGCTGTTAGATGGTGGGTTGTCTGTGCTGGTGTCAGGCGGGTTTTCTGTGACTGCGGCCCTGTGCTGTTAGATGGTGGGTTGTCTGTGCTGGTCTCAGGAGGGTTGTCGGTGACTGCGGCCCTTTGATGTTAGATGGTGTGTTGCCTGTGCTGGTCTCACGAGGGCTGTCTGTGACTGCGGTCCTGTTCTGGTAGATTTTGTGTGGTCTGTTCTGGTGTCAGGTGGGTTGTCGGTGACTGCGGCCCTGTGCTGTTAGATGGTGGGTTGTCTGTGCTGGTCTCAGGAGGGTTTTTTGTGACTGCGGTCCTGTGCTGGTAGATGATGGGTTGTCTGTGCTGGTCTCAGGAGGGTTTTCTGTGTCTGTGGCCCTGTGCTGGTAGATGATGGGTTGTCTGTACTGGTGTCAGGCGGGTTTTCTGTGACTGCGGCCCTGTGCTGTTAGATGGTGGGTTGTCTGTGCTGGTCTCAGGAGGGTTGTTGGTGACTGCGGCTCTGTGCTGTTAGATGGTGGGTTGTCTGTGCTGGTGTCAGGCGGGTTTTCTGTGACTGCGGCCCTGTGCTGTTAGATGGTGGGTTGTCTGTGCTGCTCTCAGGAGGGTTGTCGGTGATTGCGGCTCTGTGCTGTTAGATGGTGGGTTGTCTGTGCTGGTGTCAGGCGGGTTTTCTGTGACTGCGGCCCTGTGCTGTTAGATGGTGGGTTGTCTGTGCTGGTCTCAGGAGGGTTGTCGGTGACTGCGGCCCTTTGATGTTAGATGGTGTGTTGTCTGTGCTGGTCTCACGAGGGCTGTCTGTGACTGCGGTCCTGTTCTGGTAGATGGTGTGTGGTCTGTTCTGGTGTCAGGTGGGTTGTCGGTGACTGCGGCCCTGTGCTGTTAGATGGTGGGTTGTCTGTGCTGGTCTCAAGAGGGTTTTCTGTGACTGCGGTCCTGTGCTGGTAGATGATGGGTTGTCTGTGCTGGTCTCAGGAGGGTTTTCTGTGACTGTGGCCCTGTGCTGGTAGATGATGGGTTGTCTGTACTGGTGTCAGGCGGGTTTTCTGTGACTGCGGTCCTGTGCTGGTAGATGATGGGTTGTCTGTGCTGGTCTCAGGAGGGTTTTCTGTGACTGTGGCCCTGTCCTGGTAGATGATGGGTTGTCTGTACTGGTGTCAGGCGGGTTTTCTGTGACTGCGGCCCTGTGCTGTTAGATGGTGGGTTGTCTGTGCTGGTCTCAGGAGGGTTGTCGGTGACTGCGGCCCTTTGATGTTAGATGGTGTGTTGTCTGTGCTGGTCTCACGAGGGCTGTCTGTGACTGCGGTCCTGTTCTGGTAGATTTTGTGTGGTCTGTTCTGGTGTAAGGTGGGTAGTCGGTGACTGCGGCCCTGTGCTGTTAGATGGTGTGTTGTCTGTGCTGGTCTCACGAGGGCTGTCTGTGTTGCGGTCCTGTTCTGGTAGATGGTGTGTGGTCTGTTCTGGTGTCAGGTGGGTTGTCGGTGACTGCGGCCCTGTGCCGTTAGATGGTGGGTTTTCTGTGCTGGTCTCAGGAGGGTTTTCTGTGACTGCGGTCCTGTGCTGGTAGATGATGGGTTGTCTGTGCTGGTCTCAGGAGGGTTTTCTGTGACTGTGGCCCTGTGCTGGTAGATGATGGGTTGTCTATGCTGGTGTCAGGCGGGTTTTCTGTGACTGCGGCCCTGTGCTGTTAGATGGTGGGTTGTCTGTGCTGGTCTCAGAAGGGTTTTCTTTGACTGTGGCCCTGTGCTGGTAGATGATGGGTTGTCTGTGCTGGTGTCAGGCGGGTTTTCTGTGACTGCGGCCCTGTGCTGTTAGATGGTGGGTTGTCTGTGCTGGTCTCAGGAGGGTTTTCTGTGACTGTGGCCCTGTGCTGGTAGATGATGGGTTGTCTGTACTGGTGTCAGGCGGGTTTTCTGTGACTGCAGCCCTGTGCTGTTAGATGGTGGGTTGTCTGTGCTGGTCTCAGGAGGGTTTTCTGTGACTGTGGCCCTGTGATGTTAGATGGTGGGTTGTCTGTGCTGGTCTCAGGAGGGTTTTCTATGACTGTGGCCCTGTGCTGTTAGATGGTGGGTTGTCTGTGCTGGTCTCAGGAGGGTTTTTGAGACTGTGGCCCTGTGCTGGTAGATGATGGGTTGTCTGTACTGGTGTCAGGCGGGTTTTCTGTGACTGCGGCCCTGTGCTGTTAGATGGTGGGTTGTCTGTGCTGGTCTCAGGAGGATTTTCTGTGACTCTGGCCCTGTGCTGTTAGATGGTGGGTTGTCTGTGCTGGTCTCAGGAGGGTTTTCTGTGACTGTGGCCCTGTGCTAGTAGATGATGGGTTGTCTGTACTGGTGTCAGGCGGGTTTTCTGTGACTGCGGCCCTGTGCTGTTAGATGGTGGGTTGTCTGTGCTGGTCTCAGGAGGGTTTTCTGTGACTGTGGCCCTGTGCTGGTAGATGATGGGTTGTCTGTACTGGTGTCAGGCGGGTTTTCTGTGACTGCGGCCCTGTGCTGTTAGATGGTGGGTTGTCTGTGCTGGTCTCAGGAGGGTTGTCGGTGACTGCGGCCCTTTGATGTTAGATGGTGTGTTGTCCGTGCTGGTCTCACGAGGGCTGTCTGTGACTGCGGTCCTGTTCTGGTAGATGATGGGTTGTCTGTGCTGGTCTCAGGAGGGTTTTCTGTGACTGCGGTCCTGTGCTGGTAGATGATGGGTTGTCTGTGCTGGTCTCAGGAGGGTTTTCTGTGACTGTGGCCCTGTGCTGGTAGATGATGGGTTGTCTGTACTGGTGTCAGGCGGGTTTTCTGTGACTGCGGCCCTGTGCTGTTAGATGGTGGATTGTCTGTGCTGGTCTCAGGAGGGTTGTCGGTGACTGCGGCTCTGTGCTGATAGATGGTGGGTTGTCTGTGCTGGTGTCAGGCGGGTTTTCTGTGACTGCGGCCCTGTGCTGTTAGATGGTGGGTTGTCTGTGCTGGTGTCAGGAGGGTTGTCGGTGACTGCGGCCCTTTGATGTTAGATGGTGTGTTGTCTGTGCTGGTCTCACAAGGGCTGTCTGTGACTGCGGTCCTGTTCTGGTAGATGGTGTGTGGTCTGTTCTGGTGTCAGGTGGGTTGTCGGTGACTGCGGCCCTGTGCTGTTAGATGGTGGGTTGTCTGTGCTGGCCTCAAGAGGGTTTTCTGTGACTGCGGTCCTTTGCTGGTAGATGATGGGTTGTCTGTGCTGGTCTCAGGAGGGTTTTCTGTGACTGTGGCCCTGTGCTGGTAGATGATGGGTTGTCTGTACTGGTGTCAGGCGGGTTTTCTGTGACTGCGGTCCTGTGCTGGTAGATGATGGGTTGTCTGTGCTGGTCTCAGGAGGGTTTTCTGTGACTGTGGCCCTGTGCTGGTAGATGATGGGTTGTCTGTACTGGTGTCAGGCGGGTTTTCTGTGACTGCGGCCCTGTGCTGTTAGATGGTGTGTTGTCTGTGCTGGTCTCAGGAGGGTTGTCGGTGACTGCGGCCCTTTGATGTTAGATGGTGTGTTGTCTGTGCTGGTCTCACGAGGGCTGTCTGTGACTGCGGTCCTGTTCTGGTAGATTTTGTGTGGTCTGTTCTGGTGTCAGGTGGGTTGTCGGTGACTGCGGCCCTGTGCTGTTAGATGGTGGGTTGTCTGTGCTGGTCTCACGAGGGCTGTCTGTGACTGCGGTCCTGTTCTGGTAGATGGTGTGTGGTCTGTTCTGGTGTCAGGTGGGTTGTCGGTGACTGCGGCCCTGTGCTGTTAGATGGTGGGTTGTCTGTGCTGGTCTCAAGAGGGTTTTCTGTGACTGCGGTCCTGTGCTGGTAAATGATGGGTTGTCTGTGCTGGTCTCAGGAGGGTTTTCTGTGACTGTGGCCCTGTGCTGGTAGATGATGTGTTGTCTGTACTGGTGTCAGGCGGGTTTTCTGTGACTGCGGTCCTGTGCTGGTAGATGATGGGTTGTCTGTGCTTGTCTCAGGAGGGTTTTCTGTGACTGTGGCCCTGTGCTGGTAGATGATGGGTTGTCTGTACTGGTGTCAGGCGGGTTTTCTGTGACTGCGGCCCTGTGCTGTTAGATGGTGGGTTGTCTGTGCTGGTCTCAGGAGGGTTTTCTGTGACTGCAGTCCTGTGCTGGTAGATGATGGGTTGTCTGTGCTGGTCTCAGGAGGCTTTTCTGTGACTGCGGTCCTGTCCTGGTAGATGATGGGTTGTCTGTGCTGGTCTCAGGAGGGTTTTCTGTGACTGTGGCCCTGTGCTGGTAGATGATGGGTTGTCTGTACTGGTGTCAGGCGGGTTTTCTGTGACTGCGGCCCTGTGCTGTTAGATGGTGGGTTGTCTGTGCTGGTCTCAGGAGGGTTGTCTATGACTGCGGCCCTTTGATGTTAGATGGTGTGTTGTCTGTGCTGGTCTCACGAGGGCTGTCTGTGACTGCGGTCCTGTTCTGGTAGATGGTGTGTGGTCTGTTCTGGTGTCAGGTGGGTTGTCGGTGACTGCGGCCCTGTGCTGTTAGATGGTGGGTTGTGTGTGCTGGTCTCAGGAGGGTTTTCTGTGACTGCGGTCCTGTGCTGGTAGATGATGGGTTGTCTGTGCTGGTCTCAGGAGGGTTTTCTGTGACTGTGGCCCTGTGCTGGTAGATGATGGGTTGTCTGTGCTGGTGTCAGGCGGGTTTTCTGTGACTGCGGTCCTGTGCTGGTAGATGATGGGTTGTCTGTGCTGATCTCAGGAGGGTTTTCTGTGACTGTGGCCCTGTGCTGGTAGATGATGGGTTGTCTGTACTGGTGTCAGGCGGGTTTTCTGTGACTGCGGCCCTGTGCTGTTAGATGGTGGGTTGTCTGTGCTGGTCTCAGGAGGGTTGTCGGTGACTGCGGCTCTGTGCTGTTAGATGGTGGGTTGTCTGTGCTGGTGTCAGGCGGGTTTTCTGTGACTGCGGCCCTGTGCTGTTAGATGGTGGGTTGTCTGTGCTGGTCTCAGGAGGGTTGTCGGTGACTGCGGCCCTTTGATGTTAGATGGTGTGTTGTCTGTGCTGGTCTCACGAGGGCTGTCTGTGAATGCGGTCCTGTTCTGGTAGATGGTGTGTGGTCTGTTCTGGTGTCAGGTGGGTTGTCGGTGACTGCGGCCCTGTGCTGTTAGATGGTGGGTTGTCTGTGCTGGTCTTAGGAGGGTTTTCTGTGACTGTGGCCCTGTGCTGGTAGATGATGGGTTGTCTGTACTGGTGTCAGGCGGGTTTTCTGTGACTGCGGCCCTGTGCTGTTAGATGGTGGGTTGTCTGTGCTGGTCTCAGGAGGGTTGTCGGTGACTGCGGCTCTGTGCTGTTAGATGGTGGGTTGTCTGTGCTGGTGTCAGGCGGGTTTTCTGTGACTGCGGCCCTGTGCTGTTAGATGGTGGGTTGTCTGTGCTGGTCTCAGGAGGGTTGTCGGTGACTGCGGCCCTTTGATGTTATATGGTGTGTTGTCTGTGCTGGTCTCACGAGGGCTGTCTGTGACTGCGGTCCTGTTCTGGTAGATGGTGTGTGGTCTGTTCTGGTGTCAGGTGGGTTGTCGGTGACTGCGGCCCTGTGCTGTTAGATGGTGGGTTGTCTGTGCTGGTCTCAGGAGGGTTTTCTGTGACTGCGGTCCTGTGCTGGTAGAAGATGGGTGGTCTGTGCTGGTCTCAGGAGGGTTTTCTGTGACTGTGGCCCTGTGCTGGTAGATGATGGGTTGTCTGTACTGGTGTCAGGCGGGTTTTCTGTGACTGCGGTCCTGTGCTGGTAGATGATGGGTTGTCTGTGCTGGTCTCAGGATAGTTTTCTGTGACTGTGGCTCTGTGCTGGTAGATGATGGGTTGTCTGTACTGGTGTCAGGCGGGTTTTCTGTGACTGCGGCCCTGTGCTGTTAGATGGTGGGTTGTCTGTGCTGGTCTCAGGAGGGTTGTCGGTGACTGCGGCCCTTTGATGTTAGATGGTGTGTTGTCTGTGCTGGTCTCACGAGGGCTGTCTGTGACTGCGGTCCTGTTTTTGGTAGATGGTGTGTGGTCTGTTCTGGTGTCAGGTGGGTTGTCGGTGACTCCGGCCCTGTGCTGTTAGATGGTGGGTTGTCTGTGCTGGTCTCAGGAGGGTTTTCTGTGACTGCGGTCCTGTGCTGGTAGATGATGGGTTGTCTGTGCTGGTCTCAGGAGGGTTTTCTGTGACTGTGGCCCTGTGCTGGTAGATGATGGGTTGTCTGTACTGGTGTCAGGCGGGTTTTCTGTGACTGCGGCCCTGTGCTTTTAGATGGTGGGTAGTCTGTGCTGGTCTCAGGAGGGTTTTCTGTGACTGCGGTCCTGTGCTGGTAGATGATGGGTTGTCTGTGCTGGTCTCAGGAGGGTTTTCTGTGACTGTGGCCCTGTGCTGGTAGATGATGGGTTGTCTGTACTGGTGTCAGGCGGGTTTTCTGTGACTGCGGCCCTGTGCTGTTAGATGGTGGGTTGTTTGTGCTGGTCTCAGGAGGGTTGTCGGTGACTGCGGCTCTGTGCTGTTAGATGGTGGGTTGTCTGTGCTGGTGTCAGGCGGGTTTTCTGTGACTGCGGCCCTGTGCTGTTAGATGGTGGGTTGTCTGTGCTGGTCTCAGGAGGGTTGTCGGTGACTGCGGCCCTTGGATGTTAGATGGTGTGTTGTCTGTGCTGGTCTCACGAGGGCTGTCTGTGACTGCGGTCCTGTTCTGGTAGATGGTGTGTGGTCTGTTCTGGTGTCAGGTGGGTTGTCGGTGACTGCGGCCCTGTGCTGTTAGATGGTGGGTTGTCTGTACTGATGTCAGGCGGGTTTTCTGTGACTGCGGCCCTGTGCTGTTAGATGTTGGGTTGTCTGTGCTGGTCTCAGGAGGGTTGTCGGTGACTGCGGCTCTGTGCTGTTAGATGGTGGGTTGTCTGTGCTGGTGTCAGGCGGGTTTTCTGTGATTGCGGCCCTGTGCTGTTAGATGGTGGGTTGTCTGTGCTGGTCTCAGGAGGGTTGTCGGTGACTGCGGCCCTTTGATGTTAGATGGTGTGTTGTCTGTGCTGGTCTCACGAGGGCTGTCTGTGACTGCGGTCCTGTTCTAATAGATGGTGTGTGGTCTGTTCTGGTGTCAGGTGGGTGGTCGGTGACTGCGGCCCTGTGCTGTTAGATGGTGGGTTGTCTGTGCTGGTCTCAGGAGGGTTTTCTGTGACTGCGGTCCTGTGCTGGTAGATGATGGGTTGTCTGTGCTGGTCTCAGGAGGGTTTTCTGTGACTGTGGCCCTGTGCTGGTAGATGATGGGTTGTCTGTACTGGTGTCAGGCGGGTTTTCTGTGACTGCGGCCCTGTGCTGTTAGATGGTGGGTTGTCTGTGCTGGTCTCAGGAGGGTTGTCGGTGACTGCGGCTCTGTGCTGTTAGATGGTGGGTTGTCTGTGCTGGTGTCAGGCGGGTTTTCTGTGACTGCGGCCCTGTGCTGTTAGATGGTGGGTTGTCTGTGCTGGTCTCAGGAGGGTTGTCGGTGACTGCGGCCCTTTGATGTTAGATGGTGTGTTGTCTGTGCTGGTCTCACGAGGGCTGTCTGTGACTGCAATCCTGTTCTGGTAGATGGTGTGTGGTCTGTTCTGGTGTCAGGTGGGTTGTCGGTGACTGCGGCCCTGTGCCGTTAGATGGTGGGTTTTCTGTGCTGGTCTCAGGAGGGTTTTCTGTGACTGCGGTCCTGTGCTGGTAGATGATGGGTTGTCTGTGCTGGTCTCAGGAGGGTTTTCTGTGACTGTGGCCCTGTGCTGGTAGATGATGGGTTGTCTATGCTGGTGTCAGGCGGGTTTTCTGTGACTGCGGCCCTGTGCTGTTAGATGGTGGGTTGTCTGTGCTGGTCTCAGAAGGGTTTTCTTTGACTGTGGCCCTGTGCTGGTAGATGATGGGTTGTCTGTGCTGGTGTCAGGCGGGTTTTCTGTGACTGCGGCCCTGTGCTGTTAGATGGTGGGTTGTCTGTGCTGGTCTCAGGAGGGTTTTCTGTGACTGTGGCCCTGTGCTGGTAGATGATGGGTTGTCTGTACTGGTGTCAGGCGGGTTTTCTGTGACTGCAGCCCTGTGCTGTTAGATGGTGGGTTGTCTGTGCTGGTCTCAGGAGGGTTTTCTGTGACTGTGGCCCTGTGATGTTAGATGGTGGGTTGTCTGTGCTGGTCTCAGGAGGGTTTTCTATGACTGTGGCCCTGTGCTGTTAGATGGTGGGTTGTCTGTGCTGGTCTCAGGAGGGTTTTTGAGACTGTGGCCCTGTGCTGGTAGATGATGGGTTGTCTGTACTGGTGTCAGGCGGGTTTTCTGTGACTGCGGCCCTGTGCTGTTAGATGGTGGGTTGTCTGTGCTGGTCTCAGGAGGATTTTCTGTGACTCTGGCCCTGTGCTGTTAGATGGTGGGTTGTCTGTGCTGGTCTCAGGAGGGTTTTCTGTGACTGTGGCCCTGTGCTAGTAGATGATGGGTTGTCTGTACTGGTGTCAGGCGGGTTTTCTGTGACTGCGGCCCTGTGCTGTTAGATGGTGGGTTGTCTGTGCTGGTCTCAGGAGGGTTTTCTGTGACTGTGGCCCTGTGCTGGTAGATGATGGGTTGTCTGTACTGGTGTCAGGCGGGTTTTCTGTGACTGCGGCCCTGTGCTGTTAGATGGTGGGTTGTCTGTGCTGGTCTCAGGAGGGTTGTCGGTGACTGCGGCCCTTTGATGTTAGATGGTGTGTTGTCCGTGCTGGTCTCACGAGGGCTGTCTGTGACTGCGGTCCTGTTCTGGTAGATGATGGGTTGTCTGTGCTGGTCTCAGGAGGGTTTTCTGTGACTGCGGTCCTGTGCTGGTAGATGATGGGTTGTCTGTGCTGGTCTCAGGAGGGTTTTCTGTGACTGTGGCCCTGTGCTGGTAGATGATGGGTTGTCTGTACTGGTGTCAGGCGGGTTTTCTGTGACTGCGGCCCTGTGCTGTTAGATGGTGGATTGTCTGTGCTGGTCTCAGGAGGGTTGTCGGTGACTGCGGCTCTGTGCTGATAGATGGTGGGTTGTCTGTGCTGGTGTCAGGCGGGTTTTCTGTGACTGCGGCCCTGTGCTGTTAGATGGTGGGTTGTCTGTGCTGGTGTCAGGAGGGTTGTCGGTGACTGCGGCCCTTTGATGTTAGATGGTGTGTTGTCTGTGCTGGTCTCACAAGGGCTGTCTGTGACTGCGGTCCTGTTCTGGTAGATGGTGTGTGGTCTGTTCTGGTGTCAGGTGGGTTGTCGGTGACTGCGGCCCTGTGCTGTTAGATGGTGGGTTGTCTGTGCTGGCCTCAAGAGGGTTTTCTGTGACTGCGGTCCTTTGCTGGTAGATGATGGGTTGTCTGTGCTGGTCTCAGGAGGGTTTTCTGTGACTGTGGCCCTGTGCTGGTAGATGATGGGTTGTCTGTACTGGTGTCAGGCGGGTTTTCTGTGACTGCGGTCCTGTGCTGGTAGATGATGGGTTGTCTGTGCTGGTCTCAGGAGGGTTTTCTGTGACTGTGGCCCTGTGCTGGTAGATGATGGGTTGTCTGTACTGGTGTCAGGCGGGTTTTCTGTGACTGCGGCCCTGTGCTGTTAGATGGTGTGTTGTCTGTGCTGGTCTCAGGAGGGTTGTCGGTGACTGCGGCCCTTTGATGTTAGATGGTGTGTTGTCTGTGCTGGTCTCACGAGGGCTGTCTGTGACTGCGGTCCTGTTCTGGTAGATTTTGTGTGGTCTGTTCTGGTGTCAGGTGGGTTGTCGGTGACTGCGGCCCTGTGCTGTTAGATGGTGGGTTGTCTGTGCTGGTCTCACGAGGGCTGTCTGTGACTGCGGTCCTGTTCTGGTAGATGGTGTGTGGTCTGTTCTGGTGTCAGGTGGGTTGTCGGTGACTGCGGCCCTGTGCTGTTAGATGGTGGGTTGTCTGTGCTGGTCTCAAGAGGGTTTTCTGTGACTGCGGTCCTGTGCTGGTAGATGATGGGTTGTCTGTGCTGGTCTCAGGAGGGTTTTCTGTGACTGTGGCCCTGTGCTGGTAGATGATGTGTTGTCTGTACTGGTGTCAGGCGGGTTTTCTGTGACTGCGGTCCTGTGCTGGTAGATGATGGGTTGTCTGTGCTTGTCTCAGGAGGGTTTTCTGTGACTGTGGCCCTGTGCTGGTAGATGATGGGTTGTCTGTACTGGTGTCAGGCGGGTTTTCTGTGACTGCGGCCCTGTGCTGTTAGATGGTGGGTTGTCTGTGCTGGTCTCAGGAGGGTTTTCTGTGACTGCAGTCCTGTGCTGGTAGATGATGGGTTGTCTGTGCTGGTCTCAGGAGGCTTTTCTGTGACTGCGGTCCTGTCCTGGTAGATGATGGGTTGTCTGTGCTGGTCTCAGGAGGGTTTTCTGTGACTGTGGCCCTGTGCTGGTAGATGATGGGTTGTCTGTACTGGTGTCAGGCGGGTTTTCTGTGACTGCGGCCCTGTGCTGTTAGATGGTGGGTTGTCTGTGCTGGTCTCAGGAGGGTTGTCTATGACTGCGGCCCTTTGATGTTAGATGGTGTGTTGTCTGTGCTGGTCTCACGAGGGCTGTCTGTGACTGCGGTCCTGTTCTGGTAGATGGTGTGTGGTCTGTTCTGGTGTCAGGTGGGTTGTCGGTGACTGCGGCCCTGTGCTGTTAGATGGTGGGTTGTGTGTGCTGGTCTCAGGAGGGTTTTCTGTGACTGCGGTCCTGTGCTGGTAGATGATGGGTTGTCTGTGCTGGTCTCAGGAGGGTTTTCTGTGACTGTGGCCCTGTGCTGGTAGATGATGGGTTGTCTGTGCTGGTGTCAGGCGGGTTTTCTGTGACTGCGGTCCTGTGCTGGTAGATGATGGGTTGTCTGTGCTGATCTCAGGAGGGTTTTCTGTGACTGTGGCCCTGTGCTGGTAGATGATGGGTTGTCTGTACTGGTGTCAGGCGGGTTTTCTGTGACTGCGGCCCTGTGCTGTTAGATGGTGGGTTGTCTGTGCTGGTCTCAGGAGGGTTGTCGGTGACTGCGGCTCTGTGCTGTTAGATGGTGGGTTGTCTGTGCTGGTGTCAGGCGGGTTTTCTGTGACTGCGGCCCTGTGCTGTTAGATGGTGGGTTGTCTGTGCTGGTCTCAGGAGGGTTGTCGGTGACTGCGGCCCTTTGATGTTAGATGGTGTGTTGTCTGTGCTGGTCTCACGAGGGCTGTCTGTGAATGCGGTCCTGTTCTGGTAGATGGTGTGTGGTCTGTTCTGGTGTCAGGTGGGTTGTCGGTGACTGCGGCCCTGTGCTGTTAGATGGTGGGTTGTCTGTGCTGGTCTTAGGAGGGTTTTCTGTGACTGTGGCCCTGTGCTGGTAGATGATGGGTTGTCTGTACTGGTGTCAGGCGGGTTTTCTGTGACTGCGGCCCTGTGCTGTTAGATGGTGGGTTGTCTGTGCTGGTCTCAGGAGGGTTGTCGGTGACTGCGGCTCTGTGCTGTTAGATGGTGGGTTGTCTGTGCTGGTGTCAGGCGGGTTTTCTGTGACTGCGGCCCTGTGCTGTTAGATGGTGGGTTGTCTGTGCTGGTCTCAGGAGGGTTGTCGGTGACTGCGGCCCTTTGATGTTATATGGTGTGTTGTCTGTGCTGGTCTCACGAGGGCTGTCTGTGACTGCGGTCCTGTTCTGGTAGATGGTGTGTGGTCTGTTCTGGTGTCAGGTGGGTTGTCGGTGACTGCGGCCCTGTGCTGTTAGATGGTGGGTTGTCTGTGCTGGTCTCAGGAGGGTTTTCTGTGACTGCGGTCCTGTGCTGGTAGAAGATGGGTGGTCTGTGCTGGTCTCAGGAGGGTTTTCTGTGACTGTGGCCCTGTGCTGGTAGATGATGGGTTGTCTGTACTGGTGTCAGGCGGGTTTTCTGTGACTGCGGTCCTGTGCTGGTAGATGATGGGTTGTCTGTGCTGGTCTCAGGATAGTTTTCTGTGACTGTGGCTCTGTGCTGGTAGATGATGGGTTGTCTGTACTGGTGTCAGGCGGGTTTTCTGTGACTGCGGCCCTGTGCTGTTAGATGGTGGGTTGTCTGTGCTGGTCTCAGGAGGGTTGTCGGTGACTGCGGCCCTTTGATGTTAGATGGTGTGTTGTCTGTGCTGGTCTCACGAGGGCTGTCTGTGACTGCGGTCCTGTTTTTGGTAGATGGTGTGTGGTCTGTTCTGGTGTCAGGTGGGTTGTCGGTGACTCCGGCCCTGTGCTGTTAGATGGTGGGTTGTCTGTGCTGGTCTCAGGAGGGTTTTCTGTGACTGCGGTCCTGTGCTGGTAGATGATGGGTTGTCTGTGCTGGTCTCAGGAGGGTTTTCTGTGACTGTGGCCCTGTGCTGGTAGATGATGGGTTGTCTGTACTGGTGTCAGGCGGGTTTTCTGTGACTGCGGCCCTGTGCTTTTAGATGGTGGGTAGTCTGTGCTGGTCTCAGGAGGGTTTTCTGTGACTGCGGTCCTGTGCTGGTAGATGATGGGTTGTCTGTGCTGGTCTCAGGAGGGTTTTCTGTGACTGTGGCCCTGTGCTGGTAGATGATGGGTTGTCTGTACTGGTGTCAGGCGGGTTTTCTGTGACTGCGGCCCTGTGCTGTTAGATGGTGGGTTGTTTGTGCTGGTCTCAGGAGGGTTGTCGGTGACTGCGGCTCTGTGCTGTTAGATGGTGGGTTGTCTGTGCTGGTGTCAGGCGGGTTTTCTGTGACTGCGGCCCTGTGCTGTTAGATGGTGGGTTGTCTGTGCTGGTCTCAGGAGGGTTGTCGGTGACTGCGGCCCTTGGATGTTAGATGGTGTGTTGTCTGTGCTGGTCTCACGAGGGCTGTCTGTGACTGCGGTCCTGTTCTGGTAGATGGTGTGTGGTCTGTTCTGGTGTCAGGTGGGTTGTCGGTGACTGCGGCCCTGTGCTGTTAGATGGTGGGTTGTCTGTACTGATGTCAGGCGGGTTTTCTGTGACTGCGGCCCTGTGCTGTTAGATGTTGGGTTGTCTGTGCTGGTCTCAGGAGGGTTGTCGGTGACTGCGGCTCTGTGCTGTTAGATGGTGGGTTGTCTGTGCTGGTGTCAGGCGGGTTTTCTGTGATTGCGGCCCTGTGCTGTTAGATGGTGGGTTGTCTGTGCTGGTCTCAGGAGGGTTGTCGGTGACTGCGGCCCTTTGATGTTAGATGGTGTGTTGTCTGTGCTGGTCTCACGAGGGCTGTCTGTGACTGCGGTCCTGTTCTAATAGATGGTGTGTGGTCTGTTCTGGTGTCAGGTGGGTGGTCGGTGACTGCGGCCCTGTGCTGTTAGATGGTGGGTTGTCTGTGCTGGTCTCAGGAGGGTTTTCTGTGACTGCGGTCCTGTGCTGGTAGATGATGGGTTGTCTGTGCTGGTCTCAGGAGGGTTTTCTGTGACTGTGGCCCTGTGCTGGTAGATGATGGGTTGTCTGTACTGGTGTCAGGCGGGTTTTCTGTGACTGCGGCCCTGTGCTGTTAGATGGTGGGTTGTCTGTGCTGGTCTCAGGAGGGTTGTCGGTGACTGCGGCTCTGTGCTGTTAGATGGTGGGTTGTCTGTGCTGGTGTCAGGCGGGTTTTCTGTGACTGCGGCCCTGTGCTGTTAGATGGTGGGTTGTCTGTGCTGGTCTCAGGAGGGTTGTCGGTGACTGCGGCCCTTTGATGTTAGATGGTGTGTTGTCTGTGCTGGTCTCACGAGGGCTGTCTGTGACTGCAATCCTGTTCTGGTAGATGGTGTGTGGTCTGTTCTGGTGTCAGGTGGGTTGTCGGTGACTGCGGCCCTGTGCTGTTAGATGGTGGGTTGTCTGTGCTGGTCTCAAGAGGGTTTTCTGTGACTGCGGTCCTGTGCTGGTAGATGATAGGTTGTCTGTGCTGGTCTCAGGAGGGTTTTCTGTGACTGTGGCCCTGTGCTGGTAGATGATGGGTTGTCTGTACTGGTGTCAGGCGGGTTTTCTGTGACTGCGGCCCCGTGCTGTTAGATGGTGGGTTGTCTGTGCTGGTCTCAGGAGGGTTGTCGGTGACTGCGGCTCTGTGCTGTTAGATGGTGGGTTGTCTGTGCTGGTGTCAGGCGGGTTTTCTGTGACTGCGGCCCTGTGCTGTTAGATGGTGGGTTGTCTGTGCTGGTCTCAGGAGGGTTTTCTGTGAATGCGGTCCTGTGCTGGTAGATGATGGGTTGTCTGTGCTGGTCTCAGGAGGGTTTTCTGTGACTGTGGCCCTGTGCTGGTAGATGATGGGTTGTCTGTGCTTGTGTCAGGCGGGTTTTCTGTGACTGTGGCCCTGTGCTGGTAGATGATGAATTGTCTGTGCTGGTGTCAGGCGGGTTTTCTGTGACTGCGGCCCTGTGCTGGTAGATGATGGGTTGTCTGTGCTGGTGTCAGGCGGGTTTTCTGTGACTGCGGCCCTGTGCTGTTAGATGGTGGGTTGTCTGTGCTGGTCTCAGGAGGGTTGTCGGTGACTGCGGCTCTGTGCTGTTAGATGGTGGGTTGTCTGTGCTGGTGTCAGGCGGGTTTTCTGTGACTGCGGCCCTGTGCTGTTAGATGGTGGGTTGTCTGTGCTGGTCTCAGGAGGGTTGTCGGTGACTGCGGCCCTTTGATGTTAGATGGTGTGTTGTCTGTGCTGGTCTCATGAGGGCTGTCTGTGACTGCGGTCCTGTTCTGGTAGATGGTGTGTGGTCTGTTCTGGTGTCAGGTGGGTTGTCGGTGACTGCGGCCCTGTGCTGTTAGATGGTGGGTTGTCTGTGCTGGTCTCAAGAGGGTTTTCTGTGACTGCGGTCTTGTGCTGGTAGATGATGGGTTGTCTGTGCTGGTCTCAGGAGGGTTTTCTGTGACTGTGGCCCTGTGCTGGTAGATGATGGGTTGTCTGTACTGGTGTCAGGCGGGTTTTCTGTGACTGCGGCCCTGTGCTGTTAGATGGTGGGTTGTCTGTGCTGGTCTCAGGAGGGTTGTCGGTGACTGCGGCTCTGTGCTGTTAGATGGTGGGTTGTCTGTGCTGGTGTCAGGCGGGTTTTCTGTGACTGCGGCCCTGTGCTGTTAGATGGTGGGTTGTCTGTGCTGGTCTCAGGAGGGTTGTCGGTGACTGCGGCCCTTTGATGTTAGATGGTGTGTTGCCTGTGCTGGTCTCACGAGGGCTGTCTGTGACTGCGGTCCTGTTCTGGTAGATTTTGTGTGGTCTGTTCTGGTGTCAGGTGGGTTGTCGGTGACTGCGGCCCTGTGCTGTTAGATGGTGGGTTGTCTGTGCTGGTCTCAGGAGGGTTTTTTGTGACTGCGGTCCTGTGCTGGTAGATGATGGGTTGTCTGTGCTGGTCTCAGGAGGGTTTTCTGTGTCTGTGGCCCTGTGCTGGTAGATGATGGGTTGTCTGTACTGGTGTCAGGCGGGTTTTCTGTGACTGCGGCCCTGTGCTGTTAGATGGTGGGTTGTCTGTGCTGGTCTCAGGAGGGTTGTTGGTGACTGCGGCTCTGTGCTGTTAGATGGTGGGTTGTCTGTGCTGGTGTCAGGCGGGTTTTCTGTGACTGCGGCCCTGTGCTGTTAGATGGTGGGTTGTCTGTGCTGCTCTCAGGAGGGTTGTCGGTGATTGCGGCTCTGTGCTGTTAGATGGTGGGTTGTCTGTGCTGGTGTCAGGCGGGTTTTCTGTGACTGCGGCCCTGTGCTGTTAGATGGTGGGTTGTCTGTGCTGGTCTCAGGAGGGTTGTCGGTGACTGCGGCCCTTTGATGTTAGATGGTGTGTTGTCTGTGCTGGTCTCACGAGGGCTGTCTGTGACTGCGGTCCTGTTCTGGTAGATGGTGTGTGGTCTGTTCTGGTGTCAGGTGGGTTGTCGGTGACTGCGGCCCTGTGCTGTTAGATGGTGGGTTGTCTGTGCTGGTCTCAAGAGGGTTTTCTGTGACTGCGGTCCTGTGCTGGTAGATGATGGGTTGTCTGTGCTGGTCTCAGGAGGGTTTTCTGTGACTGTGGCCCTGTGCTGGTAGATGATGGGTTGTCTGTACTGGTGTCAGGCGGGTTTTCTGTGACTGCGGTCCTGTGCTGGTAGATGATGGGTTGTCTGTGCTGGTCTCAGGAGGGTTTTCTGTGACTGTGGCCCTGTCCTGGTAGATGATGGGTTGTCTGTACTGGTGTCAGGCGGGTTTTCTGTGACTGCGGCCCTGTGCTGTTAGATGGTGGGTTGTCTGTGCTGGTCTCAGGAGGGTTGTCGGTGACTGCGGCCCTTTGATGTTAGATGGTGTGTTGTCTGTGCTGGTCTCACGAGGGCTGTCTGTGACTGCGGTCCTGTTCTGGTAGATTTTGTGTGGTCTGTTCTGGTGTAAGGTGGGTAGTCGGTGACTGCGGCCCTGTGCTGTTAGATGGTGTGTTGTCTGTGCTGGTCTCACGAGGGCTGTCTGTGTTGCGGTCCTGTTCTGGTAGATGGTGTGTGGTCTGTTCTGGTGTCAGGTGGGTTGTCGGTGACTGCGGCCCTGTGCCGTTAGATGGTGGGTTTTCTGTGCTGGTCTCAGGAGGGTTTTCTGTGACTGCGGTCCTGTGCTGGTAGATGATGGGTTGTCTGTGCTGGTCTCAGGAGGGTTTTCTGTGACTGTGGCCCTGTGCTGGTAGATGATGGGTTGTCTATGCTGGTGTCAGGCGGGTTTTCTGTGACTGCGGCCCTGTGCTGTTAGATGGTGGGTTGTCTGTGCTGGTCTCAGAAGGGTTTTCTTTGACTGTGGCCCTGTGCTGGTAGATGATGGGTTGTCTGTGCTGGTGTCAGGCGGGTTTTCTGTGACTGCGGCCCTGTGCTGTTAGATGGTGGGTTGTCTGTGCTGGTCTCAGGAGGGTTTTCTGTGACTGTGGCCCTGTGCTGGTAGATGATGGGTTGTCTGTACTGGTGTCAGGCGGGTTTTCTGTGACTGCAGCCCTGTGCTGTTAGATGGTGGGTTGTCTGTGCTGGTCTCAGGAGGGTTTTCTGTGACTGTGGCCCTGTGATGTTAGATGGTGGGTTGTCTGTGCTGGTCTCAGGAGGGTTTTCTATGACTGTGGCCCTGTGCTGTTAGATGGTGGGTTGTCTGTGCTGGTCTCAGGAGGGTTTTTGAGACTGTGGCCCTGTGCTGGTAGATGATGGGTTGTCTGTACTGGTGTCAGGCGGGTTTTCTGTGACTGCGGCCCTGTGCTGTTAGATGGTGGGTTGTCTGTGCTGGTCTCAGGAGGATTTTCTGTGACTCTGGCCCTGTGCTGTTAGATGGTGGGTTGTCTGTGCTGGTCTCAGGAGGGTTTTCTGTGACTGTGGCCCTGTGCTAGTAGATGATGGGTTGTCTGTACTGGTGTCAGGCGGGTTTTCTGTGACTGCGGCCCTGTGCTGTTAGATGGTGGGTTGTCTGTGCTGGTCTCAGGAGGGTTTTCTGTGACTGTGGCCCTGTGCTGGTAGATGATGGGTTGTCTGTACTGGTGTCAGGCGGGTTTTCTGTGACTGCGGCCCTGTGCTGTTAGATGGTGGGTTGTCTGTGCTGGTCTCAGGAGGGTTGTCGGTGACTGCGGCCCTTTGATGTTAGATGGTGTGTTGTCCGTGCTGGTCTCACGAGGGCTGTCTGTGACTGCGGTCCTGTTCTGGTAGATGATGGGTTGTCTGTGCTGGTCTCAGGAGGGTTTTCTGTGACTGCGGTCCTGTGCTGGTAGATGATGGGTTGTCTGTGCTGGTCTCAGGAGGGTTTTCTGTGACTGTGGCCCTGTGCTGGTAGATGATGGGTTGTCTGTACTGGTGTCAGGCGGGTTTTCTGTGACTGCGGCCCTGTGCTGTTAGATGGTGGATTGTCTGTGCTGGTCTCAGGAGGGTTGTCGGTGACTGCGGCTCTGTGCTGATAGATGGTGGGTTGTCTGTGCTGGTGTCAGGCGGGTTTTCTGTGACTGCGGCCCTGTGCTGTTAGATGGTGGGTTGTCTGTGCTGGTGTCAGGAGGGTTGTCGGTGACTGCGGCCCTTTGATGTTAGATGGTGTGTTGTCTGTGCTGGTCTCACAAGGGCTGTCTGTGACTGCGGTCCTGTTCTGGTAGATGGTGTGTGGTCTGTTCTGGTGTCAGGTGGGTTGTCGGTGACTGCGGCCCTGTGCTGTTAGATGGTGGGTTGTCTGTGCTGGCCTCAAGAGGGTTTTCTGTGACTGCGGTCCTTTGCTGGTAGATGATGGGTTGTCTGTGCTGGTCTCAGGAGGGTTTTCTGTGACTGTGGCCCTGTGCTGGTAGATGATGGGTTGTCTGTACTGGTGTCAGGCGGGTTTTCTGTGACTGCGGTCCTGTGCTGGTAGATGATGGGTTGTCTGTGCTGGTCTCAGGAGGGTTTTCTGTGACTGTGGCCCTGTGCTGGTAGATGATGGGTTGTCTGTACTGGTGTCAGGCGGGTTTTCTGTGACTGCGGCCCTGTGCTGTTAGATGGTGTGTTGTCTGTGCTGGTCTCAGGAGGGTTGTCGGTGACTGCGGCCCTTTGATGTTAGATGGTGTGTTGTCTGTGCTGGTCTCACGAGGGCTGTCTGTGACTGCGGTCCTGTTCTGGTAGATTTTGTGTGGTCTGTTCTGGTGTCAGGTGGGTTGTCGGTGACTGCGGTCCTGTGCTGTTAGATGGTGGGTTGTCTGTGCTGGTCTCACGAGGGCTGTCTGTGACTGCGGTCCTGTTCTGGTAGATGGTGTGTGGTCTGTTCTGGTGTCAGGTGGGTTGTCGGTGACTGCGGCCCTGTGCTGTTAGATGGTGGGTTGTCTGTGCTGGTCTCAAGAGGGTTTTCTGTGACTGCGGTCCTGTGCTGGTAGATGATGGGTTGTCTGTGCTGGTCTCAGGAGGGTTTTCTGTGACTGTGGCCCTGTGCTGGTAGATGATGTGTTGTCTGTACTGGTGTCAGGCGGGTTTTCTGTGACTGCGGTCCTGTGCTGGTAGATGATGGGTTGTCTGTGCTTGTCTCAGGAGGGTTTTCTGTGACTGTGGCCCTGTGCTGGTAGATGATGGGTTGTCTGTACTGGTGTCAGGCGGGTTTTCTGTGACTGCGGCCCTGTGCTGTTAGATGGTGGGTTGTCTGTGCTGGTCTCAGGAGGGTTGTCGGTTACTGCGGCCCTTTGATGTTAGATGGTGTGTTGTCTGTGCTGGTCTCACGAGGGCTGTCTGTGACTGCGGTCCTGTTCTGGTAGATGGTGTGTGGTCTGTTCTGGTGTCAGGTGGGTTGTCGGTGACTGCGGCCCTGTGCTGTTAGATGGTGGGTTTTCTGTGCTGGTCTCAGGAAGGTTTTCTGTGACTGCGGTCCTGTGCTGGTAGATGATGGGTTGTCTGTGCTTGTCTCAGGAGGGTTTTCTGTGACTGTGGCCCTGTGCTGGTAGATGATGGGTTGTCTATGCTGGTGTCAGGCGGGTTTTCTGTGACTGCGGCCCTGTGCTGTTAGATGGTGGGTTGTCTGTGCTGGTCTCAGGAGGGTTTTCTGTGACTGTGGCCCTGTGCTGTTAGATGGTGGGTTGTCTGTGCTGGTCTCAGGAGGGTTTTCTGTGACTGTGGCCCTGTGCTAGTAGATGATGGGTTGTCGGTACTGGTGTCAGGCGGGTTTTCTGTGACTGCGGCCCTGTGCTGTTAGATGGTAGGTTGTCTGTGCTGGTCTCAGGAGGGTTTTCTGTTACTGTGGCCCTGTGCTGGTAGATGATGGGTTGTCTGTACTGGTGTCAGGCGGTTTTTCTGTGACTGCGGCCCTGTGCTGTTAGATGGTGGGTTGTCTGTGCTGGTCTCAGGAGGGTTGTCGGTGACTGCGGCTCTGTGCTGTTAGATGGTGGGTTGTCTGTGCTGGTGTCAGGCGGGTTTTCTGTGACTGCGTCCCTGTGCTGTTAGATTGTGGGTTGTCTGTGCTGGTCTCTGGAGGGTTGTCGGTGACTGCGGCCCTTTGATGTTAGATGGTGTGTTGTCTGTGCTGGTCTCACGAGGGCTGTCTGTGACTGCGGTCCTGTTCTGGTAGATGGTGTGTGGTCTGTTCTGGTGTCAGGTGGGTTGTCGGTGACTGCGGCCCTGTGCTGTTAGATGGTGGGTTGTCTGTGCTGGTCTCAGGAGGGTTTTCTGTGACTGCGGTCCTGTGCTGGTAGATGATGGGTTGTCTGTGCTGGTCTCAGGAGGGTTTTCTGTGACTGTGGCCCTGTGCTGGTAGATGATGGGTTGTCTGTACTGGTGTCAGGCGGGTTTTCTGTGACTGCGGCCCTGTGCTGTTTGATGGTGGGTTGTCTGTGCTGGTCTCAGGAGGGTTGTCGGTGACTGCGGCTCTGTGCTGTTAGATGATGGGTTGTCTGTGCTGGTCTCAGGAGGGTTTTCTGTGACTGTGGCCCTGTGCTGGTAGATGATGGGTTGTCTGTACTGGTGTCAGGCGGGTTTTCTGTGACTGCGGCCCTGTGCTGTTAGATGGTGGGTTGTCTGTGCTGGTCTCAGGAGGGTTGTCGGTGACTGCGGCTCTGTGCTGTTAGATGGTGGGTTGTCTGTGCTGGTGTCAGGCGGGTTTTCTGTGACTGCGGCCCTGTGCTGTTAGATGGTGGGTTGTCTGTGCTGGTGTCAGGAGGGTTGTCGGTGACTGCGGCCCTTTGATGTTAGATGGTGTGTTGTCTGTGCTGGTCTTACGAGGGCTGTCTGTGACTGCGGTCCTGTTCTGGTAGATGGTGTGTGGTCTGTTCTGGTGTCAGGTGGGTTGTCGGTGACTGCGGCCCTGTGCTGTGAGATGGTGGGTTGTCTGTGCTGGTTTCAGGAGGGTTTTCTGTGACTGTGGCCCTGTGCTGGTAGATGATGGGTTGTCTGTGCTGGTGTCAGGCGGGTTTTCTGTGACTGCGGCCCTGTGCTGTTAGATGGTGGGTTGTCTGTGCTGGTCTCAGGAGGGTTTTCTGTGACTGTGGCCCTGTGCTGGTAGATGATGGGTTGTCTGTACTGGTGTCAGGCGGGTTTTCTGTGACTGCAGCCCTGTGCTGTTAGATGGTGGGTTGTCTGTGCTGGTCTCAGGAGGGTTTTCTGTGACTGAAAACTGTGCTGTTAGATGGTGGGTTGTCTGTGCTGGTCTCAGGAGGGTTTTCTGTGACTGTGGCCCTGTGCTGTTAGATGGTGGGTTGTCTGTGCTGGTCTCAGGAGGGTTTTCTGTGACTGTGGCCCTGTGCTGGTAGATGATGGGTTGTCTGTACTGGTGTCAGGCGGGTTTTCTGTGACTGCGGCCCTGTGCTGTTAGATGGTGGGTTGTCTGTGCTGGTCTCAGGAGGGTTTTCTGTGACTGTGGCCCTGTGCTGTTAGATGGTGGGTTGTCTGTGCTGGTCTCAGGAGGGTTTTCTGTGACTGTGGCCCTGTGCTAGTAGATGATGGGTTGTCTGTACTGGTGTCAGGCGGGTTTTCTGTGACTGCGGCCCTGTGCTGTTAGATAGTGGGTTGTCTGTGCTGGTCTAAGGAGGGTTTTCTGTGACTGCGGCTCTGTGCTGTTAGATGGTGGGTTGTCTGTGCTGGTGTCAGGTGGGTTTTCTGTGACTGCGGTCCTGTGCTGGTAGATGATGGGTTGTCTGTGCTGGTCTCAGGAGGGTTTTCTGTGACTGTGGCCCTGTCCTGGTAGATGATGGGTTGTCTGTACTGGTGTCAGGCGGGTTTTCTGTGACTGCGGCCCTGTGCTGTTAGATGGTGGGTTGTCTGTGCTGGTCTCAGGAGGGTTGTCGGTGACTGCGGCCCTTTGATGTTAGATGGTGTGTTGTCTGTGCTGGTCTCACGAGGGCTGTCTGTGACTGCGGTCCTGTTCTGGTAGATTTTGTGTGGTCTGTTCTGGTGTCAGGTGGGTTGTCGGTGACTGCGGCCCTGTGCTGTTAGATGGTGTGTTGTCTGTGCTGGTCTCACGAGGGCTGTCTGTGTTGCGGTCCTGTTCTGGTAGATGGTGTGTGGTCTGTTCTGGTGTCAGGTGGGTTGTCGGTGACTGCGGCCCTGTGCCGTTAGATGGTGGGTTTTCTGTGCTGGTCTCAGGAGGGTTTTCTGTGACTGCGGTCCTGTGCTGGTAGATGATGGGTTGTCTGTGCTGGTCTCAGGAGGGTTTTCTGTGACTGTGGCCCTGTGCTGGTAGATGATGGGTTGTCTATGCTGGTGTCAGGCGGGTTTTCTGTGACTGCGGCCCTGTGCTGTTAGATGGTGGGTTGTCTGTGCTGGTCTCAGGAGGGTTTTCTGTGACTGTGGCCCTGTGCTGGTAGATGATGGGTTGTCTGTGCTGGTGTCAGGCGGGTTTTCTGTGACTGCGGCCCTGTGCTGTTAGATGGTGGGTTGTCTGTGCTGGTCTCAGGAGGGTTTTCTGTGACTGTGGCCCTGTGCTGGTAGATGATGGGTTGTCTGTACTGGTGTCAGGCGGGTTTTCTGTGACTGCAGCCCTGTGCTGTTAGATGGTGGGTTGTCTGTGCTGGTCTCAGGAGGGTTTTCTGTGACTGTGGCCCTGTGATGTTAGATGGTGGGTTGTCTGTGCTGGTCTCAGGAGGGTTTTCTGTGACTGTGGCCCTGTGCTGTTAGATGGTGGGTTGTCTGTGCTGGTCTCAGGAGGGTTTTTGAGACTGTGGCCCTGTGCTGGTAGATGATGGGTTGTCTGTACTGGTGTCAGGCGGGTTTTCTGTGACTGCGGCCCTGTGCTGTTAGATGGTGGGTTGTCTGTGCTGGTCTCAGGAGGGTTTTCTGTGACTGTGGCCCTGTTCTGTTAGATGGTGGGTTGTCTGTGCTGGTCTCAGGAGGGTTTTCTGTGACTGTGGCCCTGTGCTAGTAGATGATGGGTTGTCTGTACTGGTGTCAGGCGGGTTTTCTGTGACTGCGGCCCTGTGCTGTTAGATGGTGGGTTGTCTGTGCTGGTCTCAGGAGGGTTTTCTGTGACTGTGGCCCTGTGCTGGTAGATGATGGGTTGTCTGTACTGGTGTCAGGCGGGTTTTCTGTGACTGCGGCCCTGTGCTGTTAGATGGTGGGTTGTCTGTGCTGGTCTCAGGAGGGTTGTCGGTGACTGCGGCCCTTTGATGTTAGATGGTGTGTTGTCCGTGCTGGTCTCACGAGGGCTGTCTGTGACTGCGGTCCTGTTCTGGTAGATGATGGGTTGTCTGTGCTGGTCTCAGGAGGGTTTTCTGTGACTGCGGTCCTGTGCTGGTAGATGAAGGGTTGTCTGTGCTGGTCTCAGGAGGGTTTTCTGTGACTGTGGCCCTGTGCTGGTAGATGATGGGTTGTCTGTACTGGTGTCAGGCGGGTTTTCTGTGACTGCGGCCCTGTGCTGTTAGATGGTGGATTGTCTGTGCTGGTCTCAGGAGGGTTGTCGGTGACTGCGGCTCTGTGCTGTTAGATGGTGGGTTGTCTGTGCTGGTGTCAGGCGGGTTTTCTGTGACTGCGGCCCTGTGCTGTTAGATGGTGTGTTGTCTGTGCTGGTGTCAGGAGGGTTGTCGGTGACTGCGGCCCTTTGATGTTAGATGGTGTGTTGTCTGTGCTGGTCTCACAAGGGCTGTCTGTGACTGCGGTCCTGTTCTGGTAGATGGTGTGTGGTCTGTTCTGGTGTCAGGTGGGTTGTCGGTGACTGCGGCCCTGTGCTGTTAGATGGTGGGTTGTCTGTGCTGGCCTCAAGAGGGTTTTCTGTGACTGCGGTCCTTTGCTGGTAGATGATGGGTTGTCTGTGCTGGTCTCAGGAGGGTTTTCTGTGACTGTGGCCCTGTGCTGGTAGATGATGGGTTGTCTGTACTGGTGTCAGGCGGGTTTTCTGTGACTGCGGTCCTGTGCTGGTAGATGATGGGTTGTCTGTGCTGGTCTCAGGAGGGTTTTCTGTGACTGTGGCCCTGTGCTGGTAGATGATGGGTTGTCTGTACTGGTGTCAGGCGGGTTTTCTGTGACTGCGGCCCTGTGCTGTTAGATGGTGGGTTGTCTGTGCTGGTCTCAGGAGGGTTGTCGGTGACTGCGGCCCTTTGATGTTAGATGGTGTGTTGTCTGTGCTGGTCTCACGAGGGCTGTCTGTGACTGCGGTCCTGTTCTGGTAGATTTTGTGTGGTCTGTTCTGGTGTCAGGTGGGTTGTCGGTGACTGCGGCCCTGTGCTGTTAGATGGTGGGTTGTCTGTGCTGGTCTCACGAGGGCTGTCTGTGACTGCGGTCCTGTTCTGGTAGATGGTGTGTGGTCTGTTCTGGTGTCAGGTGGGTTGTCGGTGACTGCGGCCCTGTGCTGTTAGATGGTGGGTTGTCTGTGCTGGTCTCAAGAGGGTTTTCTGTGACTGCGGTCCTGTGCTGGTAGATGATGGGTTGTCTGTGCTGGTCTCAGGAGGGTTTTCTGTGACTGTGGCCCTGTGCTGGTAGATGATGGGTTGTCTGTACTGGTGTCAGGCGGGTTTTCTGTGACTGCGGTCCTGTGCTGGTAGATGATGGGTTGTCTGTGCTTGTCTCAGGAGGGTTTTCTGTGACTGTGGCCCTGTGCTGGTAGATGATGGGTTGTCTGTACTGGTGTCAGGCGGGTTTTCTGTGACTGCGGCCCTGTGCTGTTAGATGGTGGGTTGTCTGTGCTGGTCTCAGGAGGGTTGTCGGTGACTGCGGCCCTTTGATGTTAGATGGTGTGTTGTCTGTGCTGGTCTCACGAGGGCTGTCTGTGACTGCGGTCCTGTTCTGGTAGATGGTGTGTGGTCTGTTCTGGTGTCAGGTGGGTTGTCGGTGACTGCGGCCCTGTGCTGTTAGATGGTGGGTTTTCTGTGCTGGTCTCAGGAAGGTTTTCTGTGACTGCGGTCCTGTGCTGGTAGATGATGGGTTGTCTGTGCTTGTCTCAGGAGGGTTTTCTGTGACTGTGGCCCTGTGCTGGTAGATGATGGGTTGTCTATGCTGGTGTCAGGCGGGTTTTCTGTGACTGCGGCCCTGTGCTGTTAGATGGTGGGTTGTCTGTGCTGGTCTCAGGAGGGTTTTCTGTGACTGTGGCCCTGTGCTGTTAGATGGTGTGTGGTCTGTTCTGGTGTCAGGTGGGTTGTCGGTGACTGCGGCCCTGTGCTGTTAGATGGTGGGTTGTCTGTGCTGGTCTCAGGAGGGTTTTCTGTGACTGCGGTCCTGTGCTGGTAGATGATGGGTTGTCTGTGCTGGTCTCAGGAGGGTTTTCTGTGACTGTGGCCCTGTGCTGGTAGATGATGGGTTGTCTGTACTGGTGTCAGGCGGGTTTTCTGTGACTGCGGCCCTGTGCTGTTTGATGGTGGGTTGTCTGTGCTGGTCTCAGGAGGGTTGTCGGTGACTGCGGCTCTGTGCTGTTAGATGATGGGTTGTCTGTGCTGGTCTCAGGAGGGTTTTCTGTGACTGTGGCCCTGTGCTGGTAGATGATGGGTTGTCTGTACTGGTGTCAGGCGGGTTTTCTGTGACTGCGGCCCTGTGCTGTTAGATGGTGGGTTGTCTGTGCTGGTCTCAGGAGGGTTGTCGGTGACTGCGGCTCTGTGCTGTTAGATGGTGGGTTGTCTGTGCTGGTGTCAGGCGGGTTTTCTGTGACTGCGGCCCTGTGCTGTTAGATGGTGGGTTGTCTGTGCTGGTGTCAGGAGGGTTGTCGGTGACTGCGGCCCTTTGATGTTAGATGGTGTGTTGTCTGTGCTGGTCTTACGAGGGCTGTCTGTGACTGCGGTCCTGTTCTGGTAGATGGTGTGTGGTCTGTTCTGGTGTCAGGTGGGTTGTCGGTGACTGCGGCCCTGTGCTGTGAGATGGTGGGTTGTCTGTGCTGGTTTCAGGAGGGTTTTCTGTGACTGTGGCCCTGTGCTGGTAGATGATGGGTTGTCTGTGCTGGTGTCAGGCGGGTTTTCTGTGACTGCGGCCCTGTGCTGTTAGATGGTGGGTTGTCTGTGCTGGTCTCAGGAGGGTTTTCTGTGACTGTGGCCCTGTGCTGGTAGATGATGGGTTGTCTGTACTGGTGTCAGGCGGGTTTTCTGTGACTGCAGCCCTGTGCTGTTAGATGGTGGGTTGTCTGTGCTGGTCTCAGGAGGGTTTTCTGTGACTGAAAACTGTGCTGTTAGATGGTGGGTTGTCTGTGCTGGTCTCAGGAGGGTTTTCTGTGACTGTGGACCTGTGCTGTTAGATGGTGGGTTGTCTGTGCTGGTCTCAGGAGGGTTTTCTGTGACTGTGGCCCTGTGCTGGTAGATGATGGGTTGTCTGTACTGGTGTCAGGCGGGTTTTCTGTGACTGCGGCCCTGTGCTGTTAGATGGTGGGTTGTCTGTGCTGGTCTCAGGAGGGTTTTCTGTGACTGTGGCCCTGTGCTGTTAGATGGTGGGTTGTCTGTGCTGGTCTCAGGAGGGTTTTCTGTGACTGTGGCCCTGTGCTAGTAGATGATGGGTTGTCTGTACTGGTGTCAGGCGGGTTTTCTGTGACTGCGGCCCTGTGCTGTTAGATAGTGGGTTGTCTGTGCTGGTCTAAGGAGGGTTTTCTGTGACTGCGGCTCTGTGCTGTTAGATGGTGGGTTGTCTGTGCTGGTGTCAGGTGGGTTGTCGGTGACTGCGGCTCTGTGCTGTTAGATGGTGGGTTGTCTGTGCTGGTGTCAGGCGGGTTTTCTGTGACTGCGGCCCTGTGCTGTTAGATGGTGGGTTGTCTGTGCTGGTGTCAGGAGGGTTGTCGGTGACTGCGGCCTTTTGATGTTCGATGGTGTGTTGTCTGTGCTTGTCTCACGAGGGCTGTCTGTGACTGCGGTCCTGTTCTGGTAGATGGTGTGTGGTCTGTTCTGGTGTCAGGTGGGTTGTCGGTGACTGCGGCCCTGTGTGGTTAGATGGTGGGTTGTCTGTGCTGGTCTCAGGAGGGTTTTCTGTGACTGCGGTCCTGTGCTGGTAGATGATGGGTTGTCTGTGCTGGTCTCAGGAGGGTTTTCTGTGCCTGTGGCCCTGTGCTGGTAGATGATGGGTTGTCTGTACTGGTGTCAGGCGGGTTTTCTGTGACTGCGGCCCTGTGCTGTTAGATGGTGGGTTGTCTGTGCTGGTCTCAGGAGGGTTGTCGGTGACTGCGGCTCTGTGCTGTTAGATGGTGGGTTGTCTGTGCTGGTGTCAGGCGGGTTTTCTGTGACTGCGGCCCTGTGCTGTTAGATGGTGGGTTGTCTGTGCTGGTGTCAGGAGGGTTGTCGGTGACTGCGGCCCTTTGATGTTCGATGGTGTGTTGTCTGTGCTGGTCTCACGAGGGCTGTCTGTGACTATGGTCCTGTTCTGGTAGATGGTGTGTGGTCTGTTCTGGTGTCAGGTGGGTTGTCGGTGACTGCGGCCCTGTGCTGTTAGATGGTGGGTTGTCTGTGCTGGTCTCAGGAGGGTTTTCTGTGACTGCGGTCCTGTGCTGGTAGATGATGGGTTGTCTGTGCTGGTCTCCGGAGGGTTTTCTGTGACTGTGGCCCTGTGCTGGTAGATGATGGGTTGTCTGTACTGGTGTCAGGCGGGTTTTCTGTGACTCCGGCCCTGTGCTGTTAGATGGTGGGTTGTCTGTGCTGGTCTCAGGAGGGTTGACGGTGACTGCGGCTCTGTGCTGTTAGATGGTGGGTTGTCTGTGCTGGTGTCAGGCGGGTTTTCTGTGACTGTGGCCCTGTGCTGTTAGATGATGGGTTGTCTGTGCTGGTCTCAGGAGGGTTTTCTGTGACTGTGGCCCTGTGCTGTTAGATGGTGGGTTGTCTGTGCTGGTCTCAGGAGGGTTTTCTGTGACTGTGGCCCTGTGCTGGTAGATGATGGGTTGTCTGTACTGGTGTCAGGCGGGTTTTCTGTGACTGCAGCCCTGTGCTGTTAGATGGTGGGTTGTCTGTGCTGGTCTCAGGAGGGTTGTCGGTGACTGCGGCCCTTTGATGTTAGATGGTGGGTTGTCTGTGCTGGTCTCAGGAGGGTTTTCTGTGACTGCGGCCCTGTGCTGTTAGATGGTGGGTTGTCTGTGCTGGTCTCAGGAGGGTTGTCGGTGACAGCGGCTCTGTGCTGTTAGATGGTGGGTTGTCTGTGCTGGTGTCAGGTGGGTTGTCGGTGAATGCGGCTCTGTGCTGTTAGATGGTGGGTTGTCTGTGCTGGTGTCAGGCGGGTTTTCTGTGACTGCGGCCCTGTGCTGTTAGATGGTGGGTTGTCTGTGCTGGTGTCAGGTGGGTTGTCGGTGACTGCGGCTCTGTGCTGTTAGATGGTGGGTTGTCTGTGCTGGTGTCAGGCGGGTTTTCTGTGACTGCGGACCTGTGCTGTTAGATGGTGGGTTGTCTGTGCTGGTGTCAGGAGGGTTGTCGGTGACTGCGGCCCTTTGATGTTCGATGGTGTGTTGTCTGTGCTGGTCTCACGAGGGCTGTCTGTGACTGCGGTCCTGTTCTGGTAGATGGTGTGTGGTCTGTTCTGGTGTCAGGTGGGTTGTCGATGACTGCGGCTCTGTGCTGTTTGATGGTGGGTTGTCTGTGCTGGTCTCAGGAGGGTTGTCGGTGACTGCGGCCCTTTGATGTTAGATGGTGGGTTGTCTGTGCTGGTCTCAGGAGGGTTTTCTGTGACTGCGGCCCTGTGCTGTTAGATGGTGTGTTGTCTGTGCTGGTCTCACGAGGGCTGTCTGTGACTGCGGTCCTGTTCTGGTAGATGGTGTGTGGTCTGTTCTGGTGTCAGGTGGGTTGTCGGTGACTGCGGCCCTGTGCTGTTATATGGTGGGTTGTCTGTGCTGGTCTCAGGAGGGTTTTCTGTGACTGCGGTCCTGTGCTGGTAGATGATGGGTTGTCTGTGCTGGTCTCAGGAGGGTTTTCTGTGACTGTGGCCCTGTGCTGGTAGATGATGGGTTGTCTGTACTGGTGTCAGGCGGGTTTTCTGTGACTCCGGCCCTGTGCTGTTAGATGGTGGGTTGTCTGTGCTGGTCTCAGGAGGGTTGTCGGTGACTGCGGCTCTGTGCTGTTAGATGGTGGGTTGTCTGTGCTGGTGTCAGGCGGGTTTTCTGTGACTGTGGCCCTGTGCTGTTAGATGATGGGTTGTCTGTGCTGGTCTCAGGAGGGTTTTCTGTGACTGTGGCCCTGTGCTGTTAGATGGTGGGTTGTCTGTGCTGGTCTCAGGAGGGTTTTCTGTGACTGTGGCCCTGTGCTGGTAGATGATGGGTTGTCTGTACTGGTGTCAGGCGGGTTTTCTGTGACTGCAGCCCTGTGCTGTTAGATGGTAAGTTGTCTGTGCTGGTCTCAGGAGGGTTTTCTGTGACTGTGGCCCTGTGCTGTTAGATGGTGGGTTGTCTGTGCTGGTCTCAGGAGGGTTTTCTGTGACTGTGGCCCTGTGCTGGTAGATGATGGGTTGTCTGTACTGGTGTCAGGCGGGTTTTCTGTGACTGCGGCCCTGTGCTGTTAGATGGTGGGTTGTCTGTGCTGGTCTCAGGAGGGTTTTCTGTGACTGTGGCCCTGTGCTGTTAGATGGTGGGTTGTCTGTGCTGGTTTTAGGAGGGTTTTCTGTGACTGTGGCCCTGTGCTAGTAGATGATGGGTTGTCTGTACTGGTGTCAGGCGGGTTTTCTGTGACTGCGGCCCTGTGCTGTTAGATGGTGGGTTGTCTGTGCTGGTCTCAGGAGGGTTTTCTGTGACTGTGGCCCTGTGCTGTTAGATGGTGGGTTGTCTGTGCTGGTCTCAGGAGGGTTGTCGGTGACTGCGGCTCTGTGCTGTTAGATAGTGGGTTGTCTGTGCTGGTGTCAGGCGGGTTTTCTATGACTGCGTCCCTGTGCTGTTAGATGGTGGGTTGTCTGTGCTGGTCTCAGGAGGGTTGTCGGTGACTGCGGCCCTTTGATGTTAGATGGTGTGTTGTCTGTGCTGGTCTCACGAGGGCTGTCTGTGACTGCGGTCCTGTTCTGGTAGATTGTGTGTGGTCTGTTCTGGTGTCAGGTGGGTTGTCGGTGACTGCGGCCCTGTGCTGTTAGATGGTGGGTTGTCTGTGCTGGTCTCAGGAGGGTTTTCTGTGACTGCGGTCCTGTGCTGGTAGATGATGGGTTGTCTGTGCTGGTCTCAGGAGGGTTTTCTGTGACTGTGGCCCTGTGCTGGTAGATGATGGGTTGTCTGTACTGGTGTCAGGCGGGTTTTCTGTGACTGCGGCCCTGTGCTGTTAGATGGTGGGTTGTCTGTGCTGGTCTCAGGAGGGTTGTCGGTGACTGCGGCTCTGTGCTGTTAGATGGGTTGTCTGTGCTGGTGTCAGGCGGGTTTTCTGTGACTGCGGCCCTGTGCTGTTAGATGGTGGGTTGTCTGTGCTGGTCTCAGGAGGGTTGTCGGTGACTGCGGCCTTTTGATGTTAGATGGTGTGTTGTCTGTGCTGGTCTCACGAGGGCTGTCTGAGACTGCGGTCCTGATCTGGTAGATGGTGTGTGGTCTGTTCTGGTTTCAGGTGGGTTGTCGGTGACTGCGGCCCTGTGCTGTTAGATGGTGGGTTGTCTGTGCTGGTCTCAGGAGGGTTTTCTGTGACTGCGGTCCTGTGCTGGTAGATGATGGGTTGTCTGTGCTGGTCTCAGGAGGGTTTTCTGTGACTGTGGCCCTGTGCTGGTAGATGATGGGTTGTCTGTGCTGGTGTCAGGCGGGTTTTCTGTGACTGCGGCCCTGTGCTGTTAGATGGTGGGTTGTCTGTGCTGGTCTCAGGAGGGTTTTCTGTGACTGTGGCCCTGTGCGGGTAGATGATGGTTTGTCTATGCTGGTGTCAGGCGGGTTTTCTGTGACTGCGGCCCTGTGCTGTTAGATGGTGGGTTGTCTGTGCTGGTCTCAGGAGGGTTTTCTGTGACTGTGGCCCTGTGCTGGTAGATGATGGGTTGTCTGTACTGGTGTCAGGCGGGTTTTCTGTGACTGCAGCCCTGTGCTGTTAGATGGTGGGTTGTCTGTGCTGGTCTCAGGAGGGTTTTCTGTGACTGTGGCCCTGTGCTGTTAGATGGTGGGTTGTCTGTGCTGGTCTCACGAGGGCTGTCTGTGACTGCGGTCCTGTTCTGGTAGATGGTGTGTGGTCTGTTCTGGTGTCAGGTGGGTTGTCGGTGACTGCGGCCCTGTGCTGTTAGATGGTGGGTTGTCTGTGCTGGTCTCAGGAGGGTTTTCTGTGACTGCGGTCCTGTGCTGGTAGATGATGGGTTGTCTGTGCTGGTCTCAGGAGGGTTTTCTGTGACTGTGGCCCTGTGCTGGTAGATGATGGGTTGTCTGTACTGGTGTCAGGCGGGTTTTCTGTGACTGCGGCCCTGTGCTGTTAGATGGTGGGTTGTCTGTGCTGGTCTCAGGAGGGTTGTCGGTGACTGCGGCTCTGTGCTGTTAGATGGTGGGTTGTCTGTGCTGGTGTCAGGCGGGTTTTCTGTGACTGCGGCCCTGTGCTGTTAGATGGTGGGTTGTCTGTGCTGGTCTCAGGAGGGTTGTCGGTGACTGCGGCCCTTTGATGTTAGATGGTGTGTTGTCTGTGCTGGTCTCACGAGGGCTGTCTGTGACTGCGGTCCTGTTCTGGTAGATGGTGTGTGGTCTGTTCTGGTGTCAGGTGGGTTGTCGGTGACTGCGGCCCTGTGCTGTTAGATGGTGGGTTGTCTGTGCTGGTCTCAAGAGGGTTTTCTGTGACTGCGGTCCTGTGCTGGTAGATGATGGGTTGTCTGTGCTGGTCTCAGGAGGGTTTCCTGTGACTGTGGCCCTGTGCTGGTAGATGATGGGTTGTCTGTACTGGTGTCAGGCAGGTTTTCTTTGACTGCGGCCCTGTGCTGTTAGATGGTGGGTTGTCTGTGCTGGTCTCAGGAGGGTTGTCGGTGACTGCGGCTCTGTGCTGTTAGATGGTGGGTTGTCTGTGCTGGTGTCAGGCGGATTTTCTGTGACTGCGGCCCTGTGCTGTTAGATGGTGGGTTGTCTGTGCTGGTCTCAGGAGGGTTGTCGGTGACTGCGGCCCTTTGATGTTAGATGGTGTGTTGTCTGTGCTGGTCTCACGAGGGCTGTCTGTGACTGCGGTCCTGTTCTGGTAGATGGTGTGTGGTCTGTTCTGGTGTCAGGTGGGTTGTCGGTGACTGCGGCCCTGTGAGGTTAGATGGTGGGTAGTCTGTGCTGGTCTCAGGAGGGTTTTCTGTGACTGCGGTCCTGTGCTGGTAGATGATGGGTTGTCTGTGCTGGTCTCAGGAGGGTTTTCTGTGACTGTGGCCCTGTGCTGGTAGATGATGGGTTGTCTGTACTGGTGTCAGGCGGGTTTTCTTTGACTGCGGTCCTGTGCTGGTAAATGATGGGTTGTCTGTGCTGGTCTCAGGAGGGTTTTCTGTGACTGTGGCCCTGTGCTGGTAGATGATGGGTTGTCTGTACTGGTGTCAGGCGGGTTTTCTGTGACTGCGGCCCTGTGCTGTTAGATGGTGGGTTGTCTGTGCTGGTCTCAGGAGGGTTGTCGGTGACTGCGGCCCTTTGATGTTAGATGGTGTGTTGTCTGTGCTGGTCTCACGAGGGCTGTCTGTGACTGCGGTCCTGTTCTGGTAGATTTTGTGTGGTCTGTTCTGGTGTCAGGTGGGTTGTCGGTGACTGCGGCCCTGTGCTGTTATATGGTGGGTTGTCTGTGCTGGTCTCAGGAGGGTTTTCTGTGAATGCGGTCCTGTGCTGGTAGATGATGGGTTGTCTGTGCTGGTCTCAGGAGGGTTTTCTGTGACTGTGGCCCTGTGCTGGTAGATGATGGGTTGTCTGTGCTGGTGTCAGGCGGGTTTTCTGTGACTGCGGCCCTGTGCTGTTAGATGGTGGGTTGTCTGTGCTGGTTTCAGGAGGGTTTTCTGTGACTGTGGCCCTGTGCTGGTAGAATATTGGTTTACTGTACTGGTGTCAGGCGGGTTTTCTGTGACTGCGGCCCTGTGCTGTTAGATGGTGGGTTGTCTGTGTTGGTCTCAGGAGGGTTGTCGGTGACTGCGGCTCTGTGCTGTTAGATGGTGGGTTGTCTGTGCCGGTGTCAGGCGGGTTTTCTGTGACTGCGGCCCTGTGCTGTTAGATGGTGGGTTGTCTGTGCTGGTCTCAGGAGGGTTTTCTGTGACTGTGGCACTGTGCTGGTAGATGATGGGTTGTCTGTACTGGTGTCAGGCGGGTTTTCTGTGACTGGGGCCCTGTGCTGTTAGATGGTGGGTTGTCTGTGCTGGTCTCAGGAGGGTTGTCGGTGACTGCGGCTCTGTGCTGTTAGATGGTGGGTTGTCTGTGCTGGTGTCAGGCGGGTTTTCTGTGACTGCGGCCCTGTGCTGTTAGATCGTGGGTTGTCTGTGCTGGTGTCAGGAGGGTTTTCTGTGACTGCGGTCCTGTGCTGGTAGATGATGGGTTGTCTGTGCTGGTCTCAGGAGGCTTTTCTGTGACTGCGGTCCTGTCCTGGTAGATGATGGGTTGTCTGTGCTGGTCTCAGGAGGGTTTTCTGTGACTGTGGCCCTGTGCTGGTAGATGATGGGTTGTCTGTACTGGTGTCAGGCGGGTTTTCTGTGACTGCGGCCCTGTGCTGTTAGATGGTGGGTTGTCTGTGCTGGTCTCAGGAGGGTTGTCGGTGACTGCGGCCCTTTGATGTTAGATGGTGTGTTGTCTGTGCTGGTCTCACGAGGGCTGTCTGTGACTGCGGTCCTGTTCTGGTAGATGGTGTGTGGTCTGTTCTGGTGTCAGGTGGGTTGTCGGTGACTGCGGCCCTGTGCTGTTAGATGGTGGGTTGTGTGTGCTGGTCTCAGGAGGGTTTTCTGTGACTGCGGTCCTGTGCTGGTAGATGATGGGTTGTCTGTGCTGGTCTCAGGAGGGTTTTCTGTGACTGTGGCCCTGTGCTGGTAGATGATGGGTTGTCTGTGCTGGTGTCAGGCGGGTTTTCTGTGACTGCGGTCCTGTGCTGGTAGATGATGGGTTGTCTGTGCTGATCTCAGGAGCGTTTTCTGTGACTGTGGCCCTGTGCTGGTAGATGATGGGTTGTCTGTACTGGTGTCAGGCGGGTTTTCTGTGACTGCGGCCCTGTGCTGTTAGATGGTGGGTTGTCTGTGCTGGTCTCAGGAGGGTTGTCGGTGACTGCGGCTCTGTGCTGTTAGATGGTGGGTTGTCTGTGCTGGTGTCAGGCGGGTTTTCTGTGACTGCGGCCCTGTGCTGTTAGATGGTGGGTTGTCTGTGCTGGTCTCAGGAGGGTTGTCGGTGACTGCGGCCCTTTGATGTTAGATGGTGTGTTGTCTGTGCTGGTCTCACGAGGGCTGTCTGTGACTGCGGTCCTGTTCTGGTAGAAGGTGTGTGGTCTGTTCTGGTGTCAGGTGGGTTGTCGGTGACTGCGGCCCTGTGCTGTTAGATGGTGGGTTGTCTGTGCTGGTCTCAGGAGGGTTTTCTGTGACTGTGGCCCTGTGCTGGTAGATGATGGGTTGTCTGTACTGGTGTCAGGCGGGTTTTCTGTGACTGCGGACCTGTGCTGTTAGATGGTGGGTTGTCTGTGCTGGTCTCAGGAGGGTTGTCGGTGACTGCGGCTCTGTGCTGTTAGATGGTGGGTTGTCTGTGCTGGTGTCAGGCGGGTTTTCTGTGACTGCGGCCCTGTGCTGTTAGATGGTGGGTTGTCTGTGCTGGTCTCAGGAGGGTTGTCGGTGACTGCGGCCCTTTGATGTTATATGGTGTGTTGTCTGTGCTGGTCTCACGAGGGCTGTCTGTGACTGCGGTCCTGTTCTGGTAGATGGTGTGTGGTCTGTTCTGGTGTCAGGTGGGTTGTCGGTGACTGCGGCCCTGTGCTGTTAGATGGTGGGTTGTCTGTGCTGGTCTCAGGAGGGTTTTCTGTGACTGCGGTCCTGTGCTGGTAGATGATGGGTTGTCTGTGCTGGTCTCAGGAGGGTTTTCTGTGACTGTGGCCCTGTGCTGGTAGATGATGGGTTGTCTGTACTGGTGTCAGGCGGGTTTTCTGTGACTGCGGCCCTGTGCTGTTAGATGGTGGGTTGTCTGTGCTGGTCTCAGTAGGGTTGTCGGTGACTGCGGCCCTTTGATGTTAGATGGTGTGTTGTCTGTGCTGGTCTCACGAGGGCTGTCTGTGACTGCGGTCCTGTTCTGGTAGATGGTGTGTGGTCTGTTCTGGTGTCAGGTGGGTTGTCGGTGACTGCGGCCCTGTGCTGTTAGATGATGGGTTGTCTGTGCTGGTCTCAGGAGGGTTTTCTGTGACTGCGGTCCTGTGCTGGTAGATGATGGGTTGTCTGTGCTGGTCTCAGGAGGGTTTTCTGTGACTGTGGCCCTGTGCTGGTAGATGATGGGTTGTCTGTGCTGGTGTCAGGTGGGTTTTCTGTGACTGCGGCCCTGTGCTGTTAGATGGTGGGTTGTCTGTGCTGGTCTCAGGAGGGTTTTCTGTGACTGTGGCCCTGTGCTGGTAGATGATGGGTTGTCTGTACTGGTGTCAGGCGGGTTTTCTGTGACTGCGGCCCTGTGCTGTTAGATGGTGGGTTGTCTGTGCTGGTCTCAGGAGGGTTGTCGGTGACTGCGGCCCTGTGCTGTTAGATGATGGGTTGTCTGTGCTGGTGTCAGGCGGGTTTTCTGTGACTGCGGCCCTGTGCTGGTAGATGATGGGTTGTCTGTGCTGGTCTCAGGAGGGTTGTCGGTGACTGCGGCCCTGTGCTGTTAGATGATGGGTTGTCTGTGCTGGTGTCAGGAGGGTTGTCGGTGACTGCGGCCCTGTGCTGTTAGATGATGGGTTGTCTGTGCTGGTGTCAGGAGGGTTGTCGGTGACTGCGGCCCTGTGCTGTTAGATGATGGGTTGTCTGTGCTGGTCTCAGGAGGGTTTTCTGTGACTGCGGCCCTGTGCTGTTAGATGGTGTGTTGTCTGTACTGGTCTCAGGAGGGTTGTCGGTGACTGCGGCCCTGTGCTGTTAGATGATGGGTTGTCTGTGCTGGTCTCAGGAGGGTTGTCGGTGACTGCGGCCCTGTGCTGTTAGATGATGGGTTGTCTGTGCTGGTGTCAGGCGGGTTTTCTGTGACTGCGGCCCTGTGCTGGTAGATGATGCGTTGTCTGTGCTGGTCTTAGGAGGGTTTTCTGTGACTGTGGCCCTGTGCTGGTAGATGATGGGTTGTCTGTGCTGGTGTCAGGCGGGTTTTCTGTGACTGCGGCCCTGTGCTGTTAGATGGTGGGTTGTCTGTGCTGGTCTCAGGAGGGTTGTCGGTGACTGCGGCTCTGTGCTTTTAGTTGGTGGGTTGTCTGTGCTGGTGTCAGGCGGGTTTTCTGTGACTGCGGCCCTGTGCTGTTAGATGGTGGGTTGTCTGTGCTGGTCTCAGGAGGGTTTTCTGTGACTGTGGCCCTGTGCTGGTAGATGATGGGTTGTCTGTACTGGTGTCAGGCGGGTTGTCGGTGACTGCGGCCCTGTGCTGTTAGATGGTGGGTTGTCTGTGCTGGTGTCAGGAGGGTTATCGGTGAATGCGGCCCTGTGCTGTTAGATGGTGGGTTGTCTGTGCTGGTCTCAGGAGGGTTGTCGGTGACTGCGGCCCTGTGCTGTTAGATGGTGGGTTGTCTGTGCTGGTTTCAGGAGGGTTGTCGGTGACTGCGGCCCTGTGCTGTTAGATGATGGGTTGTCTGTGCTGGTGTCAGGCGGGTTGTCTGTGACTGCGGCCCTGTGCTGTTAGATGGTGTGTTGTCTGTGCTGGTCTCAGGAGGGTTGTCGGTGACTGCGGCCCTGTGCTGTTAGATTATGGGTTGTCTGTGCTGGTGTCAGGCGGGTTTTCTGTGACTGCGGCCCTGTGCTGTTAGATGGTGGGTTGTCTGTGCTGGTCTCAGGCGGGTTTTCTGTGACTGCGGCCCTGTGCTGTTAGATGGTGTGTTGTCTGTGCTGGTCTCAGGAGGGTTGTCGGTGACTGCAGCCCTGTGCTGGTAGATGATGGGTTGTCTGTACTGGTGTCAGGCGGGTTTTCTGTGCCTGCGGCCCTGTGCTGTTAGATGATGGGTTGTCTGTGCTGGTCTCAGGAGGGTTGTCGGTGACTGCGGCCCTGTGCTGTTAGATGATGGGTTGTCTGTGCTGGTGTCAGGCGGGTTTTCTGTGACTGCGGCCCTGTGCTGTTAGATGGTGTGTTGTCTGTGCTGGTCTCAGGAGGGTTGTCGGTGACTGCGGCCCTGTGCTGTTAGATGATGGGTTGTCTGTGCTGGTGTCAGGCGGGTTTTCTGTGACTGCGGCCCTGTGCTGTTAGATGGTGGGTTGTCTGTGCTGGTCTCAGGAGGGTTGTCGGTGACTGCGGCCCTGTGCTGGTAGATGATGGGTTGTCTGTACTGGTGTCAGGCGGGTTTTCTGTGACTGCGGCCCTGTGCTGTTAGATGATGGGTTGTCTGTGCTGGTCTCAGGAGGGTTTTCTGTGACTATGGCCCTGTGCTGTTAGATGATGGGTTGTCTGTGCTGGTGTCAGGCGGGTTTTCTGTGACTGCGGCCCTGTGCTGTTAGATGGTGGGTTGTCTGTGCTGGTCTCAGGAGGGTTGTCGGTGACTGCGGCCCTTTGATGTTAGATGGTGTGTTGTCTGTGCTGGTCTCACGAGGGCTGTCTGTGACTGCGGTCCTGTTCTGGTAGATGGTGTGTGGTCTGTTCTGGTGTCAGGTGGGTTGTCGGTGACTGCGGCCCTGTGCTGTTAGATGGTGGGTTGTGTGTGCTGGTCTCAGGAGGGTTTTCTGTGACTGCGGTCCTGTGCTGGTAGATGATGGGTTGTCTGTGCTGGTCTCAGGAGGGTTTTCTGTGACTGTGGCCCTGTGCTGGTAGATGATGGGTTGTCTGTGCTGGTGTCAGGCGGGTTTTCTGTGACTGCGGTCCTGTGCTGGTAGATGATGGGTTGTCTGTGCTGATCTCAGGAGCGTTTTCTGTGACTGTGGCCCTGTGCTGGTAGATGATGGGTTGTCTGTACTGGTGTCAGGCGGGTTTTCTGTGACTGCGGCCCTGTGCTGTTAGATGGTGGGTTGTCTGTGCTGGTCTCAGGAGGGTTGTCGGTGACTGCGGCTCTGTGCTGTTAGATGGTGGGTTGTCTGTGCTGGTGTCAGGCGGGTTTTCTGTGACTGCGGCCCTGTGCTGTTAGATGGTGGGTTGTCTGTGCTGGTCTCAGGAGGGTTGTCGGTGACTGCGGCCCTTTGATGTTAGATGGTGTGTTGTCTGTGCTGGTCTCACGAGGGCTGTCTGTGACTGCGGTCCTGTTCTGGTAGAAGGTGTGTGGTCTGTTCTGGTGTCAGGTGGGTTGTCGGTGACTGCGGCCCTGTGCTGTTAGATGGTGGGTTGTCTGTGCTGGTCTCAGGAGGGTTTTCTGTGACTGTGGCCCTGTGCTGGTAGATGATGGGTTGTCTGTACTGGTGTCAGGCGGGTTTTCTGTGACTGCGGACCTGTGCTGTTAGATGGTGGGTTGTCTGTGCTGGTCTCAGGAGGGTTGTCGGTGACTGCGGCTCTGTGCTGTTAGATGGTGGGTTGTCTGTGCTGGTGTCAGGCGGGTTTTCTGTGACTGCGGCCCTGTGCTGTTAGATGGTGGGTTGTCTGTGCTGGTCTCAGGAGGGTTGTCGGTGACTGCGGCCCTTTGATGTTATATGGTGTGTTGTCTGTGCTGGTCTCACGAGGGCTGTCTGTGACTGCGGTCCTGTTCTGGTAGATGGTGTGTGGTCTGTTCTGGTGTCAGGTGGGTTGTCGGTGACTGCGGCCCTGTGCTGTTAGATGGTGGGTTGTCTGTGCTGGTCTCAGGAGGGTTTTCTGTGACTGCGGTCCTGTGCTGGTAGATGATGGGTTGTCTGTGCTGGTCTCAGGAGGGTTTTCTGTGACTGTGGCCCTGTGCTGGTAGATGATGGGTTGTCTGTACTGGTGTCAGGCGGGTTTTCTGTGACTGCGGCCCTGTGCTGTTAGATGGTGGGTTGTCTGTGCTGGTCTCAGGAGGGTTTTCTGTGACTGTGGCACTGTGCTGGTAGATGATGGGTTGTCTGTACTGGTGTCAGGCGGGTTTTCTGTGACTGGGGCCCTGTGCTGTTAGATGGTGGGTTGTCTGTGCTGGTCTCAGGAGGGTTGTCGGTGACTGCGGCTCTGTGCTGTTAGATGGTGGGTTGTCTGTGCTGGTGTCAGGCGGGTTTTTTGTGACTGCGGCCCTGTGCTGTTAGATCGTGGGTTGTCTGTGCTGGTGTCAGGAGGGTTTTCTGTGACTGCGGTCCTGTGCTGGTAGATGATGGGTTGTCTGTGCTGGTCTCAGGAGGCTTTTCTGTGACTGCGGTCCTGTCCTGGTAGATGATGGGTTGTCTGTGCTGGTCTCAGGAGGGTTTTCTGTGACTGTGGCCCTGTGCTGGTAGATGATGGGTTGTCTGTACTGGTGTCAGGCGGGTTTTCTGTGACTGCGGCCCTGTGCTGTTAGATGGTGGGTTGTCTGTGCTGGTCTCAGGAGGGTTGTCGGTGACTGCGGCCCTTTGATGTTAGATGGTGTGTTGTCTGTGCTGGTCTCACGAGGGCTGTCTGTGACTGCGGTCCTGTTCTGGTAGATGGTGTGTGGTCTGTTCTGGTGTCAGGTGGGTTGTCGGTGACTGCGGCCCTGTGCTGTTAGATGGTGGGTTGTGTGTGCTGGTCTCAGGAGGGTTTTCTGTGACTGCGGTCCTGTGCTGGTAGATGATGGGTTGTCTGTGCTGGTCTCAGGAGGGTTTTCTGTGACTGTGGCCCTGTGCTGGTAGATGATGGGTTGTCTGTGCTGGTGTCAGGCGGGTTTTCTGTGACTGCGGTCCTGTGCTGGTAGATGATGGGTTGTCTGTGCTGATCTCAGGAGCGTTTTCTGTGACTGTGGCCCTGTGCTGGTAGATGATGGGTTGTCTGTACTGGTGTCAGGCGGGTTTTCTGTGACTGCGGCCCTGTGCTGTTAGATGGTGGGTTGTCTGTGCTGGTCTCAGGAGGGTTGTCGGTGACTGCGGCTCTGTGCTGTTAGATGGTGGGTTGTCTGTGCTGGTGTCAGGCGGGTTTTCTGTGACTGCGGCCCTGTGCTGTTAGATGGTGGGTTGTCTGTGCTGGTCTCAGGAGGGTTGTCGGTGACTGCGGCCCTTTGATGTTAGATGGTGTGTTGTCTGTGCTGGTCTCACGAGGGCTGTCTGTGACTGCGGTCCTGTTCTGGTAGAAGGTGTGTGGTCTGTTCTGGTGTCAGGTGGGTTGTCGGTGACTGCGGCCCTGTGCTGTTAGATGGTGGGTTGTCTGTGCTGGTCTCAGGAGGGTTTTCTGTGACTGTGGCCCTGTGCTGGTAGATGATGGGTTGTCTGTACTGGTGTCAGGCGGGTTTTCTGTGACTGCGGACCTGTGCTGTTAGATGGTGGGTTGTCTGTGCTGGTCTCAGGAGGGTTGTCGGTGACTGCGGCTCTGTGCTGTTAGATGGTGGGTTGTCTGTGCTGGTGTCAGGCGGGTTTTCTGTGACTGCGGCCCTGTGCTGTTAGATGGTGGGTTGTCTGTGCTGGTCTCAGGAGGGTTGTCGGTGACTGCGGCCCTTTGATGTTATATGGTGTGTTGTCTGTGCTGGTCTCACGAGGGCTGTCTGTGACTGCGGTCCTGTTCTGGTAGATGGTGTGTGGTCTGTTCTGGTGTCAGGTGGGTTGTCGGTGACTGCGGCCCTGTGCTGTTAGATGGTGGGTTGTCTGTGCTGGTCTCAGGAGGGTTTTCTGTGACTGCGGTCCTGTGCTGGTAGATGATGGGTTGTCTGTGCTGGTCTCAGGAGGGTTTTCTGTGACTGTGGCCCTGTGCTGGTAGATGATGGGTTGTCTGTACTGGTGTCAGGCGGGTTTTCTGTGACTGCGGCCCTGTGCTGTTAGATGGTGGGTTGTCTGTGCTGGTCTCAGTAGGGTTGTCGGTGACTGCGGCCCTTTGATGTTAGATGGTGTGTTGTCTGTGCTGGTCTCACGAGGGCTGTCTGTGACTGCGGTCCTGTTCTGGTAGATGGTGTGTGGTCTGTTCTGGTGTCAGGTGGGTTGTCGGTGACTGCGGCCCTGTGCTGTTAGATGATGGGTTGTCTGTGCTGGTCTCAGGAGGGTTTTCTGTGACTGCGGTCCTGTGCTGGTAGATGATGGGTTGTCTGTGCTGGTCTCAGGAGGGTTTTCTGTGACTGTGGCCCTGTGCTGGTAGATGATGGGTTGTCTGTGCTGGTGTCAGGCGGGTTTTCTGTGACTGCGGCCCTGTGCTGTTAGATGGTGGGTTGTCTGTGCTGGTCTCAGGAGGGTTTTCTGTGACTGTGGCCCTGTGCTGGTAGATGATGGGTTGTCTGTACTGGTGTCAGGCGGGTTTTCTGTGACTGCGGCCCTGTGCTGTTAGATGGTGGGTTGTCTGTGCTGGTCTCAGGAGGGTTGTCGGTGACTGCGGCCCTGTGCTGTTAGATGATGGGTTGTCTGTGCTGGTGTCAGGCGGGTTTTCTGTGACTGCGGCCCTGTGCTGGTAGATGATGGGTTGTCTGTGCTGGTCTCAGGAGGGTTGTCGGTGACTGCGGCCCTGTGCTGTTAGATGATGGGTTGTCTGTGCTGGTGTCAGGAGGGTTGTCGGTGACTGCGGCCCTGTGCTGTTAGATGATGGGTTGTCTGTGCTGGTGTCAGGAGGGTTGTCGGTGACTGCGGCCCTGTGCTGTTAGATGATGGGTTGTCTGTGCTGGTCTCAGGAGGGTTTTCTGTGACTGCGGCCCTGTGCTGTTAGATGGTGTGTTGTCTGTACTGGTCTCAGGAGGGTTGTCGGTGACTGCGGCCCTGTGCTGTTAGATGATGGGTTGTCTGTGCTGGTCTCAGGAGGGTTGTCGGTGACTGCGGCCCTGTGCTGTTAGATGATGGGTTGTCTGTGCTGGTGTCAGGCGGGTTTTCTGTGACTGCGGCCCTGTGCTGGTAGATGATGCGTTGTCTGTGCTGGTCTTAGGAGGGTTTTCTGTGACTGTGGCCCTGTGCTGGTAGATGATGGGTTGTCTGTGCTGGTGTCAGGCGGGTTTTCTGTGACTGCGGCCCTGTGCTGTTAGATGGTGGGTTGTCTGTGCTGGTCTCAGGAGGGTTGTCGGTGACTGCGGCTCTGTGCTTTTAGTTGGTGGGTTGTCTGTGCTGGTGTCAGGCGGGTTTTCTGTGACTGCGGCCCTGTGCTGTTAGATGGTGGGTTGTCTGTGCTGGTCTCAGGAGGGTTTTCTGTGACTGTGGCCCTGTGCTGGTAGATGATGGGTTGTCTGTACTGGTGTCAGGCGGGTTGTCGGTGACTGCGGCCCTGTGCTGTTAGATGGTGGGTTGTCTGTGCTGGTGTCAGGAGGGTTATCGGTGAATGCGGCCCTGTGCTGTTAGATGGTGGGTTGTCTGTGCTGGTCTCAGGAGGGTTGTCGGTGACTGCGGCCCTGTGCTGTTAGATGGTGGGTTGTCTGTGCTGGTTTCAGGAGGGTTGTCGGTGACTGCGGCCCTGTGCTGTTAGATGATGGGTTGTCTGTGCTGGTGTCAGGCGGGTTGTCTGTGACTGCGGCCCTGTGCTGTTAGATGGTGTGTTGTCTGTGCTGGTCTCAGGAGGGTTGTCGGTGACTGCGGCCCTGTGCTGTTAGATTATGGGTTGTCTGTGCTGGTGTCAGGCGGGTTTTCTGTGACTGCGGCCCTGTGCTGTTAGATGGTGGGTTGTCTGTGCTGGTCTCAGGCGGGTTTTCTGTGACTGCGGCCCTGTGCTGTTAGATGGTGTGTTGTCTGTGCTGGTCTCAGGAGGGTTGTCGGTGACTGCAGCCCTGTGCTGGTAGATGATGGGTTGTCTGTACTGGTGTCAGGCGGGTTTTCTGTGCCTGCGGCCCTGTGCTGTTAGATGATGGGTTGTCTGTGCTGGTCTCAGGAGGGTTGTCGGTGACTGCGGCCCTGTGCTGTTAGATGATGGGTTGTCTGTGCTGGTGTCAGGCGGGTTTTCTGTGACTGCGGCCCTGTGCTGTTAGATGGTGTGTTGTCTGTGCTGGTCTCAGGAGGGTTGTCGGTGACTGCGGCCCTGTGCTGTTAGATGATGGGTTGTCTGTGCTGGTGTCAGGCGGGTTTTCTGTGACTGCGGCCCTGTGCTGTTAGATGGTGGGTTGTCTGTGCTGGTCTCAGGAGGGTTGTCGGTGACTGCGGCCCTGTGCTGGTAGATGATGGGTTGTCTGTACTGGTGTCAGGCGGGTTTTCTGTGACTGCGGCCCTGTGCTGTTAGATGATGGGTTGTCTGTGCTGGTCTCAGGAGGGTTTTCTGTGACTATGGCCCTGTGCTGTTAGATGATGGGTTGTCTGTGCTGGTGTCAGGCGGGTTTTCTGTGACTGCGGCCCTGTGCTGTTAGATGGTGGGTTGTCTGTGCTGGTCTCAGGAGGGTTGTCGGTGACTGCGGCCCTGTGCTGTTAGATGATGGGTTGTCTGTGCTGGTCTCAGGAGGGTTGTCGGTGACTGCGGCCCTGTGCTGTTAGATGATGGGTTGTCTGTGCTGGTGTCAGGCGGGTTTTCTGTGACTGCGGCCCTGTGCTGTTAGATGGTGGGTTGTCTGTGCTGGTGTCAGGAGGGTTTTCTGTGACTATGGCCCTGTGCTGTTAGATAATGGGTTGTCTGTGCTGGTGTCAGGCGGGTTTTCTGTGACTGCGGCCCTGTGCTGTTAGATGGTGGTTTGTCTGTGCTGGTCTCAGGCGGGTTTTCTGTGACTGCGGCCCTGTGCTGTTAGATGGTGGGTTGTCTGTGCTGGTCTCAGGAGGGTTGTCGGTGACTGCGGCCCTGTGCTGTTAGATGATGGGTTGTCTGTACTGGTGTCAGGCGGGTTTTCTGTGACTGCGGCCCTGTGCTGTTAGATGGTGGGTGTTCTGTGCTGGTCTCAGGAGGGATGTCGGTGACTGCGGCTCTGTGCTGTTAGATGATGGGTTGTCTGTGCTGGTGTCAGGCGGGTTTTCTGTGACTGCGGCCCTGTGCTGTTAGATGGTGGGTTGTCTGTGCTGGTGTCAGGCGGGTTTTCTGTGACTGCGGCCCTGTGCTGTTAGATGGTGGGTTGTCTGTGCTGGTCTCAGGAGGGTTGTCGGTGACTGCGGCCCTGTGCTGTTAGATGGTGGGTTGTCTGTGCTGGTCTCAGGAGGGTTTTCTGTGACTGTGGCCCTGTGCTGGTAGATGATGGTTTGTCTGTACTGGTGTCAGGCGGGTTGTCGGTGACTGCGGCCCTGTGCTGTTAGATGGTGGGTTGTCTGTGCTGGTGTCAGGAGTGTTATCGGTGACTGCGGCCCTGTGCTGTTAGATGGTGGGTTGTCTGTGCTGGTGTCAGGAGGGTTGTCGGTGACTGCGGCCCTGTGCTGTTAGATGGTGGGTTGTCTGTGCTGGTGTCAGGCGGGTTGTCGGTGACTGCGGCCCTGTGCTGTTAGATGGTGGGTTGTCTGTGCTGGTGTCAGGAGGGTTGTCGGTGACTGCGGCCCTGTGCTTTAGATGGTGGGTTGTCTGTGCTGGTGTCAGGAGGTTTATCGGTGACTGCGGCCCTGTGCTGTTAGATGATGGGTTATCTGTGCTGGTGTCAGGAGGGTTGTCGGTGACTGTGGCCCTGTGCTGGTAGATGATGGGTTGTCTGTACTGGTGTCAGGCGGGTTGTCGGTGACTTCGGCCCTGTGCTGATAGATGATTGGTTGTCTGTGCTGGTGTCAGGAGGTTTATCGGTGACTGCGGCCCTGTGCTGTTAGATGATGGGTTGTCTGTGCTGGTGTCAGGAGGGTTGTCGGTGACTGCGGCCCTGTGCTGTTAGATGATGGGTTGTCTGTGCTGGTGTCAGGCGGGTTGTCTGTGACTGCGGCCCTGTGCTGTTAGATGGTGGGTTGTCTGTGCTGGTGTCAGGAGGGTTGTCGGTGACTGCGGCCCTGTGCTGTTAGATGGTGGGTTGTCTGTGCTGGTCTCAGGAGGGTTTTCTGTGACTGTGGCCCTGTGCTGGTAGATGATGGGTTGTCTGTACTGGTGTCAGGCGGGTTGTCGGTGACTGCGGCCCTGTGCTGTTAGATGGTGGGTTGTCTGTGCTGGTGTCAGGAGGGTTATCGGTGACTGCGGCCCTGTGCTGTTAGATGATGGGTTGTCTGTGCTGGTGTCAGGAGGGTTGTCGGTGACTGCGGCCCTGTGCTGTTAGATGATGGGTTGTCTGTGCTGGTGTCAGGCGGGTTGTCTGTGACTGCGGCCCTGTGCTGTTAGATGGTGGGTTGTCTGTGCTGGTGTCAGGAGGGTTGTCGGTGACTGCGGCCCTGTGCTGTTAGATGATGGGTTGTTTGTGCTGGTGTCAGGCGGGTTGTCTGTGACTGCGGCCCTGTGCTGTTAGATGGTGGGTTGTCTGTGCTGGTCTCAGGAGGGTTGTCGGTGACTGCGGGCCTGTGCTGTTAGATGATGGGTTGTCTGTGCTGGTGTCAGGCGGGTTGTCTGTGACTGCGGCCATGTGCTGTTAGATGGTGTGTTGTCTGTGCTGGTTTCAGGAGGGTTGTCGGTGACTGCGGCCCTGTGCTGGTAGATGATGGGTTGTCTGTGCTGGTGTCAGGCGGGTTGTCGGTGACTGCGGCCCTGTGCTGGTAGATGATGGGTTGTCTGTACTGGTGTCAGGCGGGTTGTCGGTGACTGCGGCCCTGTGCTGGTAGATGATGGGTTGTCTGTACTGGTGTCAGGCGGGTTGTCGGTGACTGCGGCACTGTGCTGTTAGATGGTGGGTTGTCTGTGCTGGTGTCAGGAGGGTTGTCGGTGACTGCGGCCCTGTGCTGGTAGATGATGGGTTGTCTGTACTGGTGTCAGGCGGGTTGTCGGTGACTGCGGCCCTGTGCTGTTAGATGGTGGGTTGTCTGTGCTGGTCTCAGGAGGGTTGTCGGTGACTGCGGCCCTGTGCTGTTAGATGATGGGTTGTCTGTGCTGGTGTCAGGCGGGTTGTCGTTGACTGCGGCCCTGTGCTGGTAGATGATGGGTTGTCTGTACTGGTGTCAGGCGGGTTGTCGGTGACTGCGGCCCTGTGCTGTTAGATGGTGGGTTGTCTGTGCTGGTGTAAGGAGGGTTGTCGGTGACTGCGGCCCTGTGCTGTTAGATGGTGGGTTGTCTGTGCTGGTCTCAGGAGGGTTGTCGGTGACTGCGGCCCTGTGCTGTTAGATGATGGGTTGTCTGTGCTGGTGTCAGGCGGGTTGTCTGTGACTGCGGCCCTGTGCTGTTAGATGGTGGGTTGTCTGTGCTGGTCTCAGGAGGGTTGTCGGTGACTGCGGCCCTGTGCTGTTATATGATGGGTTGTCTGTGCTGGTGTCAGGCGGGTTGTCGGTGACTGCGGCCCTGTCCTGTTAAATAATGGGTTGTCTGTACTGGTGTCAGGCGGGTTGTCGTTGACTGCGGGCCTGTGCTGTTAGATGGTGGGTTGTCTGTGCTGGTGTCAGGAGGGTTGTCGGTGACTGCGGCCCTGTGCTGTTAGATGGTGGGTTGTCTGTGCTGGTCTCAGGAGGGTTGTCGGAGACTGCGGCCCTGTGCTGTTAGATGATGGGTTGTCTGTGCTGGTGTCAGGCGGGTTGTCTGTGACTGCGGCCCTGTGCTGTTAGATGTTGGGTTGTCTGTGCTGGTCTCAGGAGGGTTGTCGGTGACTGCGGGCCTGTGCTGTTAGATGGTGGGTTGTCTGTGCTGGTCTCAGGAGGGTTGTCGGTGACTGCGGCCCTGTGCTGTTAGATGATGGGTTGTCTGTGCTGGTGTCAGGCGGGTTGTCTGTGACTGCGGCCCTGTGCTGTTAGATGGTGGGTTGTCTGTGCTAGTGTCAGGCGGGTTGTCTGTGACTGCGGCCCTGTGCTGTTAGATGGTGGGTTGTCTGTGCTGGTGTCAGGAGGGTTGTCTGGTTGTCTGTGACTGCGGCCCTGTGCTGTTAGATGGTGGGTTGTCTGTGCTGGTCTCAGGAGGGTTGTCGGTGACTGCGGCCCTGTGCTGTTAGATGATGGGTTGTCTGTGCTGGTGTCAGGCGGGTTGTCGGTGACTGCGGCCCTGTGCTGGTAGATGATGGGTTGTCTGTACTGGTGTCAGGCGGGTTGTCGGTGACTGCGGCCCTGTGCTGTTAGATGGTGGGTTGTCTGTGCTGGTGTCAGGAGGGTTGTCGGTGACTGCGGCCCTGTGCTGTTAGATGGTGGGTTGTCTGTGCTGGTCTCAGGAGGGTTGTCGGTGACTGCGGCCCTGTGCTGTTAGATGGTGGGTTGTCTGTGCTGGTGTCAGGCGGGTTTTCTGTGACTGCGGCCCTGTGCTGTTAGATGGTGGGTTGTCTGTGCTGGTCTCAGGAGGGTTGTCGGTGACTGCGGCCCTCTGCTGTTAGATGATGGGTTGTCTGTGCTGGTGTCAGGCGGGTTGTCTGTGACTGCGGCCCTGTGCTGTTAGATGGTGGGTTGTCTGTGCTGGTCTCAGGAGGGTTGTCGGTGACTGCGGCCCTGTGCTGTTAGATGGTGGGTTGTCTGTGCTAGTGTCAGGCGGGTTGTCTGTGACTGCGGCCCTGTGCTGTTAGATGGTGGGTTGTCTGTGCTGGTGTCAGGAGGGTTGTCGGTGACTGCGGCCCTGTGCTGTTAGATGGTGGGTTGTCTGTGCTGGTCTCAGGAGGGTTGTCGGTGACTGCGGCCCTGTGCTGTTAGATGGTGGGTTGTCTGTGCTGGTGTCATGCGGGTTTTCTGTGACTGCGGCCCTGTGCTGTATGATTGTGGGTTGTCTGTGCTGGTCTCAGGAGGGTTGTCGGTGACTGCGGCCCTGTGCTGTTAGATGATGGGTTGTCTGTGCTGGTGTCAGGCGGGTTGTCTGTGACTGCGGCCCTGTGCTGTTAGATGGTGTGTTGTCTGTGCTGGTCTCAGGAGGGTTGTCGGTGACTGCGGCCCTGTGCTGTTAGATGATGGGTTGTCTGTGCTGGTGTCAGGCGGGTTTTCTGTGACTGCGGCCCTGTGCTGTTAGATGGTGGGTTGTCTGTGCTGGTCTCAGGAGGGTTTTCTGTGACTGCGGCCCTGTGCTGTTAGATGGTGGGTTGTCTGTGCTGGTGTCAGGCGGGTTTTCTGTGAATGCGGCCCTGTGCTGTTAGATGGTGGGTTGTCTGTGCTGGTCTCAGGAGGGTTGTCGGTGACTGCGGCCCTGTGCTGTTAGATGATGGGTTGTCTGTGCTGGTGTCAGGCGGGTTTTCTGTGACTGCGGCCCTGTGCTGGTAGATGATGGGTTGTCTGTGCTGGTCTTAGGAGGGTTGTCGGTGACTGCGGCCCTGTGCTGTTAGATGATGGGTTGTCTGTGCTGGTGTCAGGAGGGTTGTCGGTGACTGCGGCCCTGTGCTGTTAGATGATGGGTTGTCTGTGCTGGTCTCAGGAGGGTTGTCGGTGACTGCGGCCCTGTGCTGTTAGATGATGGGTTGTCTGTGCTGGTCTCAGGAGGGTTGTCTGTGACTGCGGCCCTGTGCTGTTAGATGGTGTGTTGTCTGTGCTGGTCGCAGGAGGGTTGTCGGTGACTGCGGCCCTGTGCTGTTATATGATGGGTTGTCTGTGCTGGTCTCAGGAGGGTTGTCGGTGACTGCGGCCCTGTGCTGTTAGATGATGGGTTGTCTGTGCTGGTGTCAGGCGGGTTTTCTGTGACTGCGGCCCTGTGCTGGTAGATGATGCGTTGTCTGTGCTGGTCTCAGGAGGGTTTTCTGTGACTGTGGCCCTGTGCTGGTAGATGATGGGTTGTCTGTGCTGGTGTCAGGCGGGTTTTCTGTGACTGCGGCCCTGTGCTGTTAGATGGTGGGTTGTCTGTGCTGGTCTCAGGAGGGTTGTCGGTGACTGCGGCTCTGTGCTGTTAGATGGTGGGTTGTCTGTGCTGGTGTCAGGCGGGTTTTCTGTGACTGCGGCCCTGTGCTGTTAGATGGTGGGTTGTCTGTGCTGGTCTCAGGAGGGTTTTCTGTGACTGTGGCCCTGTGCTGGTAGATGATGGGTTGTCTGTACTGGTGTCAGGCGGGTTGTCGGTGACTGCGGCCCTGTGCTGTTAGATGGTGGGTTGTCTGTGCTGGTGTCAGGAGGGTTGTCGGTGACTGCGGCCCTGTGCTGTTAGATGGTGGGTTGTCTGTGCTGGTGTCAGGAGGGTTGTCGGTGACTGCGGCTCTGTGCTGTTAGATGGTGGGTTGTCTGTGCTGGTTTCAGGAGGGTTGTCGGTGACTGCGGCCCTGTGCTGTTAGATGATGGGTTGTCTGTGCTGGTGTCAGGCGGGTTGACTGTGACTGCGGCCCTGTGCTGTTAGATGGTGTGTTGTCTGTGCTGGTCTCAGGAGGGTTGTCGGTGACTGCGGCCCTGTGCTGTTAGATGATGGGTTGTCTGTGCTGGTGTCAGGCGGGTTTTCTGTGACTGCGGCCCTGTGCTGTTAGATGGTGGGTTGTCTGTGCTGGTCTCAGGCGGGTTTTCTGTGACTGCGGCCCTGTGCTGTTAGATGGTGTGTTGTCTGTTCTGGTCTCAGGAGGGTTGTCGGTGACTGCGGCCCTGTGCTGGTAGATGATGGGTTGTCTGTACTGGTGTCAGGCGGGTTTTCTGTAACTGCGGCCCTGTGCTGTTAGATGATGGGTTGTCTGTGCTGGTCTCAGGAGGGTTGTCGGTGACTGCGGCCCTGTGCTGTTAGATGATGGGTTGTCTGTGCTGGTGTCAGGCGGGTTTTCTGTGACTGCGGCCCTGTGCAGTTAGATGGTGTGTTGTCTGTGCTGGTCTCAGGAGGGTTGTCGGTGACTGCGGCCCTGTGCTGTTAGATGATGGATTGTCTGTGCTGGTGTCAGGCGGGTTTTCTGTGACTGCGGCCCTGTGCTGTTAGATGGTGGGTTGTCTGTGCTGGTCTCAGGAGGGTTGTCGGTGACTGCGGCCCTGTGCTGGTAGATGATGGGTTGTCTGTACTGGTGTCAGGCGGGTTTTCTGTGACTGCGGCCCTGTGCTGTTAGATGATGGGTTGTCTGTGCTGGTCTCAGGAGGGTTTTCTGTGACTATGGCCCTGTGCTGTTAGATGATGGGTTGTCTGTGCTGGTGTCAGGCGGGTTTTCTGTAACTGCGGCCCTGTGCTGTTAGATGGTGGGTTGTCTGTGCTGGTCTCAGGAGGGTTGTCGGTGACTGCGGCCCTGTGCTGTTAGATGATGGGTTGTCTGTGCTGGTCTCAGGAGGGTTGTCGGTGACTGCGGCCCTGTGCTGTTAGATGATGGGTTGTCTGTGCTGGTGTCAGGCGGGTTTTCTGTGACTGCGGCCCTGTGCTGTTAGATGGTGGGTTGTCTGTGCTGGTGTCAGGAGGGTTTTCTGTGACTATGGCCCTGTGCTGTTAGATGATGGGTTGTCTGTGCTGGTGTCAGGCGGGTTTTCTGTGACTGCGGCCCTGTGCTGTTAGATAGTGGGTTGTCTGTGCTGGTCTCAGGCGGGTTTTCTGTGACTGCGGCCCTGTGCTGTTAGATGGTGGGTTGTCTGTGCTGGTCTCAGGAGGGTTGTCGGTGACTGCGGCCCTGTGCTGTTAGATGATGGGTTGTCTGTGCTGGTGTCAGGCGTGTTTTCTGTGACTGCGGCCCTGTGCTGTTAGATGGTGGGTTGTCTGTGCTGGTCTCAGGAGGGTTGTCGGTGACTGCGGCTCTGTGCTGTTAGATGATGGGTTGTCTGTGCTGGTGTCAGGCGGGTTTTCTGTGACTGCGGCCCTGTGCTGTTAGATGGTGGGTTGTCTGTGCTGGTGTATGGCGGGTTTTCTGTGACTGCGGCCCTGTGCTGTTAGATGGTGGGTTGTCTGTGCTGGTCTCAGGAGGGTTGTCGGTGACTGCGGCCCTGTGCTGTTAGATGGTGGGTTGTCTGTGCTGGTGTCAGGCGGGTTGTCGGTGACTGCGGCCCTGTGCTGTTAGATGGTGGGTTGTCTGTGCTGGTGTCAGGAGGGTTGTCGGAGACTGCGGCCCTGTGCTGTTAGATGGTGGGTTGTCTGTGCTGGTGTCAGGCGGGTTTTCTGTGACTGCGGCCCTGTGCTGTTAGATGGTGGGTTGTCTGTGCTGGTCTCAGGAGGGTTTTCTGTGACTGTGGCCCTGTGCTGGTAGATGATGGGTTGTCTGTACTGGTGTCAGGCGGGTTTTCTGTGACTGCGGCCCTGTGCTGTTAGATGGTGGGTTGTCTGTGCTGGTCTCAGGAGGGTTGTCGGTGACTGCGGCTCTGTGCTGTTAGATGGTGGGTTGTCTGTGCTGGTGTCAGGCGGGTTTTCTGTGACTGCGGCCCTGTGCTGTTAGATGGTGGGTTGTCTGTGCTGGTCTCAGGAGGGTTTTCTGTGACTATGGCCCTGTGCTGTTAGATGGTGGGTTGTCTGTGCTGGTGTCAGGCGGGTTTTCTGTGACTGCGGCCCTGTGCTGTTAGATGGTGGGTTGTCTGTGCTGGTCTCAGGAGGGTTGTCGGTGACTGCGGCCCTGTGCTGTTAGATGGTGGGTTGTCTGTGCTGGTGTCAGGCGGGTTGTCGGTGACTGCGGCCCTGTGCTGTTAGATGGTGGGTTGTCTGTGCTGGTGTCAGGAGGGTTGTCGGAGACTGCGGCCCTGTGCTGTTAGATGGTGGGTTGTCTGTGCTGGTGTCAGGCGGGTTTTCTGTGACTGCGGCCCTGTGCTGTTAGATGGTGGGTTGTCTGTGCTGGTCTCAGGAGGGTTTTCTGTGACTGTGGCCCTGTGCTGGTAGATGATGGGTTGTCTGTACTGGTGTCAGGCGGGTTTTCTGTGACTGCGGCCCTGTGCTGTTAGATGGTGGGTTGTCTGTGCTGGTCTCAGGAGGGTTGTCGGTGACTGCGGCTCTGTGCTGTTAGATGGTGGGTTGTCTGTGCTGGTGTCAGGCGGGTTTTCTGTGACTGCGGCCCTGTGCTGTTAGATGGTGGGTTGTCTGTGCTGGTCTCAGGATGGTTGTCGGTGACTGCGGCTCTGTGCTGTTAGATGGTGGGTTGTCTGTGCTGGTGTCAGGCGGGTTTTCTGTGACTGCGGCACTGTGCTGTTAGATGGTGGGTTGTCTGTTCTGGTGTCAGGTGGGTTGTCGGTGACTGCGGCCCTGTGCTGTTAGATGGTGGGTTGTCTGTGCTGGTGTCAGGAGGGTTGTCGGAGACTGCGGCCCTGTGCTGTTAGATGGTGGGTTGTCTGTGCTGGTGTCAGGCGGGTTTTCTGTGACTGCGGCCCTGTGCTGTTAGATGGTGGGTTGTCTGTGCTGGTCTCAGGAGGGTTTTCTGTGACTGTGGCCCTGTGCTGGTAGATGATGGGTTGTCTGTACTGGTGTCAGGCGGGTTTTCTGTGACTGCGGCCCTGTGCTGTTAGATGGTGGGTTGTCTGTGCTGGTCTCAGGAGGGTTGTCGGTGACTGCGGCTCTGTGCTGTTAGATGGTGGGTTGTCTGTGCTGGTGTCAGGCGGGTTTTCTGTGACTGCGGCCCTGTGCTGTTAGATGGTGGGTTGTCTGTGCTGGTCTCAGGAGGGTTGTCGGTGACTGCGGCTCTGTGCTGTTAGATGGTGGGTTGTCTGTGCTGGTGTCAGGCGGGTTTTCTGTGACTGCGGCCCTGTGCTGTTAGATGGTGGGTTGTCTGTTCTGGTGTCAGGTGGGTTGTCTGTGCTGCGGCCCTATGCTGTTGTCATGCGGGTTGTCTGTGCTGCAGCCCTGTGCTGGTGACAGGCGGGTTGTCTGCGCTGCGGCCCTGTGCTTGTGTCAGGCGGGCAGTCTTTGCAACGGCCCTGTTATGGTTTCAGGCGAGTTGTCTGTGTTACGGCCCTATGCTGTTGTCATGCGGGTTGTCTGTGCTGCAGCCCTGTGCTGGTGACAGGCGGGTTGTCTGCGCTGCGGCCCTGTGCTTGTGTCAGGCGGGCAGTCTTTGCAACGGCCCTGTTATGGTTTCAGGCGAGTTGTCTGTGTTACGGCCCTATGCTGTTGTCATGCGGGTTGTCTGTGCTGCAGCCCTGTGCTGGTGACAGGCGGGTTGTCTGTGCTGCGGCCCTGTGCTGGTGTCAGGCGGGTTGTCTGTGCTGAAGCCCTGTGCTGGTTACAGGCGGGTTGTCTGTGCTGAAGCCCTGTGCTGGTGACAGGCGGGTTGTCTTTTCTGCGGCCCTGTGCTTGTGTCAGGCGGGCAGTCTGTGCAACGGCCCTGTTATGTTTTAAGGCGAGTTGTCTGTGCTACGGCACTATGCTGTTGTCATGCGGGTTGTCTGTGCTGCAGCCCTGTGCTGGTGACAGGCGGGTTGTCTGTGCTGCGGCCCTGTGCTTGTGTCAGGCGGGCAGTCTGTGCAACGGCCCTGTTATGGTTTCAGGCGAGTTGTCTGTGCTACGGCACTATGCTGTTGTCATGCGGGTTGTCTGTGCTGCAGCCCTGTGCTGGTGACAGGCGGGTTGTCTGTGCTGCGGCCCTGTGCTTGTGTCAGGCGGGCAGTCTGTGCAACGGCCCTGTTATGGTTTCAGGCGAGTTGTCTGTGCTACTGCACTATGCTGTTGTCATGCGGGTTGTCTGTGCTGCAGCCCTGTGCTGGTGACTGGCGGGTTGTCTGTGCTGCGGCCCTGTGCTTATGTCAGGCGGGCAGTCTGTGCAACGGCCCTGTTATGGTTTCAGGCGAGTTGTCTGTGCTACGGCCCTATGCTGTTGTCATGCGGGTTGTCTGTGCTGAAGCCCTGTGCTGGTTACAGGCGGGTTGTCTGTGCTACGGCCCTGTGCTGGTGCCAGGCGGGTTGTCTGTGTTTCGGCCCTGTGCTGGTGTTAGGCGTGTTGTCTGTGCTGAAGCCCTGTGCTGGTTACAGGCGGGTTGTCTGTGCTACGGCCCTGTGCTGGTGCCAGGCGGGTTGTCTGTGTTTCGGCCCTGTGCTGGTGCCAGGCGGGTTGTCTGTGTTACGGCCCTATGCTGTTGTCAGGCGGGTTGTCTGTGCTGAAGCCCTGTGCTGGTTACAGGCGGGTTGTCTGTGCTACGGCCCTGTGCTGGTGTCAGGCGGGTTGTCTGTGTTTCGGCCCTGTGCTGGTGTTAGGCGTGTTGTCTGTGCTGCGGCCCTGTGCTGGCTTCAGGCGTGTTGTCTGTGCTGCGGCCCTGTGTTGGAGTCAGGTGGGTTGTCTGTGTTTCGGCCCTGTGTTGGAGTCTGGCGGGTTGTCTGTGACTGCGGCCCTGTGCTGGTGTCAGGATGAGTTGTCTGTGACTGCGGCCCTGTGCTGGTAGATGGTGTGTTGTCTGTTCTGGTGTCAGGTGGGTTGTCGGTGACTGCGGCCCTGTTTTGGTGTCAGGCTGGTTGTCTGTGCTGCGGCCCTGTGCTGGTAGATGGTGGGTTGTCTGTGCTGGTGATATGTGTATTTTATGTAACTGCGGCCCTGTGCTGGTGTCAGGTGGGTTGTCTAAGATTGCGGCCCTGTGCTAGTGTCAGGAGAGTTGTCTGTGCTGCGGCCCTGTGCTGGTAGATGGTGGGCTGTCTGTGCTGGTGTCAGGTGGATTTTCTGTAACTGCGGCCCTGTGTTGGTGTCAGGCGGGTTGTCTGTGATTGCGGCCCTGTGCTGGTGTCAGGATGAGTTTTCTGTGCTGCGGCCCTGTGCTGGTAGATGGTGGGCTGTCTGTGCTGGTGTCAGGTGGATTTTCTGTAACTGCGGCCCTGTGTTGGTGTCAGGCGGGTTGTCTGGTTTGCGGCCCTGTTCTGGTGCCATGCGGGTTGTCTGTGATTGCGGCCCTGTGCTGGTGTCAGGATGAGTTGTCTGTGTTGCGGCCCTGTGCTGGTAGATGGTGGGCTGTCTGTGCTGGTGTCAGGTGTATTTTCTGTAACTGCGGCCCTGTGTTGGTGTCAGGCGTGTTGTCTGTGACTGCGGCCCTGTGCTGGTGTCAGGCGTGTTGTCTATTACTGCGGCCCTGTGCTGGTAGATGGTGGGTTGTCTGTGCTAGTGTCAGGAGGTTTGTCTGTGACTGCGAACCTGTACTGGTAGATGATGGGTTGTCAGTGCTGGTGTCAGTGGGTTTTCTGTGACTGCGGCCCTGTGTTGGTGTTAGAATAGTTGTCTGTGCTGCGGCCTTGTGCTGATAGATGGTGGGTTGTCTGTGCTGGTTTCAGGAGGGTTGTCTGTGATGCGGCCCTGTGCTGGTAGATGGTGTGTTGTCTGTGCTGGTGCCAGGAGGTACTCACGGCTTGGCGAGGTAGGAGAGACCGCCCTGCTCTGCGGTGACGATGAAGGGCAGCAAGGACACGAGGTCCTGTCCGGCGCCGGGAGACTGCAGCGCCAGGGCGTCCCTGACGAAGATACGGTTGTAGACATCCTTTACCGCCGGCACTACCAAGGGGAGGGCTTGGGGGATGAGTGAACCAATAACCGCCATGGCTGATCTCTTTTCCCGGGCCGTGAAGTAGTAGTCATCATCTAAGTTGAGCTGCTTAGGCTGAGCACTGGTGTCGTTGGCGCGGGTGTTGGAGGTGGAGTCCGCTGTTCGTGCCAGCTTCTTCCAGTCTGGGGTCCCAATTCTGGTAAGTCCTGGTGACCTCGACTTTGGCTTTTGTTCGGCCGCCATCACCAGCAACAGGGTCACAGTGCTTACCTGAGGAAAATAAGCTACTTTACTTCTCTGCTGTGGAGTAAATACTTTAATTATAATTGACATCTTGAGTATTTCAACATTAAACAATAACAATAATTCTGTCAGTTATTTTAGAATTTTTTTAAGCAACTTATATTTTTCTGTCACGTAATTGTCCTTAGACAGTAAATACCAAAATATTAACTTTATTGTAATTCATTAATGTTTCATTAATAATAATATCATACATTTGTTTCTTTCTTGTTTTATATTATATACTTTTAGACATTCCAATTTATAAAATGTACATAGATGTATTCGCCGTCAAATCTCATTTCAAATTATCATTTTTTCAAAGTAAAGTGTCAACATACATAACATTCTTTTGGCCTTGGGAGTTGTAAAACTTTTGTATTCGATGTAATAACAACCTTACACGCTGTAGAAGATTAACGATCATAACAGTTTAATATGATTAATTTAATTTAATTCATTTAGAAAGAAATATTATTCCTTTAGTATATTTGCACTATAATTGTTCTTGGATATATACGCTTGGCTTATCAGGTCGATACTTTCCTGACTGTATATTCGCGTGTAGGGTGGTTTTCGAGGTACTCCTGGCTTTATCCACCTTCACTCTTCCCCCCTTTCATCTCAACTGGATAATGTCACAACCATGTCGGAAGGACAACCTGAATCGGTATCTCATGTCATCCATGCTGACCCTGGCTCAGGAACTAAATAAACAAGTAGCTGTCATGTAATGAACATATCTCGTGTATCTGCTGTGTCGCTGTAGTTCTAACAGAAGAAGCTTTAGGATGTATTTTTTTGCTTGGATTGTAGATACTCGTTTCAAATAACTCAAAATAGATTTCCTAGGGCTCCTTATTTTTAGTATAAATATTTATACCTACTTTATCTAAAATATTAGGAAAATCTAACAATAAAGGATTATTTCCCCTTAACCTAATTAACACGCTGGTATCAGGAAGTGTAGAAAGAAGCAATTACCCAGCTGCAGAACGTAGGCAATATAAACAAGACTAAGATACAACGTCGGGATAACTCCACTTGAGGATACGCCAAACAAAACAAATATCGTAATATTCTTAATGTAGTGTCAAAAATGTCTCTTCTAAATATACAACACGTTTGTTTCGGCCATCGGATGGAGCGCGAACGGCTGTCCGCCTCGCAGCCAGTCACCCGAGGTTGTTTCATAAACTCTCTCTCACTGCCTCAGCTGGTGCGACTACTGGTGCGACTGCTGGTGCGACTGCTGGTGCGACTGCTGGTGCGACTGCTGGTGCGACTGCTGGTGCGACTGCTGGTGCGACTGCTGGTGCGACTGCTGGTGCGACTGCTGGTGCGACTGCTGGTGCGACTGCTGGTGCGACTGCTGGTGCGATACTGGCATGACGAGCTGCTACGGCAGTGTCGAGCGCCGGCTCTTTCGTGTCATTGGTTTTTGCAAGTTTAGTGTTATTGGTCGTAGTAAAACTAGGACACTGTTTACGTTTGTTAAAACGTTGTTGCTTTGATGCAGTTCACTTATTGCATTTTTTAGTTATAAAAATGTGATAGTACTACAATATTTGAATAAAAAAAATAGTTTTTTTTATTATTCTTTAAACATTAAAATCCTTAATGTACAAAATTAGAAAAGTTTCAGGGTGCATAAAACTTGAATGAGAATCAATGGATAAAACACAAATTAGAACGACATTTATTGATGTCTTTCTCTGCCATTAGTTTTCGTATTTATCATTTTACTACTCCCAACTATTTTGTTACTTTAACAGACAAATACCATATTTTTTGTAAAGATTATCCTTGAATTTTTAATTACAAATTTAATTTGTAAAAAAATATAATTTTTATTTGGTATATTAGTTTAACCAAAAAAAAAGTTAGTACTAAACGGAAACTTCATGGGTCTAAAACAAAATTATTTCTCTTTATTTCACTAAATAAAGCCATAGTTAGACAACAAATAGTGCCAGCTTAACCTAAAAAGAATATATTTCTTTCAGGCATAAATGCAAGTTCTCCTCAGTACTCACGAATAAGATCTTCATCATTATTGGCAGTGTTGTCACCGGCGAGTTGACCTCTCTCAGGTCGCCGCCAGGTGGAGGCCCGATAAGGGAGACGCAAACAAGACCATTAGCGGCGACAGCCGGGCACTCTGGCAGTGGGAGTCCGCCTGCTATCAGAGCACATTAGCGTCAGTTGCCTCCTGCCGCGCCTGCTGCCTTATTCCAGGCCAAGCCACGGTTTAAAACATCCAGATATTCCGCTCCATGACTCGACTGTCTATAATTTCATTAAAAAGTACAGCTCCAAGGGCTACCAGAGCTTCATTAGAAGAAACTGTAAATTTTAAAACGGATCAAAATTCACATACAGAGACGGATTGCGAGTTAAATTCTAGAGAATTTGCGTCACTCGTGTCTTTAACTAAATTTTTGGTTTGGTTCCGATGTGTATTTCTTTGTCTAGTAAAAACAAATAAAACGGACGTTACCAAACTATCAGAATTGATTTAAGAGCTCTATAAAGAATAACTGTAAAAGAAAACATCACACTATTAGTTCAAAAACTTAGGCCTACATGTAGCAGTTGGCAGACTGTACTTGTATACTCAACATTCGGACACCTAGGGAGATGCTGACAGTGGATTATCATCCCAGCCTTCACCACTGTGATCTGTGCGTTATCTTACACGACAAGCTTGTGGTTAAAACGTTTCTTCAATTTAATCATTAGTGTACATTATTTAAGGATTTGAATCCACTGCAATTGTGAATCTTCGATTCTTTCTACAGTTTTAACGTTTTAAAATTTTCCCATGTTAGCTATCACAGGACATAAGTAATATCCCCCCACTCCTCAATGCCTTGTTAACATCTGATAGTTTGCAACAGGCTCCAGCGCATACAGGTTTGTCGCTTCCGTAATAAGTTCACTAGTATGGAAATAAATCCCTACAGCTGATACTCCTAAATCACATTCATATTTATTTTGGATCGCATGTCACCGGGTAAAACATGGTAACTCGCACAACAACACAGTTATAATTCCTGGAAGGTCGACTCGAGGGAAACACAGTGGACATCATCCAAGACAGTGCTATTTCTGCATTCATCATCAAGTGATTCAATTGAGTGAATATACTAGGATTTTGACTGCATTTGAGCTGTAAATCAAGAAAATATCCCGGATTTTTACATATAGATTTAGAATGTTAAAAATTATGTATGGATTTAAATTACAATTTAAATACCTTGGGGCTTCCTCAAAAAGTAATTTTTGGAACTCCAATCACGATTATATTTTTTCTTTCATTATCTCTGCTAATCACGTTTTACCAAATATATCGTCTCATATAATAGCTCTTTAAATT